>NC_071578.1:4339252-4641085 GCF_024509145.1 Vidua macroura | reverse complement strand
TGTCAGTGTTGGCTTTTAGGGAGATTCTACACCCTTTTCTTTGAACTAAGATGATTTTTTAATTACTGCACACACTAAGGTTGATTTTAGTTAAGCAATAGTTCTCTTGGCTTTTGCTCTCTGGTTCCCTTTGAGAGCTGACAGAAGGACCAGGAGCTTTTCAGTTTGTTCTGCTTGTATCTGTTCTATTTCTGTGCCAACCTGCCTCTGTTACATTAAATATCTGTACACTGGAACATGGTTTGACCTTCCTTTCCAACCTAGGTCCTACCACTTGCAAAGATGACAACAAAATCCCTGTAGTGGATGATGTGAGCAGTGCTGCTCAAAGAAGCACTGATGCCTCCCATTCAGTCAGTTGAAAGGTTCAGCTTTGCTTTTTTTTTAATAGTTGATAGGACCATAAGAAGGACAAAGCAATGAGCTTGGCTTGCTCATTGATCTGAATCTGAGAAAGCCATCAATTGCAAAAGACAGTGTTTAAAATACTTCATGGAGTCTTTAAAGCTTATTATTTTCTATATTCTAAAACCAGAAAAAATGGTCTTCCCCTCTTAACTCATAAAGAAAGGGAAACTGTCACATTATTTTAGCATCCCTCCTTTAATAATTTATACAATCGCTTCTGAGACTGAATTTTCTTTAAAATCCCTTCTCTTCTAGCACCAGCTTCTTCCCAAAATGAAGAGCTTCGGTGAATTAAAGCTAAACTCTGTCTCTAGTGATGACCTACATAAGCAATTGCTTATATCCAGGAAAACTGTGCTTGGGGAGGGAGAGTAGAAGGGAGCTGCAGTGCAGAGCTCCACAAACGCTTGCATGGGTGCCAGGAATTGCACATGGCAGATTGGAATAGCGGCAGCACAGGGCTCTGAGCCAAAGCATCTTAAGAGAAGCATCTGCAAAAGGCAAGGGCAGCCTCTTTATTTCTTTTTTGCCACCTCCCAGTTCCCAGCTGAGTTCTCTCACCTCCCTTGTGCTCTGTTGGGACGGGGAACAAAGCCCTGGCATAGCCCTGAAATGCTTAATGAGGAGAAACAGAACGGAGTGGCTGCGAGCAGTCAAACCCAGGGAGCAAAACCAGGAGGGAACAAAATGAGGGATTGTGAGGAATGTCTCAGTGTGCAGCTCACACTCAAATGTGGTGCTTGGTCTGTTCTGTGTCAGGGTGCACGTGTCTGCTGGCTGCCAGTGGGCACTGCCAGCCTTTTCCCTCATGGAAGGAGAGCCAGGGGTGACACAGAGCAGCTGGCACACTGTAGTTCTCCACCTTCATCTTCCACACAGTAATTTGCTTGTGTGTGTGTCTCCACCCTCCAGAAAGTCTGATTTGAAAAAAAAAAAAAAACAACAAAAAAACACAATAACCAAGCCAGATTTCCCACAGGCACATGCCTGGAACGCGTGGATGAAAGGAAAAAATCTGGCTAATATTGTCACAAAATGATAAATACGCATATGTGCACCAAGAAAGATTTCTCTTGGAAGTTTAAATGTTCAGGCAGTCCATGTGTGGTAAATTAGAGATGCAGCAATGAGATATGACATAATGATAAGCAGGGAGTGAAGGGATTATTTAGAGTTGCAAGCAAAAAAGCAATCACTTCCCAGAGAAGGAGAAGCAATGCTCCTGTACCCATGTCCTGCAGAGTGTAGCTGGAATGTCCTGAATTCATCTAAATTTCCAGCAAAAGATCAGTTGGAGGAAATTCCACTCCAGAGAACAGAAGCCAGAATGGAGTAGTTATCAAAGAGCTGAACCACAGTGGGCTGTACCATAATCCAAGGGTTTAACCAGAGGCAGGCAAGAAAAACTTAATTATGGTTATTTGGAGGTCTGATAGATGATGACTCTCTAAGGGGAGTCAATCAGGTGACCTCTGAGACCCTTTGTAGCCCTGGATTCTGGTGGTTTTATGCCTTACAAATGTGCAGTCAGTGTGCAGACTGAGTGTCTCAAATAGCAACATTTAAGCCTATGCAGTGTGTCAGCCTGGGGTTGAGATGTGCCCTCCCAAAGAGGGATGAGGTGGCAGCATCCTTTGTTCCCCAGCTGGAACGACCATTTTTTAGGCTGCTTGACTGAAAGAGGCCTTTGACATGAATCTGGAGCAAATCCTTCCGTGGAAGTGCTGCAGTGTTGTGATGTTGTGTTCCTTACCCTGAGTACCCTGAGTCCTTGGCTTCGTCGTCTTGGATGATAAAACTTCCAAAGGTGCCTTGTGTCACAAGGACATGACAAAGCTTTAAAATCCTCATTGCTTACAGCAGGCTTTTGAGGTAATCTGCTTTGGACATGAAACCAAACCCTTCCCTTTAGGGCAAAATCCTTGCTGTTATCTTTGTTCTCCAAAGTGTCACTTACGGTTGAAAGGAAAAATCCCAGTGCTTGGGGTTAGAGCCCCTGTTCTTTGAGTGCTCTGCAGGACCAGGGCAGGGGAGATGCTGCTGACCTTAGGGCCAGGTGGCCTTCTCAGGGCTCTGGGCTCTGTCTGTGATTCAGATTTGAGGCAGTTCTGGAGTTACTGTAGTTGTTTTTTTTGGGAGCTCTGCAAGTTTCTCCTTTCCTTACTGATTTTTATTCCCACATCCTTTCTGTAACCTCACCAACTGCAGCAGAGCTCTAAAAGCAAGTGAAAGTGCATTTCAAAAGAGGTGTATTCCAACTCCAGTGAGCTGTTTTGAATATCCACCAGATGAAGTGTGGGGTAATTTTGTTTTTTGTAGACGGTCCTGCGTGGCTCATGAATCAAAGCACAGATCAAGCTAGTCTCATTTCATTAGCTTTATTTGGCTCTGGGAAGGGATGGATCATCTTTCTAAATCACATTTAATCTGCTTATTTTGGCTAACCTCTTTTCAAGAAGGAAATTCAAAGCCTACTGTGAGTATACGAAATAAAACAGTCTTAAAAGTAGAATTTTGCCACCTCTGCTTCAAAAACAGATTTGGGAAATGGGACATGATGGATTTTGTGCTACATAGTTGAATATTTTGATCTTGTTCTTTTAAGTGGTAGTGAATCATTTAATCATGAGAAGATTCATTTAGAAGATGAGATACATTTTGGATGATAGCCAACACTACTCCTGTTAGGTTTACTTGCTACCAATTATAAGTTTGCTTGAAGTTTATATTAAAAACAAACCAGCACAAATTTGGAGAAGAGGGGAGAAAGTAATGGAAAAATCAGGCTCTTTGCAATTCTTGAGTTAGGCCAGTGTGATTATGTTTATATAATCATGACATGTGATGTTTCAAAAAACAGAATCTGTTTCAAAGCACTCTCTTCTTCCTCCCCTCACCTTTACTGATCTCCATGGAGAGTTAAAAATCAGGTGCAGTGTTCAAATTGTCAATTTTATTTGTTATTTGGGCAATAAAGAACATATAAAAATGTGATGGGGTTCTGTAGCTCTTAAAAGCACCACAGTTCAGTTTCTGCTAGTGTTATTTGCTAAGTAAGCATGAGCAATGATGTTGTTTGCCAAAAGTTTTTCTTTTTTTGTTTTCCCCTCTTACAGAAAAATAGTTTCGGAATATGAGAAGACGATTGCTCAGATGATAGGTAGGTGTTCCTACTGTGAAATATGCTCCCTGGTTGAAGTCTGTGGGCTTCATTTTGATGCTGGCTGCATCTGCTGATGCTGCAGGGAATTGTGAATGCATCTGAGGACACCAGAAAAGGAAAAGTCAGGGCCTCGTCTCACAGCCAGCAGCCCCCGGGCAGTTCAGGTAACACGGAAAGCTCAGGGCTTTCCCTTCTGCAGCAGAGCAAACTGGCCCATAGGAAACAGGTTCAAATTCATGGGTTTCTCCAGGAGAGACTTTCAGTGACCTAAAAACCCCTTAGGCATCAGCTTGCAGCTGCTTAATGGCAGATACCAAACTTAGCTCTTCACAACAACAGGGATTATCTGTGCTAAATGCATCGATCAGAACAAAACCGAGATTAACTCCAATCCCAGCTGGGAGGTTACAAGTGCCCAATCCACCCCCCCGCCCAGTTACTTACTGACACAGGAGTCTCCTTTCAAGTCTAAATTGTGACAAGTTTTGCCTCTCAATAATTAGAAAACACCTTTGCTAACAGCATGTCCCACAGGTAAAAACCCCTGTGCTCAGTAGCACTTCAAACCCAAAGGTTGCAGGGCTCATGTGGTTCCTCAGCATGTGAGGTGTGGCCCCTTGGATGTGATTTTAAAGCCTCCTGTAAGATTTCTAAAGCTCTTTTTATTAGTCTGGCTATAGAAAGCACCAGTGGCTTGTGCTGCCTTGTACTGCTCCAGCTCCAGCTGTTTCCCAGAAAGGCAAATGACTGAGTGGAATTTTGGGAGCTCCAAGGCCAGAGGTGCTCAGAGGAGCAGCAGTGTCTGGTGCTTCTGCTGCCTTCCAGGATTTCTTGGCCACTAGGAGACATCTCAGCCTTCTTTCAAGTGAAGGGTAAAATGGACCTACAAATAAATTTTATGAGAATGACAACTGTAATAAATAAAGTAATTAATGAAATATATATAATAATGAGTAATAAGCACTAATAATATGCCAGGCTTCATTCTCTCTGGTGTTATGCCTCCATTGCCTTTTGTATGTACAACTGAGCCAATGTGCTGCCTTCTGACATGGTGTCTGTCATTGTCATCATGCAAGTGTTCAATCAGGAGTGACCAGAGTATGCAGAGAACTTATTTCATTTTGGTTTACAGTAAACATACCCTGGTGTGGCTTCCACCCTGAACCTGGCCAGTCCTACAGACACACCTGTCCTTTTTTCCCCAAGCTATGCATACAGTTAACAACAGATAAATTTGAATTCTATTTTGAGAAACAGATTAAAAAAAAAAAAACAAACAGATTTTGAGACTGCAGTGGAACACTAAGATACAGCATAGGAATCCTGAGGCAGAGGCCTTGGTGTACATGGTACATTCCACCCTTGCCACTTCCTCTTGTTGCAAAGAAATGAAGGTTCAGTAAGTATTGAGCCACTGACTATGAGTAAACAGATCTTTAAACTTCAGATTCAGAGTATCAGAGCCTCTCAGATGCTCTGTGGTGAGTTTTTAAGGGCTATGGCTATAACTAATTTAATTTGCTGTCCGTTTGCAAAGGAACTGAACCAGCAACACAGAGAACATCCTTTCTGTGTTAATTAGAGCAGTATGCAAATCCTACAGCATGGTAATACGTTAAATGTGAGGCTTCTCCCTGCATTTAATGTAAATTTTTTATCTAATTGTCCCACTTTGTCATGCCATTTCTTGTAAATTGCTGTCCCTTCCGATAAAGGAATTCGCTCATCCGAATGCCACATGTGGAGGGAAATGTGTGTTTGTTATTTGCATGTACTTCAGTGACCTGTTATCCCAGTAATGCCTCAGTGCTAAAGCAGAATATGCATCTTAACAAAAGAAATGCCTGTGCTGTTTCTGTTCATCATTTAACCCTTCTGAACTATTTATACAGCCCTGTTAGAAGGGCACTGCACATAAACCAATTTCACCAATCCCTTTGATGAATATTCAGTGAGGTTGATAGGTCCTGCTGAGCTTTTTCTAGGCTGGTGTGTGCATAATGAATACTGAAAATATCCCATATTAACAATATATGACTGCCTATGTTTGCTTCTAAAGGCACTGAAAAATGTGCATTGCAAACAGCAATTGCCTTTGATTCCAAGGGCTGTGGAAGGTTCAGTATTTGCTGTCATACATATATGGAACCCAAAATTACCCAGTTTAGCTGCTGTGATTACTTCATGCCACACTCTGCAAGCTGCCAGTGTGGAGATCCCTGTTTAGTGTCACTTCCTGTATTTTTTCACTTGTGCTTTATCTTTTTTTTCCTTTTTTTCCCTTACACTTGCCTCAACCCCTAACAATTTCTCCTTAAACCCCTCAACCCCTTGCCTCAACCCCTAACAATTTCTCCTTAGTTTACACTGAGGAGTGGGGGAGAGAAAAGACCAGGCTTTCCAGGCTGTGCTGCTGCTTTGTGCTTGGTGCCCATGTTTGCTCTGACAGCCAGGGAGCAGAGCCTGGGTGACCCCAGTGTTCCCTGCACACACCTGGCTCACAGCCAAAATCCCCACCCCAATTCCTTTTCACTGACAGGTTTCTAATGTTGGTTTGTTTTTTTTTTTTTTTCCCTGTTAAAAATGTATCTTTATTTTTACATTCAAATACATTATGAGATTTACATGATGAGATTTTTTATTACTTCACATTTGAATACATTATGAGATTCTCCTTGTGAAAAACAAACAGATGTTATGCTTTGTGCATTACAGGTTGTTGCATTACTTATTTGCTGCTTTCCTAACAATTCCCGATTTTTCTATTTTGCTTCCGTTTTCGTTGCTTCTTGCTATTTGCTTGCAAAAACAAAACAGGCAAGCCTGGTAAGTAAAGCTTTTCACCAACTTTCACACCAGCATTTTGCATCTTTAGTTTCTTTTGCTTTTGTTCTCTGTTTGCTGCATTCCCATTAAGTCGTGTGAGTAGTGGTGAGCTGAGCCTGAACGCAGATCTGCCGTGGTGCTGCTCTGATTCTGTCAATTTGGGTAGTGTTAGTCCTGAGCATACTGCTGTGATTGTTGGTGAGCCCTGGGCAGGGTGTGTTGCAGACGTGGAAGTCATTTAATTCAAATATTTTGATCACATAACCTCACAAATGTATTTAGAATTAAGGATGTGTAAGATTATCTTAAGATTTGACTGGCAGACTATTATCAGCACATTTTATTGAAACTAAATCATAGTCTTAGAAAATGGAAGGTCCTTCCCAACCCAAACCATTCTGTGATTTTATGAAAATATCACATAAAACTCTAGTCCCCTTCCAGCCAAGTTTCTGCCTTCTGTTGTATTTAACCACTGTGGTTTGGGAGCATCACTTGGACGGGCCTTGGAGCAGCCTGGTCTAGTGGGAGGTGTCCCTGCCCATGGCAGGGGGGTGGAATTAAATGAGCTTTAAGGTACCTTCCAACCCAAACTATTCTGTGATTCTGTGACATTTGCCTCAGTTTCCCATGAGTGAGTTTAAATGGTGCTGGGGATTGAGTGTTGGAGGAGCTGATCCAGCTGAGGACAGAGGAGGGACCATGATGTACTGGGAGGAAGAGGAGGAGCTCAGGAGTTGTGAGGGAGTGTGACATGAATTATTAACTTCCTGATCACCCTGGAAACAAGGCAGGAAGTTGCTAAAATACCTCAGACAACAGTCTCACAAAAAGTAGGGATGTGACATTAAATACATTAAAATATTTTGGATGCTCATGCAAATGGATCTCTTGCCCTGCCTGGAGCTGCAGTGGCAGAAGTGTTGCCAGAGAACAGGATCCTGCCAGGAGAGGGTTTGGAATTATCTAGGCAGGGTGTAATCTCCAGCATGATAAAAAAAATCTAGTGCTGGAACACAAGGAGACAGCCTCTGAGGTTTAGAAAAATAAACAAAAGACAAAAAATATTTTTTGTTTTAATTGAGAACACATTAATTTTGACATTACAGAGGAATACAGGGTGTCTCTAAGAAAGCAAAATAGAAAAGAACGTTCATTTTTAATAAAGGGTTAAATATATCCAAGTGATGTTGTATTACAGGGCTCTGGGCTTCTCTGCCATGTCAAAGGTGTTTGTTCACCAGTAAAATAAAGGTGTTACAAGCAGGTCCTGAGAACTTCTCTGGTTCTTTTCATCTTCTGTATCACACAGAGCAAAATAAGCTCAGGTCAGGCTCTGCCCCAGCCAGGTGCTGTCAGGGGTGAGCAGAGGAGCCCAGGAGCATGGCATCATCTCTGCTCTAGCCTTGGTCAGGCCAACAAAAATGTGTCTTTTTTGGATGGAATATGCAAAAGGAAGAGATGAATCTCAGTTTGGGAGTTGACAGTATCAGCTTTGGCATTTTGGAGCTGACCAGCACTATAAATAATTCAGATTAAATTTTCTATTCAAATAAAAACCCCAAACTTGTTTAGTTCTTTATGCTTCCAAATAAAAAGTTGTACATTGTAAAATGCCCCATGCTTTTTCCATAGGAGAGCTTTTTACCTTATTTTAGTTTCTATCATAAACCAAGGAAAATGGTAATATAAAACTGCTGTGTTTTGTGGGTGGGTTTTCCTTTCAGTATCATTCAAAGTAAGTAACCCTTAAAACATGGGCACAAGAATCATAGTTTAGGATGTGAAGGACACAATGCAGCATTTTGGAAGACAATGCCAGACCTTTTCTTCCAGTGTTTTGTGGATATTCCAACTTATCGTGAGGTCAATTCCCTTGAAAATTGCTCCTCCATATGGATTTGTATTCCTGTTACGTTCTTCCCACCATCCCTGGCTCAAATTTAACTGTACACAGGAGGAGCTTGGCAGATGTTTTTTGCAGTTTTTTTACACTTAGGAAGTCTGTCTACTGTTAGATTTCCTTTCTGCCACTTGCTCCAGCAGTCCTGAGAGCTGGTAAAACACTGCTTTTCCAAGGGAAGAATTGAATTCCACTGAACAAAGTGCCTTGTTTGTGCAGGATTAGAAGGTGCCAGGAGATGACAGGCATTTATCAACAATGGCAAATAACTTGTGGCCAGTGCTAGGAATGTGCATGAATGTCCTTTCCTTCAGCTAGTGCATCTTCAGGCAAAGAGGAGAAATCCAACACCTGCCTTTTCATGGGAACAGCCGAGTTCAGAGTGAAGAAACGATCAGTGCAGAGATACATTCACATTTTCCCCCAACATCAAAATATTTCAGTGTCACTGTATTTAGCAACTGTTTTCCTAAACAGGCTTGTGTCTTTGTATAAATCTGACTTTTCTAGATCCTGTAAACTTACTAATACACAAATAGGGCAGAGCGTAGTAGAAAATGTAGATGATAGTGAAATCAGGGGACTTACTCCTGTTAACCCTTCTGAAAACCTCTCTTTTCTCTACCCCTCTCTTCTTTCAGAGGATGAACAGAGAGAGAAATCTGTCTCCCACCACACTGTTCAGCAGCTCATAGTGGAGAAGGAGCAAGCTCTGGCCGACCTGAACTCAGTGGAGAAATCCCTGGCGGATCTTTTCAGGAGATACGAGAAGATGAAAGAAGTCCTGGAGGGATTTCGGAAGGTGAGTCACCTTAACATCTCCTTTAAAGAGCAGAGCTGGGCAGATTCTGTGGACCAGAATGTGCTGTGCTACTGAACAGAAGGCAGGACTTGTGTTTCCAGCTAATTCTGATGTTCTGCATGACAAACTATAGTCCTCAGGTGAAGGATTGCAGCCAGCTATCAAATGCCAACAGAAAAATTGTAAATCTCTTTGTATTGTGCAGTATTCTCTTTCAGGGGGTGTCAGTGTTGGACTGCAGCCCTTCAAACAGCTGTGTGTGACTCCCACAGACAGGTGTCTTTCCTGCATTTTAACCTCTTGGATTAAATTTGATGTCATCTTCTCTTTTAAGAATGAAGAAGTGTTGAAGAAGTGTGCACAGGAATATTTGTCACGAGTGAAGAAGGAGGAGCAGAGGTATCAGGCACTCAAAATTCATGCTGAGGAAAAACTGGACAGGTAATTGAGTCATGGATTCACAGAATGGTTTGTGTTGGAAGGGATCCTAAAACCATCTTGTTCCACCCCCTGCCATGGGCAGGGACACTTTCCACTGTGCCAAGTTGCCCCAAGCCCCATCCAACCTGGCCTTGGACACTTCCAGGGCCAGTGCATGGATTGCACACATTTTTTCAGGAGTTCATGCTGCAGGAGGATTCCCATGGCTGGACCTCACATCCCAGACTGCTCCTGCAATATGCAAAGCAGAGGCTGCTCTCTGATAGAGGGTGGAAAGAATGCAATAATGAGAAATTCTGCAATGTGCTGGTGTTTCTTCCAGCTCCTGACCATAGAGAACACCTTAAATTTCTATATTTAGCTAATGTCTTTATATTTGTTTAATGTATTTTCATGAGAGGGTCAAGAAGGAAGCCATTAGCCCGTTTCTTTTTTCTAGATTTCCATATAATGACCAGTTAAGCCTTTCTAGGGATCATGTTCAGGACTCATAGTACAGTCCCCTGAACTGGAGATCAGATTTGGAAACTGCCATAAAACACTTCTACCTGAGTCATATTTGTGACCCCAGCAGAGGTACCTGGGAGAAGCATGAAGGAAGCAACACAGACAGTAAGAAAAGACTCTGCAGCCCCTGCTGAGCAAGAGAGGGGGTTGTGAAAAGTGTTTGGGGACGAGTCTCAGAATATGCCCAAGATGTGCAGAAGGCAGCCTTGCCCTCTTCCCCCCATTTGTTAAGGTGTGTCCACTCTGGGGCACCCTCTGCCCTTTCCTGTAGAGAACCTGATGTGACCAAACCCTGTGTTTTTTGCAGAGCCAATGCTGAAATTGCACAAGTGAGAGGGAAGGCCCAGCAGGAGCAGGCAGCGTACCAGGCCAGCCTTCGGAAGGAGCAGCTCAAAGTGGATGCCTTGGAGAGAACACTGGAACAAAAGGTAAATAAATCAGGAGCCAAGCTCTGCCTGAGGATTGTCCTGCAGCTCCCTGGCCTTTGGGACAACAGCACTCCCCAGATTTTAAGGCAAAACCCCCCTGTGTGCACCAGGTTTGATTTGAGCCCAAGTTTGGGGTTGGCTCAGCCTTGGCCAGAGCTCGGGGTGCACTTCTGCAGCCCATTCCTTAGTTTGCTTCAGTTCCCAGGTTTCAGACCTTGCTTAATTTTTCTTTCAGGTTCTGTTTCCCTTTTTAGTGCTAGCTGTAATTTCAGTGTTAATTCCAAAGTGTCTGTAGGAAATGCCTATTTATATCTCTGTGTTCTCTTAGCTCAGCCAAGGGAGCTTGCTTTGGCATAGAACAGCTCGTCCTTGCTTGCAGCTCTGCAAGGCAGGGTGAAAATAATGAGAAAAATATAAAAGTACAGCCTAGAAACAAATTTCCACTATGTATTATTGTGGTGTGCTGGGAATGACTGCTGTGAAGCTGTCTGCTTTGGGGCTAAATTTGATTTATTAAAACTGGAGGAGCTGTATTTGGAAGAAAGGAAGCATTTGTTTGAATGCATGTAGCTGTACTATGAATATGAACACTTAGTTGTACTATATGTGCACATATATCTATATGTATAGATCTCCTGTTCTCAGCATTGGAGAAAAGTTAATTTTCCTACACCTCTCCCACTAGTTAGATAACATTAAAATTAAAAAAAACCCCTCATCTTAATGCAACAATATTTTTCATAATACTTCATATTTTATTTTCCAGAATAAGGAGATAGAAGAATTAACAAAGATTTGTGATGAACTGATTGCCAAAATGGGGAAAAGCTAACTTTTAACCAAATTTCTGGACTTCAATATTGAGTGCAATATGACCATTGGCACACTGATGTCCATACATTTATGTGGACAGGTTATATTTTCACTTTTTCGTATGCACTACTGTATTTTCTTTCTAAATAAAGTTGATTTAATTGTATGCAGTACTAAGATGACTATCAGAATTTCTTGCTATTGTTTGCATTTTCATAGTATAATTCATAGCAAGTTGATCTCAAAGTTCCTGTATCAGGGAGATTGTCAAGTTCTCTATGAAATTACAAATTGCTGATCCTAGCCTTCCCTTTGTACATGAGTTCCCATGTTGGATGTCTTTTGGATTTAATATAAACATGTATTACTTGCATGGGGACTCTTGCCTTAAGGAATGTAAACTTTATCTGCATTTGCTGATTTGTAAAATAAAATCTGAAAAAAAAAAAAAAAGGAAAATGCATGTTCACAAATGAAATTCTCTATTGTAAATAAATTTTTTCGTTGAAAGTTGAAGATAAGTATGGCTCTCTTTTGTGTCCTTCACTTGCTTTATTTCAGCACCAGATGCTCTTGGGGATTAATTCCTCCACAGAAAGCACTTCATGGGTCGCTGCTTGGAACACTTTGTGGGTCACAAGAGTCTGCTGTTTATGTGCACATATCTAGGTCTATATCTTAATGTCTCTCTAAATATATATATATGTGTGTCTATGTGTTGGATTTGGACCACTCAAGTCTCAAGCATAGGCTTAATCCTCCAAAATATTTAATGCTCTGACCCTGATCCAGCAAATCCCATGGGCAAATGTAATGAGGCTGTTGGAGGAGTCGGAGGCTGTGGCATGTGGTGACAGCATGGTTTTTAAGCATGTCTGGCACTGAAAGGTGAATAATTTCCTGCTCCTGGAAGAGTTTGCCTGCAGGGCTGGTGGAGATGAGGTTGGTGTGATCAGAGGTGCAGCCAGAATAAGCTCCATAAGTAGCACTCTTGAACACCTCTTTATCCTGTAAGTTATCCTCTGCACAGGATTAGGGATGGAGGAGAAGCATTAAGGCTCTAATAGCAAGCAAACTGCTTTCTTTGCCTAATGGTGCATCTCTTGGATCTCCATGATGTGGACAGTCTTCTGCCTGGTTCTTGTCAGCTCCCTTTTTGTCCTCAAAAGTAAGTCAGCTCCTTTTTCTTTCCTTTTTTTACCTCATTTGCATTTCCAGCCTCAGGCACGGCTGAGCCTCTTCGCTGTTCTGGGCTCCTCTCCTGGGTTGGGTTGGTTTCAGGTCATTTTGTGTGTGTGGTTAGCAGCACAGAACTGCACCTCTGTGTGCTGACAGATCCACATGTCCCCACTGATAGCGAGGGTGGGATTTCTGCTCTGCAAGCTTCAAGTGTGGTCTTTGAAATACCTTTCAAATTCATGCTTGCCTTTGAAAATACCGTGTAGCTTGAGGCAAGGAAAAGAGGATTGAGGTATTGTGGTGTTTAAACAAGAGCAAAACTCAAGATACGCTGTTGTGCTTTCCAGCTGAATTGATACTTTAGGAGAATTGATATTTTTTGGATCATTGTGAGATTTTATGTGCATACAATGTGCTTTTTCATGGTACTGTGGACCAAAATCAGGATGGAGGGGGAAAAAAACAACTTTTGGGCTCTGCTCTGAAAATGCTACAAGAAGATATGGATGCAGTTACAGAACATCAAATGTTTCTTGTATTATTTTAAGTGCAGATTATAACACTAAATAATCTGGGGTTGATTTTTTTATTACTGTTTTTTGATCAGGATCTATACCATGTCTAGAAAAAAACATTGATAAGATTTGCAGACGCTTTGGATTTTCCAAAGCTTTTTTGCAATTTTTTTAATGTGTGCTCGAAACCATACTAGAAAGATTGATATTTTTAAATACTTCTTGTAAATTCTAAGTGGTCTCTTCTCCCTCCTCCCAGGTGAAGCACTGCAGTGTTACACCTGTGTAGGTTCTAGTGATGACGACTGCAACAGACAAGGAAGTCAGCAGTGTCCAGGCCATGCAGATGCCTGTGCAGTCATTAGAGGACAAGCAAGTAAGTGTCACAAATGTGTCAGACTTGTTACATTTGTCACAAAATAAATAACCAGTGCTGGAAAGAGAAGAGTGCGTAGTAAGTTAAGGAGAAAACCAGAAATAAATGTCTCCTCTCAAAATAAACCCCACTAATAAATCTCAATCCTAGTTTTGTTGACACGGAATCCCCCTGGGAATGATTTGTCGGTGTGCCGTAATGAGCTGCACCCACTCTGTGGGAAAGCTGGAAAGAAACATTTTCAGTATTTCCCACTTTCTACTTAAGTGACTTAGCTGGAAATTAGGATGGAAAAGAAGCTAATGAACCCCTGCACTTGGGCACATCCAAAGATATTTAAGCTGCACCAGTTGCCTCTAAGATTAAAAACTAAGAGTTATTTGAGTGGGAGCTGTTGGTGTGCTGCCTTGTGGTCGTGTTCATTTACTTGTGAGGAGCAGCCAAGCCCGAGCTTGGTGCTCAGTGCTGGGTGGTCAGGCTGGTGCTGGGGGGGGTGCAGGTGGCCATTTGCAGCCCCTCTGGGCTCACTGTGGCTCCGTTGCAGGTGGCATCATGAAGTCCTGCTCGTTCAGGTCCTTCTGCGAGCGCGCCAGGCGGGACGGATCGAGGGCGCCTGGGGTGAGCGTGCACTGCTGCTACTCCAACAACTGCAACGCCAAGAGCCTGGCTCCCAGGGTCAGCAGCTCCGGCAGCTGCTTCTCCCTCCTCATCCTCACTCTGCTCTGGCACCCCTTGTTGAAGCTGACATGAGGGGGAAAAAGAAAACAGAGTATCCTGAAGCAACAACTCTGCCTTCTTAGCAAGGGGTGATAATATTTCCTAATCACGTTGCTCCATGTACCATATATCTCACTAGGCAAAAAGCTGTAGGAAGACCTGACAGATGTTTAGATAAAATTTGTTTCATCTGCTAAATAGGTCTTGATCTCTGTGTAAGAAATGCTGCCCTGTTGCTTGTCCTGAGGAATTGATTGGGCAAATACATAACATTTTCCTGCCATTTGGATAAGGATAAATTTTTGCTGCAGGTTACCTGGTAGTAAGGTAAAGGGCAAATGTCTGCCAAATACTTTTTACTGTTAGCAGATATTCAAAAGCAAGCTTTTGAATTTTCAAGCTTTGAAATTTTCAAGCACAAAGTGACTGAAAATTCTAACAAGCAAGTTAATCTTTCAGAGAGTGTTGGTGTACTGGACAAAACGAAACTTGAAATACAGATGATTTAGTATTAATAAAAACTGGTAAGAGAAGGTCATTAAGAGAATAATGCATGGAGGTATATTCTGTTGTATATGATATGTTCCTGGCAGGGGGGCTGGATGGTCTTTAAAGTCCCTTCCAACCCAAACCATTCAATGGTTCTATGCTTGTGTGTATTTCCTTGGAAAAAAACACCTTCCAGTCTTCTCTTTTCTGATCCTTTGAGAATTTTACCACAGCATCAGAAGAAGAAGAAAAAAGAAGAGTTTAGAAGTTGTTTTTGAGCTGGTACTCCATCCAAAGATTGGCTCAATCTATCTCCCCTGCTGATTTTAAAAACAACTGATTAATCCCTGTCTTGTAGGCAAATTATAACTTGAGTTTTTAATTCTTGAGGTTTCAGTTATGTAAATAATTCTCCATTGCCCTAAACTGCAGTCTTTGAGACTAAGAATGTATATATCTGTACATGTCTCCCCCTTCAGCGGTGTGACGGAGTTGAGGTAGTTTATGTATCCTTTTCATTTTGCAAAGTGAATGAAATTACTTGGAGGTCTTTAGAGGTGTAAAGAGGGACTAAATCAATATTTTTAATAAACCCATACATGGCAGCTTTACAAAGAAAATGATCCAGAAGGGGTCACATAGTAGAAGGCATTGTGCATCACTGCCTCCTTTGATCCAAAACTCAGAGCACCAGGCAAGCAGATGAGTGATATTTGTAGATTTTAATGTCCAGCTGTGATGATCTGGTCCAGCCCCTGACACACAACGTGCACAGGATTGGCTGAAAGTCCAGCTGGTGTAACTGAAGTAGAGATGATCTTTCCAGTTCTAGTTTTAGTTGCCTAGAAGGAAAAAGGTTAGGTCATCAAATCTGTGGAACTCACAAAATATGTGGCAAAGTAGTTTCCCCCTAGCTTTGTTTTGTGACTTTTTTTCAGTATAATTCTTTGAAAAATCAGTTCTGGGCAGTGTGTAGAAGAATTCTTCACATTGACCAAAATTTTATTCAGGTTGCAAACTCTAGAGCTGCTGCAAGGTCAATCAGTGAGCAGAGTGTAACCCTTGCCTGCCTTGTAGCTGTCACAGGGGCCAAGCTGTCTCCTTGTTTCACTGTACTCTTTCCCCAGTGTGGATCCTTCCATCGTTTCATGTAGGTTGTGGCTTCAGACTGGCTGGATTCTCCTGGGGTTTTGTTCGGGTGGGCTCAGACAAGACAGTTTGGTCTATTTTTAGTCTCTAGGCACCAGTCTGATAAAGCTGTTGGATATAAAGATTGCAACAATGCAGCAGATCTTGGCTGAAAATGTTAATTTGGACCCCAGCGTCTCATTGGTATAAAAATCACTTAAATTGGTGTAAGTATTTTTCATTTCATTCTCAGCTTGAAGCAGTTCCTTCAATCTCTTCTGCTACAGGAAGCAGGTATTGATTGTATCTTTATCTTTGCATGGTTCTGTAATGATAAATCTGTATTGAATGTAATCTCTGTATGTGCTCAGTGCATTTCCTTAATGAGAAAATAAATTACATGCAATGGCTGACATTGTCTCTTGGTAAACACAAATGCTTCTTTTAATTGGGATTTCCAGTTGCATCTGGCGCTCTGTTTTCCTGCAGGAATCCTGTTGGGCTTTGTTGTTTGGGGTTTTTTTTAATGTTGGATATATTTCTTAAATCTGTTGGATAAAATAGTGGATGTTGGTAGTGTTCTTGCTGCTACATTTCCATGATAAAATAAGAAGGTAAATCTCTATCCTCTTGACAAACACCATCTGTCATTCCTGACAGCAGCCAGGACTGGGATCTTCAGGCAGCTCGCACCGCCTCCATCCAATCCTGCCTCCCAGCTCATCATGGGCTCTGCTTTGCTTTTTACAGCAAAAAAAAAAGACATTTTTCCTGCCCAGTTATGACCCTGAAGTGTGCCTGCATGTGGATATCTAGGAAGGATGAACCACTTTTGTGGACTGGTGTTTTCCGAGCGGTTTCATGATGGTTTTTGGCATCAGTGTTGACAGGAAGACAAACACAGAGAAATTAAAAAAAAAAATAAAAAAAAAAATAGAAGGAATATTTTTTAAACTCCATTAAAATGCAGAAAATATTTTAATGTTTTTGTTGCCATGTCTGTGCAGTGCAATTCCCAGTCACAGGTGCAATAGAAAGTTGGTTGTTCTGAAGATAATTCCTGCTGCAGCCACAGGCTCCTTCTCCCTTGCTCTGTGTCAACAGCAGAGAGGCTGATGCTGAAATGCTTTCTGCTGCAACTCAGAATGACAGGACTTCTTTTTCATCTCTTGTATCAGCTGGATTTATGTAGTTGGGTAAGTGCTGGGTGTCAGTGTAACTCTGCCCTCTCACCTCCAAGGAAGGATCTCCAAAAAGATTCATGATTTCTAAGTGAGAGAAAATTTCAGTTGTACCTATAGCCCCAAATCATAATTGCCATTATTCCTCTCTATCCTCTTGTTTTTGGCTCTACAAACAGCATTCCTTTGTTTTCCTGGTCTTGTCAAGGGCAGCCAGAGCCTCTGGGACTTCTCAGGAGGGCACAGCTGAGCAGAGTGCCTTGAGCTTTCTGTAAGAGTGAGAATTTGCCATTTAATTTGTGTCAGTGTTCATCCACACCTGGCTTTTCCACAGTGAGTACAAGGTACCAAGTTGTCCCTTGTTCTTGGTGAGGAATAAGCAATTCTTGTGGCCTTGAAAATGTAGATCAGACAAGATCAGCTCAATACTGGCTGTGCAATTTAATGAAAGTTCCAAGAACATCTTGGTGTCACAAACCAGAGTTTATTTTTTAACCTTTTCAACCTTAAGTCATGCATTTCTGTCCAGTAGGGATTAAACAAAAACCATGCTTGCAGCCTGTGTAACCATGTCTTTGTGTGCAAGGAAAGCCCAGCTGTGACAGATTTCATTGTGAGCATCACTCCAAAGGGTCTCAACCTTTCTGGACCTACAGATGTTCAGGACTCAGCCCGGAGCTGTTGGCTGTGGTTGGTAACATGCCCTTGGGGAGGAGTTTTATGCTTCTGAAATCAGAATTCCTGAGTGCAATTCCTGGAGCCCAGGGTTATCACCCTGCATACACATACACTCCCTCTTATCAGCCACAGCCAGCAGTGCACGGGGTATTTTTAACAGGTAAATTTGTGGCATGCTCAGAGGTGGCGTATTTACTCACAACCGAGTGGGGAAAAATGATAACAATGTTAATGAAAAATGATAACAATGTTAAATGTTAATGTTAACGAGTGTAGCGAGAAATTCCCCGAGTTGGTGGCGTAGGTGCAGGTGAACTTTCTTAGCATCTGAGGAAAAAAACCCACAAGTGAAAAGCCAGTGTGGGATTGAGTTTGGAAAGAGCCACAGAGGCAGCTCGTGCTTGGCAGGAGGCTTTATGGAAAATAGATCTTGTCAAAAACATCTCATTTGAGGTTATGGTTTTTGCTGATAATGGCAAATACATGGATGTTTTGCAACACATTTCAGATAAAATCACAGTCATGATACACAGACTGAGAGTTCAAGAGCCAGGAGAGTGAAAGACTGCAAAAACAAGTTCTCTGGAAAATCTTCCAAGTGGTGTCTTGACAGAGGCAAGCTCCCATCATCTCTCCGACAGCCCCGGGACGGTGCCATGAGAAGTGTGACAAAAAGAAGGGGCTGTGAGAGCTCTGACATGTCTGCATGCAGACATTCCTGCATGTTGCCATAGGGATGGGTTTCCAAGGGAGACAGGTGATGCACTTTTCTGAAACAGAACTGAGGCAGAGGGATGAGAGTGGGAGGATGGAGCTGAGCATTTTATCACAGAATCACAGGATGGTTTGGGCTGGAGGGGACCTTAAATCCCATCCAGTGCCACCCCTGCCATGGCAGGGACACCTCCCACTGTCCCAGGCTGCTCCAAGCCCTGTCCAGCCTGGCCTTGGGCACTGCCAGGGATCCAGGGGCAGCCACAGCTGCTCTGGGCACCCTGTGCCAGGGCCTGCCCACCCTCACAGAGAGGAGTTTCTTCCCAAATTCCCATCTAACCCAACCCTCTTTTTTACCCTCCAAACCTTCCTTTCTTCCATGCGTAGCATGAGTAATCCCTTAAGGAGTGCACTTTTCCTAAAATTCCTTACATCTTGTATAGCAGCCTGACTTAGCCCCACAGGCAATATTTCTCTTAAAACCCTTTTAGCTGCAAGCCCAAAAGACTTGCAAGTATGAGATCATGTTTGACAGGTGAAGAGGAATTTCTCTCGAAGCTTTTTCCCTTTTCTGAGGACTTCCTGCCTTTCATCCTCACCAAAATAGTTTTAGTTTTTTCCTTTAAACACTCAAGGGGGGGAAGTATTGGAACACTGGCAGAAACTCAGCCAGAAAAAGTAAGACTTGTGTCCAAATCACTGATTGCTACTGCCTTCATTGGAGACATTCAATGTCGTGTTTTAATGTCAGTCATTCTCAGTTTCTGATTTTCAGTGAAAAAAAAATCAGTGTCTGTAGATCTGGAGCTCAGAGGGACTGGCTGTTACCTCTTCAGCCAGGTCAGAGCCTGATTTTCCCTAAAGAAACTTTTGATTTGTGGGTTTGCTCCTGTGCTCTCCCAACCTTGAGAGCTTCTGCAACACATCCTTGAGATGCCGAGGATTTCATCTCCTTTTAGCAACTTTTTACAATTTTTGGAGGGCTTCCAATGCAAGTAAAATCTCCACAAGTGTGCAGTTATTAAATTCAAGTTCTCATCATTATGTGTCACTGGAAAGACATTTCTAACAGGAGGATAATCTCTGAATTTCCTCCTCACACTCTGGTGATGACCAGCCTTAATCAGCAGGGTAAGTTATGCTCTAATTTTACTTTATGCTGAGCATTTGAAGTCCCAATGGCCAAAGCTCACAGGAGGCAGCTCCAGAGCAAAGTTCCTGCCCCCCTGGTGCCTGCCAGGAGCTGAGTGTAGCACAGGATCCATCCAAATCACAGCTGGGGCTGCAGAGCTGGGGGTCAGGAGACACTTTTGGAGAAGTCTGCAGTCACAGAAATGAGCACCTGTTGCTATTGGACATGAAATGAGTATACAGAAGCTTGGTGAGTTCAAGAGAGAAAAAAAGAGCTAATTTTATTTCTGACCTCAATATATATAGAATTCCAAAAGTGACAGTGGATTGGAGGATGAAATTGCTACTTCTCTAGCTACACTGGTTAAACTAAGTCTATCAGTTCTCTCCTCCCTCAAAGAAGAATGCAAAACAATCATTATTTACATGAACAGTGTGTGAGAACTCTAGTAGAAATATGTAAACATTATCAGAAGGCTAAAGAAGTTTTATGAGAACATTAAAACTTTCAAAAGAACTATAAAAGAAAACTTAACTCTTTTAAAAATCGGGGCAACAAGCACCCTGCAGTATCCAGTGGCCTCAGTGATGCTTTGAGTCTCACTTCTGATGCACTGAATCTGTGAGAGCTGGGTGTGGGTGGGACAGAGCAGCAAGGAACAAGCTCTGCCCTCATCTCCTTTAGTCCTTAAGGGTTAAGTTTCACTTTTTGGAGCTGTCTTTTTGCACTGTACCGTTCACAGTGCTCACGAGTACTTGGCAGTCTCCATCACTTGTTTCCACATTCTCCCAGCCAACTATGACTCCTCATATTGGATAAACACGTCCGTATTTGTTAAGTATCCTCTTTCAGTGATTATGGCTCTGGAAAGAGCAAATCAGTTACTGAGATGAAGCAAATCCATGAGTGGGGCAGTGAACTGGGCCAGGAAAAAGCGTTCATGGGGAAATCACCCGAGCAGGGCTGTGCCTGGGGGCACTGGCAGAGGTTTATCAGCATTCCTGCAATCAGGACTGTGGGGAGGAGAGGCCCGCCGGGCTCCTCTGCATTGCTTTCTGCAGCAGCTGAAAAGGACAGCTTTGTCCCTGGGTTGGTTTGGTTCACTCATCCCAAGGCTCAGGACGGGAGGAGCTTCTCCTAAAGCATCTTCCCAACACTTTCCACACCATGTTTTCTAGATTTAGGAGGTTTTTCTCCTGAATGCCAGCATATGGATGTCTGGGCTCTTTAAATGAGGAGGGCTTTGCAGAGTTTCCTCAGTTGCTGGTAGTGTCAGCTGTGATAAATGAGGGACTGTGCCAGCCAGGAAGTTTTCCAGAGCTGGCCTCGATGGGACCCTTCTGAGGATGACGACAAGCAGGGGGGGGGAAAAAAACTGCTTTGATTTGACACCTCCTGTTAACATCAGAGAGAAGCAGTCCCTGGAAAACCCATCTCCTCCAAAGTCAGGCTGCCTTGTGGAAACTGAAAACAATACTTTGCTCATGAGTGATCAGGAGTGGAGTGATCTCACCTGACCTTTGCTTTAATATGGCTTATCCAAAGCTTTTTCTGCTTATCCAAACCTTGGCTCCAGGCTGCGCTGGGAACCCAGGCTATTCGGGGCAAATCCTGGTGACCTCTCCTTCAGCTGGCTCCCCTCAGGAGGATGAAGAGGGGATTACTGCCCATGGATGGGTGTCCTGAGCCAGCAAATAAAACACTGCTGCCTGCCTTGGAGCTGATTCCTAAGCCATGGTGTGCTGGAGGATCTGTCTGTGCCCAGTCTCACAGACCAGCTCTCCAGGAGACAGATGGCTTGTGGGCTGCGCTGGGTCCCAAGAAATACAGTCACTGACAGGCTTAAAATAGTTCTCTTTTTACATTTATTTTTCTTGTCTAAACCACTTTTGCTCTAGGTTTGCCCAGCACCTACAAAAGCATTTTCATTCCTGTTATTTCCATACCTGGGAAATGGAAACCAAGGTGGCCACGAGCCCCAGTCAGGCAGAGATGGGATTGGAGCCAGTGGCTGCAAGTGGGACAATGTTTAGGGATGTTGGTGGCCCTGGAAGGTTGCCCTGGCTGGAGTGAGCTGCCTGCAGACAGGACACTGACCCTCAGGTGTCCCAGCCTGTCCCAGCTCCAGGTCCCCGCCCAGAGCTGCCTGTCTGGATGTCAGCTTTGTCCCACTCCCCTGCTGGTTGCTGCTGGGAATTTGGATGCATTTTAAATCAGACTAGACTCCCCTAGTTCTGCATGAAAAGCCTGAAGAGGCTGCAGTGCCAAATCAGGGGCTCATTTAAGGTGTTTTCATTGAGTATCAGTGCTCTTGTTCTTTATTGTTTCTGCAGAAAAATCACCTTCATTTCTTTGCTGCAGAATTTCACCTTCCACTGCCCCAGGCTGCTCCAAGCCCTGTCCAGCCTGGCCTGGGACACTTCCAGGGATCCAGGGGCAACCACAGCTGCTCTGGGCACCCTGTGCCAGGGCCTGCCCACCCTCACAGAGAATTCCTTCCCAAAATCCCATCCATCCCTGCCCTCTGGCAGTGGGAGCCATTCCCTGTGTCCTGTCCCTCCATCCCTCATCCCCAGTCCCTCCCGAAGCTCTCTTGGAACATTTTTAGGCCTGGAAGGGGCTCTGAGCTCTCCCTGCAGCCTTCTCCTCTCCAGGTGAGCACCCCCAGGAAGGAGGGAGCGATTCAGAGTCTGCAGCTCTCACAGACCACGGTCAGGGCTTCCAGAGGGGGCAAAATGAAACCAGCTCTCAGCCACACTGGCTCTGGTGAGCTCGTGGAGTTCTCAGGAGGAGCTGTTTGTTTTGTAGCATTTCTTTTTAAGTTCAAACACGCCCACTTGAACTAGAATTGCCTCTCTCAGTGGAATCAAACCAGCCATGGGTAGCTGGGGGTAACCACCTTGGTTAGCTCCTAGGAAGGTGCTGGGCAATCTCTCAGCTTTTGAACTGCTTCTAAGGCCAGCAGCCTGCACAAAGCCAGGTGTTAACTCTTGAAGAGTCAGATGATCTCACTGGTGGCCAGGGAACAGCACACACACACACAAAGCTGCAACAGAGAGACATTTATGGCAGCAATGAGCAGTTTTCACTTTCCCTCCACCGTGCTGGGGCTGGCAGGCAGCAGGAGCTGTGCAGGCCATTCCTTTGCTGCTCAGCATCCCTGAAATGCCCTTGGCTGGACCAGTTCCTCAGCAATGCCTGCAGTCCTGCACCCAAGCTGTTCTCTGCAGACTGCTGAAGCAGATAATTCTGTGTGCACCATGATAAAGTCCAGCTCTGCTCTGTGGTTTATCCCAGGAACGAGAGTGTACAAAACTGCATCACAGGCTGCAAAAGAAACCCCTGCCACTCTCCTCCTGCTCCTCTCAGCACCTCATTTCCTGAACTGTGGGGAATTTCCTTGTTTCTGGAAGCTGGGGGCTGCTTGAATTTAAAAAATAATGTAATTACAACTTAAAATTGATAACAAGTGTCAGCACTAGAAGGAGAATCTGCATCTTGTCAGTCATTTGATTTAAGGTAATTATGTCAAGCACAAGGCAGGGGATGAGCGTGCAGGTATCAGTGGAAACTGCTCCTGTGCACTCTGAATCCAGTGAGCAGATTCAGATAAAGCTTTAGACTCTCAGCTTATCTTAATGCCTGAATAAGTTTGCGAATGAGCCTCTTTTTGCATAGCTTATCATGAGAGCATCTGCAGAACTCCTTGCTAGGCTGAGGAACAGCAGGGCCATCGAGGAAGGGATCTGTCACAGGAGTGGGAGGTGCTTTTCATCATAACCGCATAAATCCAGAGTGTGATGAGTATTGATCTGGTTTTTGAGTTGTCACAGCTCCTTCAACTGAAATACAGCCAGGAGGCTGCAAATTTGGTCATCATCACACTCATGACCCCCTCAAGACTTTCCTTTCCTTTCCTTTCCTTTCCTTTCCTTTCCTTTCCTTTCCTTTCCTTTCTTTCCTTTCCTTTCCTTTCCTTTCCTTTCCTTTTCCTTTCCTTTCCTTTCCTTTCCTTTCCTTTCCTTTCCTTTCCTTTCCTTTCCTTTCCTTTCCTTTCCTTTCCTTTCCTTTCCTTTCCTTTCCTTTCCTTTCCTTTCCTTTCCTTTCCTTTCCTTTCCTTTCCTTTCCTTTCCTTTCCTTTCCTTTCCTTTCCTTTCCTTTCCTTTCCTTTCCTTTCCTTTCCTTTCCTTTCCTTTCCTTTCCTTTCCTTTCCTTTCCTTTCCCCTCACCCACAGCATCTCCAGAGTGAGACAACAGCAAAAAAATGTTGTCTCTATTATTCTGCTGCAGCACATGCAAACAAATATTGAAAAAGGTTCTCTTGGTTGGCTATTTAAACTAAAGCAATGCAGAAATATTTAAACTTTTCATTTTTTCTTGAATTATCAGTGCACAAGAACCTCTTGGCATGCAGCAACCACACAAACTTCTCTCACAGACAGGAATACACCCCTGCATTTGTGTACAATTTATTCATCTTTCTTGTTTGAAAAACTTGGTTTTGCACATCCAAAGCAATGACAGCAATGACAGTGATTGACAGGAATGCTGAAAATGAAGATCAAAGCCACTACAATTTCATCTGCAGTCCCCTTCTGTTAATATTTAAGTGTCCTTAAATTGCATTTAATTTGTGCATGTGATTTGTTCCTGTGATGGAGCAAGATATCAAACAGCAATAGAGAACTGACTGATCAGGGTGGTCAGAGTCACTTTTTTTTTGGCTCATTAAGTTCCTTCACGGCTGCCTGATGTTCTCCAAACTGACACCACCCAACAGGCTGCAGACCTGGAGTGTGCTGCCTCTTCTTACTGATAAAAATGAAATGGAGGGAATAACTACTGATGAGATCAAAATCAAATTGTTTTTTAGAAACAAGGTTATACAAAAATCAAAGACCCTTTCCTCTGAGGATCTGGAATCCATCCAGACCTCTCTCCCAGCTCAGACCTCCTGTTTTCCCAGGGATTATGCAGGGCATTAGCAGCTGTCCTGTCCTGGAGCACAGCAGCTCTTCCCTCTCCCCAGATCCTCTCTTGGTATCCCTGGTCCCTCTGGTCTCTTCAGAATCACTAAAACATATTTTCCCCCCTTTTTTCACCCCTCCATATACTAAACTAATTACTTTTTCATCTTTCTGTCATCCAAACTCAACTTCCTTCTGAAAACTCCTTTTTCCTTGGGAATTTTTTCTTTCTTCCAACTGGCAGCAGTCCTTGGGCACTTCTCAACTGTTCCCCAGCTGCTGCCTGGGCTTGGCCGGGCATCTGGCTCCCACGCAGGGCACCGAGATTCCCAGGCTGCTCTTACAATAATAGGAAACTTAACACCCATTCTGGGGACTGCTAATGTGAAAAGATCTTTTGAGCTTTCCTCAAAGAAAATGCCAGAGAATGTTCTGTTGGCAAACAGCTGTTAGCAACCAGAGTCCTCCCCCCACTCCAGTTTAACTGTTAAAATGGCTTTTTACACTCACCCCTTTTGACTTTTGGCTACAAAATCGAGGTATTTCTTTCTATATGCTTTAAAAATATTTTTTTTTCTCTGCATCACAGGTTTCAGCAAATCTGGAGTTTGCCAAGCTGCATCTGTAGCTGCTGGCCAGAGGTGGAGACAGCTCTGAGGCCTGGGGATATTCCCTGGGGTAGGAGGTCTCCAAGTGACCAAACTGAGGACTGGTTCAGGAACTTCCAAACTGCTGATGGACACCCCAGAGCTCTTGGGAACAGCATCTGCATGCACTGAGTTGAATAAAGCATCTCTGTATGTGGCTTTTATTGTGTTGATAAAATCTGGGCTTGAAATGGATGAACTCTGGCACCTACATGAAATTGAGATGCTGATTAATCTGCCCATTGATTTAGGTCAATTTATGAGGTCATAGAATCATAGAATGGTTTGGGTTGGAAGGGACCTGGCACTCATCTTGTTCCAACCCCAGGAACACCTTTCGTTATCCCAGGGTGCCCCATCCAACCTGGCCTTGCACTCTGCCAGGGATGCAGGGGCAGCCACAGCTTCTCTGGGAACCTGTGCCAGGGCCTCCCCACCCTCCCAGGGAACAATCCCTTCCCAAAATCCCATCTAACTTTGGCCTCTGACACTTTAAAGCCTTTCTTCTTGTCCTGTCTCTCCATGCCCTTGCAAAAAGTCCTCTAACTCTCTTGTGGAATTTTTCAGACAATTAATGTATGCTCTGTGGGGTTTGAATTTTATGGGCATGAATGATGTGCTGAACCCAGCCTGAGAGCAGGACTCTGTTTGTTGAGCTCCCACCGGCAGTGGGCAAAGCTCTGAGACCTGGGGGTGCTCCCAGCCCTGCTCTATCCTTAGAGGCCCTGAGGATGCCCCCAGCCCCAACCATTTACCCAGCCCCAGATGATGCTCCCAGCCCCTGTCCCTGCTCCATCCCCGTCCTTTCTCCATCCCTGTCCCTCCTCCATCCCTGTCCCCGCTCCATCCCTGTCCTTGTCCCATCCCTGTCCCACTCCATCCCTGTCCCTCCTCCATCCCTGTTCCCGCTCCATCCCTGTCCCTGTTCCATCCCTGTCCCTGCTCCATCCCTGTCCCTCTCCCATCCCTGTCCCTGTCCCATCCCTGTCCTCACTCCATCCCTGTCCCTGTCCCTGTCCCATCCCTGTCCCAGCTCCATCCCTGTCCCCTCTCCATCCCTGTCCCTGTTCCATCCCTGTCCCAGCTCCATCCCTGTTCCATCCCTGTCCCGCTCCATCCCTGTCCCTGTTCCATCCCTGTCCCGTTCCATCCCTGTCCCTGCTCCATCCCTGTTCCATCCCTTTCCCGTTCCATCCCTGTCCCTGTTCCATCCCTGTCCCTGTCCCATCCCTGTCCCTGTTCCATCCCTGTCCCCGCTCCATCCCTGTCCCAGCTCCATCCCTGTCCCAGCTCCATCCCTGTCCCCGCTCCATCCCTGTCCCATCCCTGTCCCTGTCCCATCCCTGTCCCTGTCGCCGCCCGTCCCGCACTGCTCCCGCCCGCCAGCAGATGGTACCCGGCATTTAGGAACAGCTCCGCTCTGTGTTCCAGCAGCAAAGAGTCCATTCCAAAGGCGGCTCCATCCCTCCCGCGATCCTCGGAGCCCCCTTGCTCCGTGCCCAGGCGGGACAGGATGGCAGGTCCCCCTTCTTTAGGTGTGACATTATTTTACCGTCCTCCCAAAAGCGCTTCCTGCCGCATCCATCAGCTCCGGCCGTGCCGTGAGTCCTGCAAAAGGAGCTTGGCTGAGGAATCCCTTCCAGCCCAGCAGAGCTGGGCACGAGAAAAAATCTCCAGTCCAAACCCGGGCTGAATTAGGGAGATAGAGCCCCGTGCACACTGCATCTCCACACAAAACAAATCCTAAAATACATTTGTAGGTGTTCAGGCTTTTTAGGAGGATGGTGACAATATTAGCAATGAAAACAAGGTCACAAAGCAGCTGAACTTGTGCTGTCCTTGGGTCAGCTTGCAAGCACCCCTGGAAAAGTTAAATCAAAAATCTGTTTCCCAAAACATGTGCCTGCAGGTTTGTTTTTATTCATAGAATCAGAGAATGGTTTGGAAGGGACATTAAAGATCGTCTTTTTCTGACCACCTGACAGGGCAGGGACACCTTCCACTGTCCCAGGCTGCTCCAAGCCAAACCTGGCCTTGGTCACTTCCAGGGATCCAGGGGCCTCCACAGCTTCTCTGGGCACCTGTGCCAGGACCTCAGCACCCTCACAGGGAACAATTCCTTCCTGACATCCAACCTAAACCTCTTCTCTTTTGGTTTAAAATTAATCCCCCTTGCTGCTCCCTCGCCAGTTGTCCCTGTGTGCAAACCCTGGATCTGGCAGAGCCCATTCCCTGCCCCAGGACAGGCAGGACAGAAGCTCAGGAGCAGCGCTGTGAGCACACACCAGCCTTTCCCGTGGGATGAGTCCAGACTTGTGAGCTTTGTCCTGCTCCTTTTTGGAATTTCTGCTTCCTGCAGAGGCACCAGGCTGGTGTCTGGACTAGTTACACTCTAGTTTTTCACTTAAACAGAATAACTTCACCTTTATTCCAATGCAGAAAGGAGAATCAGGCAAATACACTGTGAAATGGCAAAAAAAAAAAAAAAAAAAAAAAAAAAAAAAAAAAAAAAAAAATCAATATGTAAGACTGGTGTCATGCATTTGCTCTAAGTAAGAACTCGTACACTGAACACAGATTCTAATAAAATCACCTTAAAAAAAAGAATATTTAAACTTCTTTTTGTTTAGCTATTTTATCCAGATCTGTCTCAAACTCCTGCAAATGTTCTATGTGATATTGGCATCGTTAAGAGTTTATTTGTTATGGTGGCTCTGAAGTTCATGATGGTGCCTTCCAGCTACAGGGCCAGCCATAAAAACATAACTCCAGATCTGCCCTGTCAGTGTGACCACAGTGACCCAGAGCAGAGGGAAGGCTGATGGGATGAGGCTCTGAACTGAACATCAGTCTTTTACACCCAGATACATAAATAGCTTATTTTTTAAAGATAGCTAAATGTTTCCCCACAGATATATAAACATTCCTCCATGTCTGGAAACAGTGTGTTGTAACCCAGCATACCATGGCCACCAGTGGAGTGGAGCATTTTAAAACAAACAAACAGCAAAGAAATTATGATGGGCATGAAAACATGAAAGCAAATTTTCTGGAAGGTTTGTTGTTGCTGCCCTTTTAAAATGAAACAGCCTGGAGATTTGTCAGAAGGTTCAAAATATTGACAGTCTCACCTCCCCACTTTTGTTCCTGAGCTCTTCCACCTTCAGCTGCACTGCAATTTTTTGATATTAAGCATAGTTTCTCTCCAATCCCATCCAGTTAATTATGTTTTAATAAGAAAGAAACCTCAAATTTAATGAAAGTTAGAAATAATTAGAGAGTACACAACACAAACACCGACTTAGTAGAAATGTGATGAAGGGCTTTTCCCCTGCAGGTTCCTGGTTTTAATATCTAATGAGGATCTGAAAGTCAGTAAAATTAAAATAGTCCTGATAGACAAACAAAGTCGATGCTCTGCTGAACAAGAGCCACCCCCTAATCCATGCAATATTCTCATTACTGTTAATTAACTCGGAATGAAAGAGTAGGCTGCAAAACTTTAACAGAGCTGTATTAGAGCTGCTCATTGATCTCTCAGAGGTGCCTCAGCGAGGGCTGATGCTGAGGCAGAGTTGGCTCCTTCACTCATCCCATCTCTCCTTGCCCTGTTGCTTTGCCGTGTTCAGGGGTGTGGGTGTCCCAGCGTCCCCAGCTGTGCAGGAGGCACCGAGTGTGGGCTGCTGTAGTCACAGGCAAACCCAGTGCAGATGTTTAATTCAGCAGGACACATCTGTACCATCACCCTCAACCTGCTGTGCCCCCCCTGATCTCCCTCTGCAGGGGTCACCCTTTCTCTCGGACTCCTGAGGTGCCAGCTGCCACCAACACTGATTGTCTTGTCCTTCCCAAACCAAGTTTTCCAATTTCCATGTCAAGTGTTGAGCGAAACCAGAAGATCTCAGCTGTTCCTGTTGGGCTCTGCATACAAAGTGTGCTTTCCCAGCTTCCGAGGCAACACCGCCTGACGTCGCCTTTTCCACTGGAAAACCAGGAGGTTTTCCTTCTCCCCAGCTGTCATCACAAACACCCGTGGCAGTGGATCCCTCCACATGTTTGATGTCCTTCAGAGCAGCCTCCTCCACACGTACCTTGTCCCTGGCAGGGTTTTTCCCTGTGGACAGCCAGGGACAATTTCCATCCTCTGGCTTGGAAAACCTGTTGAGGTTCAGGTGGGATCCTGGGCTCTGCCTCTCCCAGGATCCTGAGATCCTGCTCCTGCCTCTACAGGGAGTGCTGGATGTGGAGCACAGGGCTCCTGCTGTCCCATCTCCTGCAGCCCCAGGTTGCTTCAGAACCTCTGTTCCACGATTCCCTCCATCCTACCCATGCCCAAATGGGTGAGCCACGGCCTGCACTCGTCCTCCAGCTGCTGGTGGTCCCTGGCTGATCCAAAATCCTCACCCCCCCATGGGAATTCATGGTGTGGGTATCCCTACTGCAGCTGTTTGCCTTCTAATGAGTAAACAATCTGGCATTTCTCTCCTCCCTGTTAATCAGGCAGATCTGCACAATAGAGAAATTATTCCTTATGTTGAAAAAAAACCCACAAAAAGTGAGGAAGGTCAGTGTGTTTGTAGTTAGGAGGGCCCAGCATAGACCTATTGCATTTATCCTTTTGATAAGGACATTTGATAAGCAGCCTTCTGGACTCAACTCAAGCATTCAACTCAAGCTCTAGTGCAGGACAGGGGCAGTGAGCTGCCAGAGCTGCTGGGGGCACCGAGGGGTGCCACAAGTGACACGGCTGCAGTGCTTTCTGAAGTGACAGCGCTGTTATCCTGCTCCTTCTGGGTCATCACCACCCCAAATCCAAATAAAAACAGGACAACCCAAAGCCAGGGAAGGCACTTGGCTCTCACCTGTGGTCTGTGAGAAGCTGCTCAGGGCTGGAGAGCGTCATGCCCAGCACCAGGAGTAGCTCAGAGGGCTCAGCCCTGAGCAGGGACCAGGCAGAGGGAAATCAGCCCTTTGATCTCCATCCCATCCCAGCAGCAAAGGTCACTCCGGATTTACAGTCCTATTACTGCCCAAATGTTTGTGGAAGCTCTGACTCCCCACCTAGTGCTTCCCAGCGTGCTGTGGCTGGAAACACTGCCACAGGGCCAAGCTCTCCCTGGCCTGGTAGCACGGAATAAATAATTTATGCCAATCTTGTTGTTAACAAACCCTTTTCTTCCTGCAGATTATTTACACTCGGAGAATTTCACCTTGTGGAAACAACTCCTAGGGATAAATCCAACTCCTGAAACAGTTCTAATATATTTTAGCAGGTGAGGAAGAGAATTCGAATGGAAAGAAGTTAATTCAATTCCAATTCAAGCTTTTTTAAATAGAAACTTTAATTTTTTAATGCATTTCCCTACACTGACAAGAATTAGCTCTTAAATAATTCTTCCAAAAGGCACGTTTCTATTTCATGTATTAAGTGTTCATGGAAAATCAGAGAAATCTGGTTTATTTCTTATTGCAATCACAGTACATAAATGTCAGGCCATTTGCTGTAGCATCCCTATGAAGGAAAGGTGCTGAAGAGGAAATTTGCCTCAGGCCTCAAATTATATCTTGCTGGAACCTGAATCACATTTTTTTAAAGCTCCTAAAATGCGTGGGAGAGGGTAATGATCTGTAATGAGATAACACAAATAATTTTCTTAGTCTTACCAGACTGAAATTAATTGGTCCTGAGCATGGTTTTAAATATGTGACATTAAAGAAGCACGTGGTTGCCCCACAGGGACGAGCTACCCTACATTTTAATGTTGCATCCTCATCTTGTTTTGTATTCCTGGCCACGTGATATTAACTCTGGAACAGCAGGCAGGATGTTTTAATTGCACATAAATAATTATGCAAATGTAGATAGCAATGCTTGTTGAAATTAATCATTCATTATCACTGTGGAAAAAAAAAATGAATGGCAATGAGATGAGATACTGCTGCTGAAAGCTGAGCTGAAATTCTGTTTCATTTCTCAATCAGCCTTCGTGAAATGTACTTGATGAATATCAATTCACCCCACTGGATAACTCTGCCTGAGGGAGGAGACACTTCCCAGGGAGGGCAAGGAATATTTGTAATAATTAAAGGCCCATCAAGAGATCACAAAGCAACTTATGGAGGAGGTTAAACTGCTTTTATTCACATTTGTGAATAAGCAAAGAGTGATAAACAAAAGAGACTTTGAAGTAGAGTTACTAAAGAGGGGTTGAACATTAAAAACATTAAACCCCCCTCCCCAAAAATAGAGGCACCTGCTCTGCATCGTTCTCCCACCAGGGATCACTGCCACAAAACCTGCAGGATCAGCTCCCAGGGCTTCACAGCACGAGCAGTGCTGGGAAGAAAACTCCTATTCCCAGTGGATGGTGTGAAATGAGCTCCTAATCCTGGTTTGGGGCTCTTGACCCCAGAGATGGGGATGGCTCAGCCTGGCCCTGGGCTGCCCCTGGGCTGTCACAGCCTTCCCCTCCAGGGCTGTCCCTGCCTTGGAGCTCCTGGGGGCAAACGATGCCATTGCAGGGCATGGAGAGGTTCACAGGAGCATCACAGAAACAGCTGAGGGCTTTTTCTGACCTTTTGCCCTTCACTTGATTGCCTGTTTCTTTAAAGAAAGTTTACTTTTTTTTTTTTTTCTTGTTCTTTAGTTTTTTTCTCCTGCTATCCCCACGAGGCATTCTTTCCTCTGAGTCATGCACACCATAAAGAAATTACTGTTTGGCTCAAAGTTCTGCTCCCATGCCTGGAATCAACATTTTTTCAGTGAGAGATAGGAAATGAGCTGAATTTGTGGGTGATTCACTATTTACTATTTTGACCTGAGATGTGTTTTTACCACTAACTTTAAGAGAAAAGAAAATCCTACAATAAAATACCTAAAAGGCCAAAGCTACATGGGACAGGAGGCATTTACATGTTCTTTAATAGTTTCTTCACATCATATACCGTAATAATCCCTTACATCTCTGGACACTGATCTTACATTTTATTAGGATTATTAATGTGACTAATTTTGTTCCAGAATGGCATCTTAAACATTTAAAATGCCCCTAAAGAGCATGTTTTCTCATGCAGCTCAGAAACCTGGCATTGTTTGTGCATTTATATTTTTTAATACGTGTATGATAAAACATAATAAAGCATTTTTTTCAACATCTATTTGTCCTGGAAGCAAAAATCATACATATATATATATAAAACAGAGCAGTCCTGTGCACTAAAGCCCAGTTACAGAGTGCCCAGAGGCAGGATCTGGACCATACAACAGCTGAAAGTTTGCAAAACACCCACATTTGCCCATTTTAATCCAGTGCTGTCAGGTGGGATATTGAAACAGATCTTCCCTCCCTCCAGGGCCATCTCTTGGTGTTTCCAACCCTTTTGTGTTCCAGCACAAACAGCACTGATGTGCTCCTCTGGACATGTGGGGGTCTTGGTTCACCCACAGCAGCTCTGCTGGGCTTTGGATCCCTCCAGGGATCCCAAAATCACAAACCCCATGGGCCAGCTCTTCGCTTAAAGGAGTGAAAATAAAACTCTGAAAGCCTTGCTTGAACCCACTGCAAGTCACTTTCTAAAGTTAGATTTAGACATTTAGGTCATTATAAAGCAGATGCTGCCACCAAATTTGTTTGGATGTAACCTCGCTGCAGCACTTCTGCCAGAAGAAACAAATTAGAAAATGCTGGCTGCCTCCTCAAATCCTTCTGATTTATTTGTTTCAAACCAAAGCAGTTGCAGAAAGTTCTTAAGTAGTGCATCTCCATCCCTGGCAGGTATTTATGAAGAAGGCAGTGACTTCAATTTCAGCTGCAGGAAATGGAACACATCTGGAATCAAGAAATGTCTTTTATGGTGTCCATCACTTCAGGTGAAAGGGAATGAGGAGGAAGATGAGATGAGGAAATTCATTTCCCAGAAAAGACCACAATATATTTAAAACATACATATAAACTAAAATATTGTTCAGAATGTTTGGGTTTTTTTTGGTTGAGATGAACATTTTTCTATGTTGTTCTCCCAGGATAGCTCCTGGAAGTGAAAAGGGGTTTTGCAGTGCAGCTGGTGTTTCCTATTTCACTGATATTCTTGCAACCACAAAGAGATGAAGCTGCCTCTCTGTGCTCCATTCAAGGACACAGGGGAAAGGAGAAGCTACCAATGATTTCCTGTCCCATAAAAGCCATCCAGTACATGCCCAGTGTTGCTAAACTGCAATTTTTTTTTTCACAAATCCATGATTTTTAGTTGGGAGGAAGAGTGGGTTTGAAAGCCCCACACCCTGGAAGCAGCTGGATCCTCGTGTACCACCCAAAAAACCCTCAAATGGCACAAAACCAGTGTCAAACAACCAGAGCCCCTAAACTTTCACTTACAAGCAACAACCCTTGAAGGCATCCATCATTTTTGGAGTCTGATTAATGAGTGTGAGTGCAGTGTGTACAACCAGCACCTAAAACAGCTCTAACATTTTCCACTTTCTGCTTGGCTGTGACTACTTTAAACAATTACTTCAGCGGGTTTGAAGCCCAGCTGGGCATTTGTTGTGCTGCTGGTGGCCAGGGCCCTGTTGACCATCACTGGACACATCAGGGATGGCCTCTGAATGTCCAGACACGCTGAGGCTGCTCTGGATGCTGAGATGTCCTGAGGCTTCGCTCCCCCTCTTCACCCCAGGGGAGATGAGGGGATCTCTGCTCCCCACTCACAAGCACTGTCCCCAGCTCAGTCTGTGAAACTGATTAAAAGCAGACCCATTCTTAGCCTTTTTCACCTTGGATGAGTGATTTCAGGAGGATGCAGCAAACCACGACACCACTCCAACCCAGCGCTGGCTGCAGGAGCTCTCGCAAGCCCCTGCGCAGGAAATGAGACCTCAATGGCATTTCTGTCTCATTTCTGGAGGAGCCCAGCCCCGTTCCTCTTCCTTTTCAGAGCATGAACAATGTGCAGAACAGTGGATATACGCTGCTCCTGTGAGCTGGGGTTTTGTCCATTGTTAGTGCAGTGAAAAATACAGACTTTTCACACAGTTTGCTTTGTAAAGCCAGCAGTTGCCCACAAGCAAGCGCCAAGTCAGGTCCGCAAAAACAATGAAATGACATGATTAAAACTTGCAATTCATCTTAATCCAGGGCCCTCTGGCATGAGCATTATAATAAAGCCTTAAATAAATAGTTATAAGAGCCACTTCTGTCATCACATGGCTGATGCAGAGTGGAAAACCATGCAAAAATGAGGTGTCTGCATGTTCTGTCTTCTTGTTGGCAGCTGCACCCTGCAATGTGCTGTTGAAAACAGCTTTTTAAAGTTGTGATACTAAATGTCACCGTCAGGCTTGTCATGATTTTCATCTCACTCCTACCCAGTGAACATAATTTATTAATAATCTGATTTTATATGAATTTGAGGTGTGAAGATTCAGCTCCTCTGAATTACCCCGCTGGGGAAGAAGGACAGAGGGAAATGGACATCAGAAGTGTCCCCCTGTTCTGCTCAGATGCTGCCTCGACTTGGGGCTCTTTCAGAGGATTTAGAGGCAGGCAGCATTTTGTTTATTTGATGTGCAACCTTAGCTGACCTGATTAGAATGAGTTATTGACAGCTCTGGAGCTCTGAATCAGAAGTTTCCAGAAAGCAGCCCATTAATAACTGGTGCCTGTGTGAGGAATTGATTAGCTCAAACCATCCAAGTGTCACAGGCAGCACAGCCTCGTTCCCTAATCAGCCCAGACAAGCTCCATCCTCTACAGGGAGGGAAACCAGCAGGTCTCATGTAGTAAAAAACAGAAAATATGGGAAAGACTCACCCAAAGCACAGCTGTGATACAGAATTTCATGCTGAGGGGACAGAAAAGGTTTTTGTTTGGACACCAGACCCAGAGGGAAATTTTGCAGTATGGTTTGGTTCACAACAAAAGAGGATCTGGGGCTTTTCCAGTGGCACCCATGCTGTTGGGATGATTTAAAGGTCACAGTGAAAAATCCATTTGCTGGATCCTCATCTGGCTTTCCACCACGAGCACAGGATGAGGGAGCCCACAGAAAACAATTAATTGGTGCCTTGGAATTCATGTCTGCTCAGGAGATGGAATTTCAGAGCATTTCAGTGCATTTCTTACCTTGTTTTCCTTAAGCTGAGATTTTCCAGCGTGGGTGCATCTTTCAGGTGTGGCAGATTATTTGTGTGAGACCTGAGGTGGGATTCAGTAAACACCAGCCAAGCCAGAGGCAGGGTGCACCTCAAACAGAGAAGGTGCTAGGAAGAACTCATGATTATTTACCAAGGAAAAAAGCAATTCAAACAACATGTTTTCCTCAAGATTTAAGACAAACCTGCTGTTTAACTCCTTTAATACCAAAGGTTGCTGAATTCCCAAGCAATAGCATGGCTGAGACAAATCACCATTTCCTCTTCAGAAAATGGAAATAGTGTAGAATTGTTCTTTTTTTTCTTTCTTTCTTTTTATTTTTTATTTTTGGTGGGAAAAACAACTTCTGAACTCCTTCACCACTTTCTGAGAGGAGCTACAGTGGAGCTCAGCCAACTGTGACCTTTTACAACGTGGGGGAGGAGATATGATGGAGTTGGAGCCCATTTCTCATTTGCAATGAGCCCTTTGCAAATTAGTACCTGTGTTTCCAGGGCCCACAAATGCACAGCTACTTGAAGAAGCAAATAATTAGTTTTTGTCTTCCATTTCATCCAGAAGCTGTGGCAGTGGCTCTGTTAAGCCAACCCATAAATATATATATATAAACACACATGTATATGTATATATTTTTATGTTTCTTATTATAAACATAATATATGCCTTTTTAATATATGTATACTCTTTGCAATCTGAGCATTTACATCACTTTTAAATGCATCACCAAAAGGCAACTTATGGAAAATGCTGATTGAAAACATGGGAAGTTGCATCAGAAACAGATTTTTTCCCCTGCCTTCTGCGGATGGTGATTTGCTCCACTCTCAACTATTCAGGGAAATAGCAGGGAAAATACATTTCCTTTTCTGCTGAGTGCCAAGTAAGCCCCACTGAAGGCAAACTTCAGTGTTATGGTGATCCCTACCACCTTCTGCCAGCTAAGAGTCTCCTTTATCTCAAATGGTGTGTTTCCTATTAATAATTACTCAACAAAAGCTTGGTTATGTATTATTCATTATTCATAGTTTTTTTTTTTTAAAGTCGTTGACACCACCTGCACTGAACTCTGCAAACCAGCCCTGAATCAGCTTTCAGAGGTCTCTGCCAGAGCTGAGTGTCGCCAGATGAAAAATATAAGCATTACTGCAAAACTATTTTTTCCTTTTTTCTTCCTAAAAGTTTGCTGCTTTGTTTCATGCCAGTAAGCAACTTTTTGTTCTTACTCTGCCTGTAATTGTGTTTATTTGTTAATGATGGAGACAGAAGGAGAAACTGCTGCTGTAAGAGTGGAAACAATCTTAAATCATCTTCAGCCCTGGCTTGCATCTGGCACAGTCTCATTTGTCCAACAGAGGCTAAATGGGTTTGTAAATCCCACAAAAAATGTCAAAGTGAATCAACTATGGACTTAGGAAATATTGTTAATGATTACAGAAGGCTAAATTATGTGTAAGACAGCTTTCTTTTCATTTACATCCAGTTCATTAGTCTGAATAGTAAAATCTCAAATGCATCTTTTAGTTCATGGAGAAAATAAGGGTCCAATTTAACAAGGGTGGTTTATGAAGTTTAGTTTTATTTTCTGCCTACAAACAGGAAAAAAAGAAAAAAAGAAAATAAAAAAGACAAATCTGTCAGGAGCAAGATGCCCCTTCCCAGTGCCGTGCCAGGTGCTGCTCCTCCCTCCCAGCACAGCAGGAAAACACGGCTGCAGCCTCTGCCCCTGCATTTATGAGCACAAAAAGGTTTTTTTATGTCATTTCAAGCGTTCAGATCCTGCCTTGTAACAAAACAGGAACTTTGGATGCAGGCTGGAAAACCAACCAGCCACAGGAGCTCTGCATGCACAGGGCTGAGGCTGGGCAGGGGCTCTGGTGGGTTTTGAGGGGATGTGGTGCAGGGGAGTATCCTGAAATCACCTTTTCCAGCCAGCCTGCTGGTGCATTTGTCATTCCCTTTCCATCACTTCACTTTGATGGGATCAAAGACTGCTCAAATATTAACTTCAAGCACTACTTTATTAAAGGTGTTGCTTTTTATTTGCACAAGTTTTTATGATTTTTTATAAAAAATTCACTTGCTTAAAAAGTGAATCCAGCTTCCTCCAGTATCTCAGGATTGAGGTGAGCAGCAGACACTTCTTAGTCACAGTTTTTGTGACAGTTTGGTAACCTGGTGTCTCCTTACCCTGGAAAGATTCTCACCACAAAGAGGCTGCAATTCTCACTTAGGTAAGAGAAGCACCTCGTTCTGGTCTCCAGCTTCCCCAAACACACAGCAGAAACACTTGCTCTCAGTTTTAGAGAGTTTCTAAATGTATTTGTTATCCTTTAATGCTCCTTCCACAATTTCTACACCTCGAGCTGATGGCAGTGCAAATAATTGCAGGCCCTGAAATGAAAGGTTTTAGAAAGGCAAGGACAGACAGAGTGAATAAAGTTTCAAAAACTTTCCAAGTCGTTTGTCAGATGGTTTTTCCTCTGTAGCAGGAGGCTGGCACCAGTGACCTGTGCTGGGAAATGCTCAGTGCACCAGCCTGGCCTTGGTATTTGTAGGCTAATTTTTGTTTTGAGTATAACCCTTGACTCATGGAAAAATAATCTAAGTGTTTTGGGCTGGTCCCTGACTTGATCTTCCTTCAATTAAGGACTGTCTGTTTCAAAACACGCGTGGAGAAGCTTTCATGACAATGTTTTTATCCTCCCGTGCTCTCCGACAGGCAGAAGTGACTGGAAGGCAGTTCCAGCAGCTGTTTGTGTGTGAGTGGCTGCTGGTTTTTCCAGGGAGCAGAATTCAGCCCTCAGCTCCACCAGACCCCTGTGGTGCTGTGTTCAAACCAAAAGTGACATCTCATGTTAAAAACTTTGTGCTGTGATGTGGAATTAACTCAGTCAGTTTTAACCAGAGCACTACAAGACTTGCTTTAGGGGAATGGCAACATCCCTCTGAATTTACTGTGCTGGAGGCACATCCACCAAACAAAATCCAGCCTGCTAAATTTAGTCTGGATAGGAAATTAGCTGGAGGTTAAGTAAAGTTTTCTGCTACTTTGTTTTGTTTTTAGGTTACCCAAGAGATGTTCCTTCCTGGAAAGGGAAATAGGACAGAGATACAGAGCTGTTTTTCAATCCCTTCGTTTACATGGACTCATTTCAAGTAGGTTTTATTGTGTGTTTGTGATTTAAACCTTACCAGCCCCTGTTTTCAGATGGAAGGATTTGAAGTGCCAGTGAAGTGCCAGGTGTGTGTGCAGCCCAGCTGCCCTCAGTAAGGGCAGTAAGACCAGAGAGGTCTCCTGGATAGGGGGGCACCTTCCTTCCACTCTCTGACCTACTCTGAACACAGGTGGACAAGGTAGAAGTTCATTTTTAAAAAATTCCTTTGCACCTACTAGTTAGAATCGGTATTTGTTGCAAAATTGCATTCCAGAGGAGATGAAAAATTACAAGCTTTACTATGTAATGTCTAAGCCAGAGGAGACAGAGCTCCTCAATCCAGCAGCTCCAGCCAAAGCTCAGTGAAATCTAACCCACAGACTTTCTGGATTCGTATTTTATCATCCACTCTAACATTTTTGCTTGGACATCATTTTGCTTAGAGAGACACTTCTAAACCTAAATCCTGGGGCTAAGCAGCCACGACTGCCTGTGTGTGCTTCCATACATCAAAGCACAGCTGTAATTCCTGCTCTTTTTCCTTAAAGACACCACTTTTCTCTGTGCACATGTCATTTTCTCCTGCCTGCTGTGTTTTGCAATAACCAGGTAGGAGTATCTGTAGGGAAGCACACAGTGACAGGTTTCTTCACTGATCCGGGATATAAATCTCGTTGCCTAAGCAAACACAAACTGTTTAAACAGTGGCTGGAGCAAACATGAAGGATGAGGTGCACTGGAAAGGATTCTAAACATGCTCTGAAAGTCAGGGCTTGGTGTTTTGGGTTTTTCTTTTTGTTTAACAAAGCTATACCATCATTTCATATCACTTCTGGGAAGGTGCTGGGGGAGAAAGAGGAACCTCAGCACTTGTATAAGAAGGGGTTTTTTACTGGCAAGTGGCTACCTGTGCTGCTGGGGAGCTCTTGCAGGCAATTTGTCATTCTAAAGCCTCCTGCAGCCCAGGGATGTCACAAAAGCCTGCATGGGAAGAAACTAGCCCTGGAGAGGAGGGCTGGTCCTGTCCCACTTCTCTGGAAGTGGGATCTGCAGGGGAAAACCAGCGAGGAGCCGCCCCGGTGGCACCGCGAGCCGGGGACTTCCAGAGCTGTGGTGAGCCAGGGAAACGGCCCTGCCGAGCAATCTCCCTCTCAAGGCTGCTGTTTACTCTCTCCAGGATTGTTCTTCCAAAGGAAGCAGTGGGAATGTGCAGTTCCAGAGCAGGAAATGCCACTGTCACAGTGCAGTGGGTAGGGACACGGGGCTGAGGGTGGCTTCGGGCTGGACAGGCGGCTCTTGGAGAGCTCCTGCAGCTGGAGAATGAATTCTTCCAGTGCCTCAGCCTGCAGGGAGCTGGAGGGATCACTTCCAGAACAGACACAGAAAATGTGGGAGGCTGCTCCTTGAATCTCAGATTGCTGCTTTTTGTAATCACGGAATCACAGAATGGTTTGGGCTGGAAGGGATTTTAGTTAAAGTTCCACCCCCCTGCCATGGGCAGGGACACCTTCCACTGTCCCAGAGTGCTCCAAGCCCAATGTCCAACCTGGCCTTGGGCACTTCCAGGGATCCAGGGGCAGCCACAGCTGCTCTGGGCACCCTGTGCCAGGGCCTGCCCACCTTCACAGGGAAGAATTCCTTCCCAAAATCCCATCTAACCCTGCCCTCTGGCACTGGGAAGCCATTCTCCCTTGTCCAGTCACTCTATGACGTTGTCCAAAGTCCATCTCCAGCTCTCTTGGAGCTCTTTTAAGCACTGGAAGGGGGTCTAAGGTCCCTGGAACCTTCTCTTCTCCAGGATGAACAATCTCAATTCTCTCAGCCTTTCCTCCCAGCAGAGCTGCCCCATCCCCCTGATCACCTCTGTGGCCTCCTCTGGACTGGCTCCAATGGCTCCAGGACCTTCCTGTGGTGAGGGCCCAGAGCTGGATGCTGCACTCCAGGCAGGGCATTACACCCTAAAAAGTGCCTTCAAGTCCTGCTCTGATTAAGGCCAGAAGTGTGTGAGAAAGAACCTCTGCCCTGCAAAGCTTTTGCTTCCCCGTTGCACACACAAAATAGTTTTTGTGGTACATCTTCTGGGATATAAGGTACCTGTGATGTTTAAAAGAAGAGGACAGAAAGAAAGACATTTTTAGTTTAGTGGAAAGACCACATTGTCCTCACATGCACTTCATAAATAATTTTTTGAGATTCTGAAGATTTCTGAGGAGTACATTATTCAAAACATCCAGCTATTCCTCCTGAGACTGTGTTCACTGACTTAAAACACTCACTGGGTTGAATTATTAATATTTTTTCCGGTACCTCAGAGTTTTTTCTTCTCTGTACAACATGTGCAAGTTCACCCCTCAAAATTACAAAGAGATGGAGCTGAATGTCCCCTTGACCATGGCACCTTTCCATAGCATTTCTTGCTGACTTTCCTCAGGACCCTTGTTGTGACAATCTGGTTTCATCACAGCATTTCCCCCCGTGGTTCCTGATAAAACAAGCTGAAGATGCTGCTTTTAAAAAGGAAAGAGAAAAAAAAAATCCCACAAAACCAAACCAACAAGCAGAAAGTGATGACTGAAATCGAACACTGAATCAGAATTGCATTATGAATTTCTTGTGCATGTTCTGGCTTAGAAAAAAGGCCTTTCCTACAGCTCCCAAAATCCCACCTCCTTGGATCTTCCACAGTCCTCTCACGACTGTAAAATGCCATGGCAAAATGGCACTATTTAAAATAATTTTCTCCTCAAGGTGCAGCCACTTTCCTTTCAGCTGAGTGATGATGGCACAAGAGGGCACAGCAATTTTTCCTCGCTGCCTGTGAGATTTGCTGTGGTGTTTGAACAGGTACATAAAGCAGACAAACAGGAACAATACAGCACAAGTCTCAAGATTTTTCCTGTTTCTCAGAAGGCTCTAATGTGCTTCATATGTAATGTGGAGATTTCTGGAAAATTATGAATCACGTACTTCTTTTCCTGTAAAAATGTCAGCTGTTCTCTAGGATGGCAAATCTGTAATTCCTTCCATAGAGCAAAACAAATTAAGTAAGACTAATGAGAGTGGTAGGGAGAACATTTTGAAGAATGGGAAGGAGAGCAGATTGATTGCTGCAGATTTTGCAGCACATCTGTGATGGGGAAGGGGAGAGGGGCTGGTTTCATGTGGATAACATGGTTCCATGCATGGTAACAAAGAGGATTTATCACACACCAGTTCATTCTGATGGTGACTAATAGGGGATTTATTAAGTATGCAGGCTTCTTTAATACATCTTCCTGTTGACTTTAGTCCTGTTTGCCTTGGATTAAGGATTGTCTAGGGCAAACCAGGTGAGACACCAAAGAAATTGGCAAGGACCTTCCAGCAAACACTGTCCATCCCCTGAGTGTGAAGGTGCCAAATGCCAACAGTCCCAAAGAGGGGGTGTTGTACAGACAGGAACAAACTCGTGTGTGCTTGAAAACGCTTTCATGGCCTTTGCAGCGCTACAGAAACACGTTGGGTGTTAAGTTTCTTTGTGATATTTGCCCTTTCTTGAGATTATCTGTGTTTTTCTTCTTTAAGCATCGTTTGGGAGCCAAAACACCACAAAGGAATAATTCCCATTTATGAGCTCTTGTTTCAGGTGAAACTTCATCATGCAGCTGGAGTAAGTAGAATTCCCATAGCAAAAATGGCAATTCTGCCTGTTTGTGAAATTCCCTTCATTTAAAGCAGTAATTTGATGTGGAGAAGAAAGGCAAACAATTACAGCAATCCCTCTCTGTGGTACAAGTACATTCATGCTTTGTCTGCCTTCTGCCTGCAAAGACAATATTTACATATGCACAAAAATCACATATTGAACTAGAGCTAGGACTGCAAATATTAAAGCTGGGCTATTTTGTTTATGTTTTAAAGACCTGATGATCGGGAAATGCCAAGGCATTGATAAAATCGATGGCTGCCAGGTGATTTGCAGGGCCCATCTTCAGGAAGTTGCTTTCTGAACATCTGCAGACATTAAGCAATAAGGAAATTTATTTCATTGGCACCTTCCTAATGAAGCCCCGTATCATCCAGCAAGGTATGAAGAGGAGAGCTGTGCTGGTACCCAGTGTATTTTCTTCCTGAGGAGCAGGTGAGGCTCTGGGAGTGTAAAGAGCAGCACAAAGAGTCTGCCTGCCCTCAGCAGCAAGCTGCATGTTGAGATGCCAATGAAGAAGATTATCATGGTACACATGCTGCCATTTAATTATGCCCTTTCCTGTAAAGAGCCTGGCTTTAATTAAATGGCAAAATAAAGTGAGAACTTTTCTCCAAGCCATTTTGAAGTGCTCACTTCCTCCTCTGTGTGCTGCGGTTTATTAGATTTGAATGAGTAATGGGGTGGTTTCATTTGTTTAGTAAAATTAAAGTGGTCGGTAACAATTTCCTGTCTGAGCAAACTGTGGGCTGGTTAATAATATTTGGGATGGTGGTGAATAGGGGTTTTTCTGCAGCACACAGGTTGTGCTGCCTAGCTGCTGCTGCTTGGGGCTTTCCAGAACTGCTGCTGCTTCACCAGGCTCAGCCTCAGCTCTCACTCAGACAAAAGCTGTGCTTCCAGGGCTGGGCTGGCCCAGGAGCAGCTTGGAAAGTGCCCTCAGAACTGAACACCAAGGCAGTGTGGAGGAGATTTTGAAGCAGAATTGATCTTCCTTCTCACCCAAACATTTAATAATTTGCGTTTGCAGGGCCAAGCCTGGGTGGGGTGTGGGCACTGGAACCACCAGTGAGAGGTCCAGCTTTGGAGAGGGCATCTCTCATTTGGGATGTCAGAGAAAGTGTTTGCCTGCTCCTCTCCAGCCTGTTTTCCACTGCTGCTGTAGGGATCCCCTACACAGGATCTCTTTACTTTTCACAGAAACACGTCCTGCTTTAACCTGCATCAAGCAATTTCACAGGACTCCATGATTCTGGGTCAAAACTCCAGAGCATCCCATTCATTTGAACTAACGGCAAAAATGGGAGGGAAATCAGATGTGTGGTGCAAACCTTAACATGAGACTCAGTATTTTCACTTCTCCTGAAAAATCTCAGAGAACTTTATCTCTGTTTATACTTGAAAAAGGCTGCACATAACCAGGGGCTACAGTCTCCCAACCTGAATTGCAATTACCAGTTGACACAAGCAATATCTGGCCACTTCCCACACACATCACAGGCTTTTGCTTGAATTGTATTAGTTATCTCTTCAGAGAATCAGACACACAGATGGGTGCTGACCAGCTCACCCAAAATCCGGAGTGACACAGTCCTCCTGCAGTAGGCATTTGGGAAAGGATGAGCTCAACCACAGTTATTCCTGCTATGTCTGGATGCTGATGTGGTATTTCTGGTAAGTAAATGCTTACTGCTCATGAAACAGCTTGGACTCTGATATGACGTATCAGGAAAGAAAAAAATTAGGCATAGTCCATGAATTTTAAAATGTGGCGACAGACACAGAGGCAGCACACCAGGCTTGTTGCAACACCTATTGAGTCTGTGACAAAAATGCTGTGTCCAATTATTGCTCTGCAGCTGATGAGAAATATAATGCCTTTGCCATCAGTAGGCAAATACAAGGGCCTGTCAGCACATAAGACTTCAAAACCCTACATCAACATCCAGCAGCTTGTTTAAAGAGCTGATTCAACAGGCTGCTGACATGGGGTTTTGCTAGACTTCTTCAGCTTCTACCCATTGATCTTCATGTCCACACATGAGCATTAACTCAGTTTGCACTTTCTGGAAGCTGCAGAGTGTTTCAAGGGTCACAGCTAGCTAGAGAGTTCATTAGCACAGATTCTGTAAATTAAATATTCGTATGTCAGTGCCAGTCCCTCCTATAAGCGATGCCCGAGCATGTACAGCCTCCACAAGAATTGTTCCAGCCAAGGTTTAGTTCTGAACTACTGGCATTCCCTTGAGTTTTACTGATGTTGGTGTTGAAAGGAGAGGCTTAGCACCTCAAGGAAAATGTTGGTGGCACGTGGACTCAAGCCATCATAGAAAATGCTCATTGTTACCTCAGGATCATAGCTCACTGTCACAGAGCTTTCAGCCTAGAGAACAAAAAGTCAAATCACGTCTGTGAAGGGAAAAGCACATGTTAAGTTGATCTATCTAAAAAAAAAACCTTTAAAAAGAAGCATAGTTCTTTCCTTAATCACACTTCCTAATGCAGATAACACAGAGCCTTTGCACAGAAAGGAAGTCAGAGAAATGACGCCGTTCCACATGAACAAGCAGGTTGCGTGGGCGTAGCCGAAATCAGAAATTGCACTAATAAATAATGTCTCTTCTCTGACAACCCAAAGTGCTCTGCAAATGTTATTTCAGTGAAGCAACACGGATGGGCAAATATCTCGCAGTTTTAGGGCTCAAGGTTCAGAAAAACAATGCAATTGTGTCTCGCTGGAGGTGAGACACAAGGCCAAGGAAGAGCAGGAACGACACGCCTGTGTTGTGACTTGTAGACCTGTGGTTTAACCACCAGACAAGAAAGGGCTTATTAAAATTAACAGTATTAGAAAAGATTATGCTCCCCAGCAAAATACCGAGTTCCTGTGAAGACCTGTGAATCGCCTGCACAGCTTTTGCAAGAAGTTATTTAAGAGACAATGTCTGTGGTTCTCTGTGCGTCTGTGTCGGGACTTTTGAATAGTTACACAGACGTCTCTTTTCACCTCGTCTGCAAAGCTTAGATTTCAGGTAGAGATAAAACCTGTCTGCTTCACAGCAGGAAAACAAAGTGCTTAGAGCTACCCCTTCCTCATTTAAAAAGAAAATGTCTTTTTTTGCTAAAAGTTCACAGCCATGAAATTGCAGATGTTTCTCCAAGCCATATGCTTAGCCAGAAGTCATCTGAGAATCTTAAATTACTAAAAATCAGATTGAGTCCTCCAATATGGATCCTGGTTCAGGTCTGGGTGTAGGTGGTGAAACGTGGCTAGCACTCCTTTGCAGTCATGCCACTCATGCTCTTCTTCTTCCTTGAGTCAGTCCTGGTGTTTCCTCCCTCGATGAAGTGATTTTAGCACCTGGTGGAGGTCGTGAAACGGGACCAGAATTCATGCATTTAGCCCATTAATCATGTTTGTCACAGAATGAAAATAAGCAACTGCAGCATCTCCTACTGTCATGCTCATTGGAAGGATAAATTCAATCAGCAGCTCGTTTCCATTACCTGCAGGTTCTTGCTGAAAATTGGCAATTTCCACTGTATTAAGGCATGGACTTGGATGGCAAAACCTGGCGCTAGACTGGAGGAAGAGAAAGTTTAGGGGTGTTCACCTCTCAAATTTCCTGCAGATCTACACATGTTTTCTAATTTCTGTTTGATTGAATAATATTTCCCAAGTGGGTTCTAATTTTACATGAACCATGAATGAGCTTATTTTAGATCAGTTGTGCAAATGTTTTTTTTTTTTAAATCCTTCTGGGTTTACACACTACTCTGTGTCCTTTCTGACCCTTTCTGACCCTATGTTCCTTTGTCCTGCCCCACTTCTGCACTTTAAATTTCAGTGCACAGCTCTTGGCAGCCTCTGGACCCTGCGGGTCTGACTTCTTCTGCAGCCACCTGCGCAACCCTGGAGGGGACAAAACACTGCCTGATTCAAGGCAAGGCATCTTGTTTAATGCCATCAGATCCACAATTTGAGTATAAACAGCTCTTTCCAGGATGACTCTATTTCAACATTTCTGTGTTTTCTGAAACATTGTGCAACAAGGTGACACACAGAGAGGCAGACTCAGGCCAGAAGTGATGCAGCAGTGCCGTCCTGTACTTGGGCTATGATTAATTCTGCCTTTCATCACATGAAACGTTGGCTATCAATCTCCTTCCCCTCTTCTTCCACTTCAATAGCAGCAGAGACACTACCTCAGATATATTATGGTGCCATAAAGGAGGCTGATTATTTATTTAGAAGAAATGAAACATGGTTTAATGGAGCGTGTGTTGGGCTCCAGGCCAGTGAATGGTTTCTGGTCTTCTGGGCTTCAGTGCAGATGCTCAGGGTTTTCAAAGGCAAATCAGTGTCAACTCATGGGCCCTTTAAAAGCTCATCTTGGCTCCTCCCCAGCTTCTCTGCTGGCTGAGTTGCAGCCTTTTGCCTGACTCTCCCACCACTTGAGACAGGAGAAAAATGGTCTCCAGCTCTTGATGAGCTCTTTAGTCCTGCTGGACTCCAAACACAAGGCTCCCAAAACCTCCCTCGCATCCAGGAGAAGCCTTGCCCATGGGAGCCCGAGCTGCCGTCCAAGAAAGTGTTTCCCACACACTTGTGAGCACCCCAGGGGCACTGATGGATACGTCAGAGTAATGTTTGACCTTGCCCAAAATCTGGGCAGTGCAACACCACCCCCGTGCTGCCCACAGCCCAGGTTCCCGGCACAGGTTTTGCTCGGCGCTGGGCACGGCTCCCACCAGCATGGATTGGGATGTCTCGAGGGAATTAAGCCTAAAACTCCAGTTTCTCATGTCTCTCCAAGCTCTCACTGCACTCTCCAGCAATCCCTCCAGCACGGGGATGGTGGCCTGGTCAGAGATGAAAAGGAGCATGTATCAAAATGAAACCACGCCGCTGGGGAATAAAGTCACGTAGCTATGGGAACAACATGTGTCCGTGAAAGACTTCCCTTGACTTCAGCACACACATTCTGCTCAGTATAAACTGTCTTTTTATATAACTTGACCCAACAACATCTGCAAAATTCTTGCCTTCTTGAAAGAGCTATGAATAGGTCACTGTTTGTTTCTGATTAAGCCTGATTCATTTATCATTCTGGTCAGCCTTTCATTCCTGTAAATACATTTACTCTCTAGTTTCTCAGTATTTAAAATACATGTTTCATAGTAATTCTGAGGTCAGGAGCCAGTCTGCCAACAACCATGTGCACATTTCTACAGCATAAAGTTTATTTTTTCTGCTTGCTAAAAAGAATGGCAGCATGCTTGCACTAAATCACAGTTTTGAAAGGAAATTTATGGTAATCATTTCTGTAAAAGCTTTAGGTAATGGTTGGTTGAGCGTTTAAGTCTAAACTGTTCCTAGGGATAATTCAATGAAAGCCCTGTTCAATTAGTTGCACAATTATAACAGTGATATACCATAGGAAGTGTGAAACATTTAGGGATAGCCATTAGTAGTTAAACTGCACAGGTAATAAGCTCCCAAGTTCACAAACATTGATTTTCACGTCTTCTTACACAGAAGTCAATTTTAAGGCTAAAGTACATTTTGTCAGAATTCAGAGCCTGCTGGCTAATTAAAATCAAATCTGAAAGAGCCCAAGAAAACCAAGGATGTGCCTGCCCATATGATAAAAATCAGCGGGGGTAGGGAAGGAGGGACGTGTGTGGGGACACTGGTGGGGAGGACACGTGGTCCTTGGCTGCCGTCCTGCCCACTGGGCAGCTGATCCCCAGGCCTGGCTCGCCCCAGGGGATGGCCAGGAGGACGTGGGAAGGAGCTGGGAGCCCCACAGGGGGTGGGAATAGGGCCAGACACAACTCTGTGAGGCTGATTACTTGGCTGTGCAGAGAACAGCTTGGCTTTTCACAAGATTTCCACTTGAGCCATTGACTTTGTGGTTTCTGTGCATTTCCCAAACTATTTTGGTTTCCTGCACCAGGTAAGCCCAAGGGATGTCCTAGGAAATGAGATGCAGGTTGACCCTGCATGAGGATGAGACAGGAGCTGCTCCAAGGGCTCAGGGGACTCGTTAATCCCCAGCTTCAGGGGATTTCAGCTTGTGCCCATTTCACAGCTCTCTGCTCAAGCTGCTGTAAAACCAAGTGACCACATCACTTCTCCAACCAGTGCTGGACTAATTTAGGCTTGACAATGGAGGTGAAAAATGAGTTGCATCTTCTCTGCACAGCTGTGCTCTGATCTCGGTATGATTTCATCTGTATTTCTAGAAATCTAGACGTTTCCAGAAATATCTGACTGAGTAATCTCTTCATGGCTCTTCAGCAACCCCAGCGGCTCCTACCACTCAGCCTGTTTGTTAAAATTAGCAAAACATTACATAAAGGCTAAGACAGTCCTCAGTGTGGTGTTGTGTTAAGTGAGTTCAGCTAAAGAGTGTTTTAACCAACACAAACTAAACTGACCTTCCAAGAACAGGCCATGGGCAAGGCTGGGAAGTTGCAAGAAACATGAGGTAGCTGCTGGGAGAATGCAGACAGATGTCGGAAACATTTCTCCATCTGTAAACAAACAAACAGCCCGACACCCAAATCGGGCCAGTCTGGTGGAAAATATCAAAGTCATGACCTTCATGAGATGAAAGAAAACAGATCACACAGCAGCAGCAGCAGCAGCACTCACCGTTTTCCGTATCTCTGGCTACGCCGTGCTGGCTTTGCAGGCTTCTCCAGGGCAGATGAACCCAAGTGACCGCTTTAGGTTCCAGTGAAGTTTTCCATTTCACAATCACCATCTGAAAGGGGCCAGCCTAGTCTCTGTTTTTGTTTTCTTCCTGGTGATCTCCTCTGTTTTTATGTCTACTCCATAATTTCCTTTCTTTGGTTTTTTGTTTGTTTGTTTGTTTGTTTGTTTTGTTTGTTTGTTTTGTTTTGTTTTTCCTTCTCCTTTCTCCTCCTTTCTTCTCCAATTTTACCATTTTCATTTAGTTTTCTTCTGTTCAACTCTTTAACTCTCTTAGACCTCTACATTTGTACTCCTTAAAACTGTCCTTATCCCACCACTGTTATTTACAGTGCATTTGTTGAAGCAGCTGAGCTTAATATGCCACATCTCATTCACTGTATCATATTCCCCAGCTGCAAACATGGCCTATTGCAAACATTAAAAAAATCCTCTCACATGTATTTTAAGTCTTTCAGCTTTTCACATGGCTGAATTAACTTATTAGACATGATAACAAGACCAGATGCAATTTCCCAGCCTTACCTTTAGTTCTGCTGAGGAACGGCCCCACCAGGATAAAGCCCCATTTATTTCAGCCAGGTGTAGACTGTGAGTGTCTTATTGTTTTTGGCCAGAGCTTTGAATAAATAATCATCTAGGATAGCATACTTCCAATTTTGATTTCAGATGCCTCATTCCCTTCCAAGAGATGGTGTACAGAGCTGAGCTGCAGGAGAGGGACATTTTCAAATTCAGCAAACAGGAATCTTTTTTGCACATCTGACCTTTGCTGTGTCTGGGTGAATCCTGGTGTTTTCACAAAGCTGGTGTGTTTGTGAACAAGAGCGCAGCCAGGGCACCTCTGTTTGCCTACTTTACATACCCAAAATCATGTTGTAGCTCTTGGAATCATGTCATAGCTCCTTCACAGACTCTCACCACGGCCCCAGACCCTCCTGGGATTCACTGCTGCCCAGACACTGGGGGTGATGCTCCAGTGGGAAAGTCTCATTGTCAGCAACTGGGGATTTCAATCCCCTTTCTCCAGCTGCCCCCTGGGACAACACCACCTCAAATTCATCCCCTACCATCCTGTGCTGTCCACGGGATAAAAAACCCCTGAATCCCAACCTCAGCAATTTCTGCTGACCCCGTTTGCCTCCGATGCAAACACCGAGCAGAGCGGAGGTGGAAAGCCGAGCTTTGCGTTAAGCAAGAGCCTTGTGGGACCCTGCAAAGGAACATTTGTTTGTGTGCTGCTTGCCCTGGCGTGCCTGTGCACGCTTGGGCTGCATTCCCCAGGGAAGCTGGGCTCCAGGGAGCCGTGTGGGAAGCTGGCTGCTCCGTTCCTTTCTTTGATAGAGCGGTGGTTGAGTCCACCTAGGAGAGCTCAGCTTTTGTGGTCTTTGTTTTGGCAAGGCGGCTCTGCAAAAGTAAATTGAGTTCCCTGCTTTGTAAGCTGGGATGATTTTAAAATCTCCTTCTGCTTTTTGAAGTTAGTTGGGATGATTAAAGTTGCAGAGAGGCGATAAGTTAGCAAAAGGCAAATTTTGGGCTACAGGCAGCCTGCATGTGCCTGGGATCTGCCTGGTGAATGAAGTGAAGCTAAAGGAGGACAAGCTGCTGGGGTTATGACAGCTAAGGAGAGGCAAACACAGATTATTCCTTTGTAAGGAAAGTAAAGAGGTGCAATTCTGCCTCCTTGGACTTGAACTCACACAGGTAAGGTGGAGCAGGGGGACAGAAAGTCTGACACCCTGCTGCATCTGTAGGGATGGTGTAGGAGCTTTATGCAGTGTTCATCACCCCAGCCTGAGGCCAGCCTGGCCAGGGACACCCCAACACAGACACCCCTGTACAGACCCCCCTGTGCAGACACCTCACCCAGAGAGCACCTCCAGGGCAGAGGCTGCTCAGTGGAGGATGCAGCTGCACTTACCCTCGAGTTCAAACCTTGCTACAAAGACAAAAGCCTTGGGGGAATTTAAAGGATTTTTTTTTGTTTATTTGCTTAGCTTGTGGGAGTTTAATGTTTAATCATTGCAGAGGAGTGAGTGGGTTACTCATAGAATTGTTAGCCATGATTTCTGCCTTTTTTCCCTTTTGTCCTTTGTTCTTCCTTATTGTGGCTCTCACATTTTGTGGACTGAATTGGTTTCCTATCACAGCCCACTGGTCCTTGATTTCTCAAACTGCAATTCTATAGCATTCACAGGAGCCTCTTCATTTAAAGAACCCAAATTAAGGACACAGGAGTCAGGAAGTGCTTGGATGGCTCCATAACCCCACAGAAGGAGGATGCTTCCCCAGCAGACAGGCACTGGTCAAGGGGGTAGCACCACTCCTGCAGATCCAGGAGCCACCTCCTGCTCCCAGCCCTCACCCAGGAGAAGCAGTGCTGAAATTCTAGAAAATACAGTTCCTGATTTCTCAAAGGAAAAAGGTGCAAAAGGAAAAAAACTGTAGTTTAACTCCAAACTCCAAACAAGGGAACCATTTGCTGTTAAGATTTTGGGATTTTTTTTTTAAATCCAAAATCTGTATCCTAAAAATAAAACAAAATATATCCCTAAAACTGTAAAACAATGTATGGACCCAGAGATAAACTTGCAACTACATGAGGGAACCCTGCAGGGCTCTTCCCTAAAGGGTAGGTTTGTGCCCAGCACAGCTTGGGGCTTTCCCCAGCAAAGGTTCTCCTCTGTTCTCTCCCAGCCACAAAAAAGCAGCTGCTCTGTTTTGTCCTTGTTTTGGCCACTCTTTTTTTTTCCCTGGAAATGTCAGATCTGGCTGTGGTTTGCCACTGCAAACCACCCTGATATGCTTTTAATGGAGAGAGACAAATTTATTTGATGATTTTGATTACTCTTACTGGTTAATAATTAATTAAAAGAGGACCATGAGATACTTCTATTGAGTTTGTATTGCTTTTAACAAAACTGAAGGATGCTTTTAACAAAACTGTAACTCAATTAATCCCTGTAAAAAGAAACCTATGCCTCTTAATTGCCATCAAATATTTATTTCATTTTTTTTAACACTGAATCAGCTCTATGTCTGTCCTTTCTAAACTTAATTAATCTTTGTGTTAGTGGTCCATAAAACATTACTTAACATCTGCAGAGGTATTTTTCCTAGAAGTGAAGTCATTCCCAGTCAGGCACATGCCACTTGTAAAGGTTTCTAAGGTGTGATGAACCTACAGAGTGATCTAAAGGAAAAGTCAGTTCTGTAGGTTTTTTTCCCAAGACAAAGCAGGATTGACAGAAGCAGTAATCTTTTCATCATTAATATCAGAATTACACTAAAAAAGAAAAATTATGCATTTCATAGCTTAGCTATCTACAGAATAATAATAAAAAATCCTGAAATGCCACAGAAGAGCCCAGTGCACCTTCCAGAAATGCTGTCATTCCAGGTATCAGGAGAAACAGAAATCCAACCCCCTTACCATGGAATTATATGGCTGTAATATATATATCTCTACCTTCGAAACATAAAGCCACCAGGCTAACACAGATAAAGTTTATGGCTGGATGAGCACAGTAGCTGGATGGCAAAGGCAGCATTTGGCACGAGAACAGCTGTCAACATCTGTCCCCCTGAGGATGACAGATGGCAGGGAGCAGACGCCAGCGCTGTCACCCGCTGAGCAGAGGTGCAGCTGACCTGGCAGTGCTGCTGTTTACACAACCCCTCCAGCTACTGCCACAACCTGTGGAGCTGGTTTTAGCAGGAGTGGAAACTCTGTGGAGAGCAAGGAAATGCTGAAAAGCCAGACAAGCTGGAGCAATATCTGGAGCGGCATTGCTGGGCGCGTTGTCAGTGAAAGAATTTTCAGCAGCAGTTCAATTTCAGCCATGTTCAGCCCTGAGTGTACTTGATGGCAACAGGGCTTGGAAACAGGGGTCCAGAGGAAAGTTGTTGTCTCCTAAAGCATCCTTGGGGACCAAAAGGAGAGGTCAGGATTGCCTTCATGCCCTGGCTGTGCCCCAGGCACAGGGGCTGCTATCTCCATGTAAAATCCTGTTCCCCATCTCAGCAGGCCTGGAGCTGGTTCTTGCTCCAGGTTTGTCCCCATCAGTGACAAATCCAGGCTGAATTCTGGATAGGAGCTGCTGGCAGAAGGGGATTTTGTAGATCATGTCATAACTGCATCCATTACCATAAGAACATGCTAAGAGAGACTTATTCTTACACTGACTTTAAAAAGTATAAATACAAGAGAGAATGTAATAAAGACAAAAGTTTTAAAACTGGCAAGACCCAATTTGGTAGCTTTTGATGACAAAATATTCACAATTGATTTACAAGCAGTAACCCACTGTGTTATGTGCACCATGCGCAAAGGCTGTGGCTTCAACACTAAAAATCAGAGCAGCTGGAAGTTACAAACACTGAGATTTGGTCGAGTGGGGGATCAAATTTTGAGCTGTTTTAATTCCAATGGTCAGTTTTAATCTTTCCTCCAACATAAATAAAAAGGAACATTAGTGAAGGCAGCAGAATTTTTGGGATGGCACAAAGGGAGGTATAAAAAGCAAATCACGCTGGGAGTTCCTGGGAGCTCTTCAGAAACCATGAGATAGGAAAAATGGGGACTGCCCAAAAAGGGTGACAGGCATTTCACCCAAGAAACAGGAATTATTAGGGCTGAAATGAGCTCAGTTTTTCTGATCAGAAACCAATCTAAGAGATTACAAAATAATTTCTCTGAAGGAGATGTAGAACAGCACTCAAAGAACAGCCTGGGAAGGGGACACCAACAGGCTAAAAAGCCATTTGGGAATGTCTCCAGAGCCTCATAGTTTCACGTATTTCCTAAATCTAAATATTCAAAGGTTTTTGCATTCCTTCTGGATACTCAGAAATGATAAAAAATATTTATATTTTCCTTTTTAATGTAGGCACAGAGTTGGGGTTTGGTTTTGGTTTTTTTGTTTTTTTTTTTCTTTTTTTTTTGCTATCTGCTTCAAGATGTATAATGTAATATGGTGGACTTTATAGAGATAGCCTTATATTTTGAATAAATCTTTATTAATAGCTTACTTTATTTTATGAGCTTGAAAGTTACAATGCTAGCTGTTAACCAGAGCCTCCATACACTCCAGCTCTTGAACATTTTTTTAATGGCTGTGTGGGTGACACAATCACATGCCAGTGGATGAGCCAAGGTGTTTTCTCTGGAGCTTGTGCCAGTTTTAAGCTTGAACACCAGCTCTGTGCCAGCTCAGAGTTCCACGTGCTACCTGAACTGGCACAGCACCTGCCAGGGCAAGGGTGGGCTGGGAAAAATGTTAAGCCCATCTGAAATGATCAGCTGAGGTTGTGTTGGTGCTGTCTCGTGTGCCGCAGGCCTTTTACCTTGCACTGAGAGTCCCTGTAATTCCTCCTCTGGTGTAAAACATCACATTTCAGACACTGCTCTTGGATCCCCACCTGCAGAGCTGTTCTTCCCGTGAAAAACCCTGGTCAAAGCCACCTGTGTGGGCATCCCCGTGGGGTACATCCATAGCGGGGTACCAGAGAGGGGTTGAGGGCTGGTGGCACCAGCAGTGGGACTGGCACCACCTGGGACACTGCTGTGACTGGGTGGAGAAACCCAGAGTGCCACCACCAAGGGATTCCCCAGCCTGGGCAATACCAGCCACAGCTGAGGCACAAGGGTGTGCCAAGGGCAGGGCATTGCCACTTTGGGATCTTGCTGTAACTGGATAAAACTTTTCTTCCTTTCACTCTGTCGTGGTTTAACCCCAGCCGCCAACCGAGCCGCACACAGCTCGCTCCCCACCAGAGAGACAGGGGAGGGAATCCAAAGGGTAAAAGTTTAATTTATTTAATCTGTTTAATTGATTTAGTGCATGACTTTGGGCTCCATCTGTTCTGGTGGTCACTGAGGACAGGAGAGGCTGCAGGGAGTTCCCGTGCCCCAAAGCCAGCTCAGGTCAGGTCACGGCTGCCCTGCAACTGCTTCTTGTAGGGCTTCTCTTCCCCTGGTTTAGGTTGTTCCTGCTGTGGTAGTTCCTGTGAAATGCAACTCAAACCATGGCTTATAACAACTTAAAAGGCACATCCAGTACAACCTCCAGCCCCAGTCCTTTGAGGACTGGGACTTGCAGCAAAGTATGATCTTACAGCTCCTGGTAAAAGCATAAATGAGAGCAGCTTCAACCCCCAGCTTTACTCTGAACTGTACTGGCTAATATGAATGTAAATTACCTCTGTAAAACAGTGCATAGTGAAATATTAAACAAATAAAACACACAAAATAGTGAGGCTCTGCCTCCCATCCTGCCCCATGACAGCAGCAAGGCACTGTCCTGACCTGACTGCAGCAGCAGGGTGAGCTGAAAGCCCCCCGGGCGCTCTGCATACATTTCAGCGCAGAATACGCCCTTTTCTGAAGAAGATTAAGCTCTCATCTTTTAAGCTTTGAAATTAAATGAAAGCATTTCAATCTTTTTATTGCAGGGACACTGTATTTTAAAGACAATTCACTTTTTTTTTTTTTTTATGTGGAATGGTTTTAGGTTAAAATAGACAAAATGGGGGAAAAGGTTATTTTTTTTTTTTTTGACAATAAACTTTATATCTACAAAGATGGAAGCAAAATAAAAATTCATGGTTTGGTAGAAAATGAGGAATCACCATATGTATTTTAGAATAATGCTACACACATAGGAATGAGGAACATAAGAATATTAAACTCCTAACAAACTCAAAGTGTTCAAATATGGCTTTCAGGGAAACAGAGTATTTAAAAGGCTGGGAAATTACTCCATCACTGTAGCATTGTGTATCAGTGCTTATCCACAGCAGCTACATCAGGATGCTTTTCTACTTTAACATAAAATTAATAACAAGACCCAGCAACTGGCAGCTGAAGCTGAACCAATTCAACCTCCACGTGAGATTAAATTTCCAAACTCTGTCAACATCACTTCATCAGAAGACATGAAGTTTTAGCCTTAAAATGCGTATTGCAAATATGCTTTAAAGCAGCTTTTGAACGAAATTATCTGCCCATACAGGCAGGGATTTTAAAGCTGCTGCTCCTTTCCTCCCCCTGGGATGGAGGCACGGGGAGGTTTTGTCTGCGTTGCTCTCAAGGTGCCCATCACAGGCAGAGCTCTGCTGAAAGGCACTGACTGCAGGGAAACCTTCTGCAGTGCTTTAGCTGCTCACCTGCAGGCGTGCAGAGGATGTTTGTCCTTCATTGCCTGTTAGGCTCACTCAGGAATCAGTGCCACCTTCTCCAGCTTCAGCAGCTGGCCAAAAACAAGGGGTTACTCCTGAGGTGGACAGGACTACCTCGTTTCTCAGAGATTGCCTTGCTCACGTGTTTCAGAACTGGAAACCCTGAAACAGCAAGGGATGTTCTTCCCCAGGTCACACCGGCTGGAGTCTTGGAGAATTTTTGGTCTCTCTCCCTCCGTTATGGCAAATAATTTAATGAGGTAATAAATACTACCTAATTAGCCCCATGCCACTGCAGTAAACTCAGACATTCATCCTCTGGGATGGAGTTTAATGACTGAAAAGCTTTCCTTGGATGCTAACACCGAAGGTGTCAGCAGAGTAATGACCTTGCCTGGTCACAGCCTCTATGAAAAGCTGTCCCATTGAGGTCAGCAACACCCCTCTTAAAATAGTGCACAGGAGGCATACTGCATGTGGATGGAATTTGCAGTATTGAACCCATAAAAACAGAATATAGTGACAGCATTTTGCTCTGCACTCAGTAATTCACTGGCCAGGCTTTTTTCCTGTTTTCCACGGCAACATAACTGTTAGTTTTCACAAAACCTTTTTGTCCCAGGCCGAATTAATTTCTTTAGAGCAATGAAGTGAGGTTTTGTTCATAGCTCTTTATTTCTGCATATCTATAAACTTGCTGAACTTCCTCTGCTGGGTAAAATTACCCATCATGAAAATACAATTAGAAAGTTGTATTTTGGAATTTTTGGATATTTCTGTTTCTTTGCCAAGACATGCAAATTGTGTATTTATATTTACAAGATATGTATGTGATTTGCATATTTCTATTTGTGTGTGTTTGCATTTATATGGATAGATACATGCTGCTCCTCTGGTGCTCCTGTTCCTCTGGGAGTTCCTACACCTTGTGAAATAAACACTTGTTCTTAATGGTGCATATTGCTGCAGGTCACTCACCAAATGTTATTTATTATAATCTGTATTCTGAGCAGCTGAAATCCCAGTAGGAATTGATGTGCAAGCCCTCCTACCTGTTTCAGTGACAAGAATCACAAGCAGGTTCTGAGTAAAGGACTGGCACAGCAGGGTTCTGCCAACATTCTTTGCCAGCCATGAAGACTTTTGTGGGGATACCTGCCAGTGTTTGAAAACTATGAATAGAGACAACTGGAGAGGAAATAAGTGTCTGTCTCATACTTCTGCTGGAATATACTGGGCTCTGAACCAATTTCGACACTGAAGTCAAGTGGCATCGCATGGAGAAGAAGCCAGTGCAGACCTTGTGCTTGAATATTTTTAGACAGGGTGTAAAATATAGATTCTGTCCTTTGCAATCTCTGTGTGCCTGCTTTGTAGTGCAGAATAGGAAAGTCCCTGGGCCACCCGGTCACTTCACACCCAAAGTTTACCTGTTTGTCATCACAATCACTTTCGACTGTTGCATTTGCACATTCCACAGAGAGGAAAATTGAAAAATATTGAGTTGTTTCACAGCCAGGGAGCTCAGCTGAGCTTTAAGCAGCCTCTGTACCACCGCAGTTCATAACACTAGAACTGTGAGAAGCTTTCTACTGAAAGCAAGTTTTGCTTTATTAGAGATAACCGTATTTATGTCTTGGACATCAAAGATTCACAACTCTTCATCTTTTGGTTCCCCACATGTGAATTTCATGTAAATACTTGTGTGAACAGCACAGCTGACAGAATGTAGTTATTTTAAAGCATCTGTGTCTCAGTTTAAGTAAAAATAGTTCTTTTTACACCTGATTGTCTCCTCACTAAATGGGGAGAATTAGGCCACCCTAAAAGCAAAGCTGCAGTAGTGTTCCATGATAGAAACCATGGTAAAGCACAACATGAGCTTTGCTACCAAATTCCAATAAAATACACTCCTTTTAAATCTAACCATCTTTTTAGCCTTTCCTGAGTCCTACTGTCAGAATACATGGTTATTCAAACCTCGTGTGGGAGGCTGGAGAAAATATTTGCAAGTTAAGGCATATCAGGCTGCAGGCTGCTGTAGTTTTCATCTGCTGTGGAATGGCTTTTGACTGCATGGATTTTTGAGTGCAGAAAGGGTGTACAATTTTGCAAAAGGCTCTTCCATGGGCACCGTGATGGCAGGACACGTCCTGCAGTCATTTAATAGCTGCCACAGTCCCATCAAGGATGAGAAATGTCACTTTGGAACTCCAGTGGGGGAGAGACGTGGTGCCACCCACTGCTAATTCTCTGGTATGAACTCCAGTAAAACACTGTTAAGTGAAAAACGACCAAAAAAATGTAGGAATAATTGTGAATGAAGTCCAAACTGAAAAGCTCCTGGCTCGTGCAGCTGCAGAGTGTGTGACCTCTCCGGGGTTTGATAGGGAAAAGTTGCCATGGGGATGGTGCGGCATTGTTTGAGGCTGACTTCAGCTTTTATTGTTGTGCTCTGATTACAGCTTTTGTCTCACTGTGAAGTAGGGGTGTTACATGCCAGCTTGAAACAAAGATGCATTTACAGGCAGCGGCAGAGTTCAAATGATTTCCATAATTAGGGATATCACTGCTTTAAGAGAGGGAAAAAAAAATGTCTGCGTTGCTATTTCAGAAAACACAAAGTTTTTCAGTATAAATTTAATATCTGCTTAGAAAAGAAGTAACTTCCTGGTAAAACTGGTTAAACATCATTTCGGGAAATTGTCATTTGCTGCTAGGACCGATGGCAAAAGGCTGTGAGGCAGCACCTGAAGGTGAAGATAGTTCAGCTGTGGGACACACAGACCTCGAGTTTTTTGCCACCTTAGCAAAGTATACACAGATATATATCAACCTCTTGATTTACTACATCCTTAAAGCTTGTTAGCTGCAGGATGTCCTTGAGTAAGGGAAGCCAACTGTGCTGTGTGTTCTAGGGGTGCTCATATTCGATTTGCCATCAGCCAGGACCCCCCGCTCCTTTTCCAGGGCGTTGCTCTCCGGTGTCATTCCAGAATCTGTCCAGACATCCAGGGCTGATCTATCCCAGGTGCAGAATCTGGCAACTGGCCTGTTAAATATCATGTGGGTGGTGAATGGCAGCTCGCAGAATCATAGATCACAAATCAGTTTGGGTTGGAAGGGACTCAAAGCCCACGAATTTCCACCCTCTGCCATGGGCAGGGACACCTTCCACCGTCCCAGGCTGCTCCAAGCCCCGTCCAGCCTGGCCTTGGACGCTTCCAAGGACGGGGCAGCCACAGCTTCTCTGGGCCAGGGCCTCCTCACCCTCCCAGGGAAGAATTTTACAAAACACGCAACATTTCCCTCCCTGCTGCGGCCTCCCCATCAAACGCGCGATTAAAACCCCAGGGTTTGGACTACAACTCCCATCATGCCCCGCGCCTCGCCCCTGCCTCCGCTCCGCACTACATGTCCCGGCAGGCCGCGGGGCGGTGCGGGCGGTGGCGCGGCGGCGCGTGCGCAGTGCGGGCGCCGGCGGTGCGGACGGAGGCGGCGGGAGCAGCCCGTTCCCGGTGCGGGCGCGGGAGCGGGGCCGGGAGCGGGCCCGGGGAGCGCCCGGCTCTCCTCACGGGGCTCCCGCACTGCCACCACTCCAGTAAGTGCCTCGGCCCGGGGCGGGGCTCGGCCCGCCCCGGGTGATGCCCTTCCTTCCGCGCCTGCCCGGTGTGTGACCGCGCAGGGCACTGTCCTGTTCCCTCTCCCTCCTTTTTTTTCCTTTCCGCTTTCCCTGGAAGGCGCTCTGCGGCGCGGGGGCTCTGCCCGTGGGGCCGGCGCGGTGCGGGGAGCCCCGGTGGCGCGGGCAGGGCGCTGTCACGGCCCCCGGAGGTAAGAGGCGAGGTGATCTCAGCGCTCGTCACGGTGCGCGCTGCCTCCGCCGCTCGGCCGTGCGAGCACGGCGGGCAGGAGCGGGGGCAGCGACGGCAGCGGGCAGGAGCGGGGGCAGCGGGCAGGAGCGGGGGCAGCGGGCAGGAGCGGGGGCAGCGGGCAGGAGCCGGGGGCAGCGGGCAGGAGCGGGGGCAGCGACGGCAGCGGGCAGGAGCGGGGGCAGCGGGCAGGAGCGATGGAGCGATGGCAGCGGGCAGGAGCGATGGCAGCGGGCAGGAGCGATGGCAGCGGGCAGGAGCGGGGGCAGCGGGCAGGAGCGATGGTAGCGATGGCAGCGGGCAGGAGCGATGGCAGCGGGCAGGAGCGGGGGCAGCGGGCAGGAGCGATGGAGCGATGGCAGCGGGCAGGAGCGATGGAGCGATGGCAGCGGGCAGGAGCGATGGAGCGATGGCAGCGGGCAGGAGCGATGGCAGCGGGCAGAGCTGGTGCTGCTGCGGGGCTCCGTGAGGGCGCCCCGGGCCGCCGCCTCGGCTCGCTGCGCCTTTGGGATCCCCGTCCCGGCAGAGCTCGGAGGGGCTGGGACAGGCAGCGAGCGGCGCCGGGTGTGTTTTGAGCTGTGGAGAGGGATGTGCGGGCAGGCTGTTGGCACGCTCCGAGCCGTGCTCTGGGTTAGCTGTAACCGGGGCTGGTTACTTACTGAGACAAAGTGTCTTTAAATGGATAACTTGACTATAAATGAACGTTAAACTGTAACCACTGTTGTTATATGCGCGGTTTTTATCACCTGTAGAATTCCAGATAGGCATTTGACATGCTGCTGGACTTAACAAGGACTTAAATTCTGTATGTGTTGTGCAGACTAAAATTCCGTGTGTGTTGTGCAGCTCCCTTGGGAGGAACTAATGCATGACCTTCATAAAAAGGCATTATGTTGGTGCATCAAATGTTTGCAAAGTAACATCAAGAGGACAGCAATTTTCTCTTTGGCAAGCTTCTGCTTTGAGGCCTTCTGTAAGAAAAATGTCTTAATTTTCACTAAGCAGTATTGTGTTTATAATCGAGCAGAAGGAACAGTCTTCGAGTGGGGAAACAGTTTTTTGTTACACTCAGCACCTGAATTAGGCATCAGCAGAGTGGTGTTACCTGAGTAAAGCTGAGAGGTGGAATCTTTTAAATTTTTTTTATATTCTTAAGACCTCCATCTCTCCATGCTTCACCTTCTTCTCAAAGCAGAGTACTTTTAAGGAGGCTACTAGGCATAGAGCAAGCTGAACAGCATCAACTTCTTTGATGCCTTCTGACAAATTCCTTGCTTTCCTGACAGAGGCTGTAATGTTTATAAAGATAAATTTTCTCTCCTTACCCAATCCCATACATGACCCTGCAGGACAGAGCCGTATTTGCTCCTGCCATTTTGGGGCCTACGATGTGTGAGGAGTGGCTTGTCACTGTTGAAACCAAAGCAACAGGGTTTTTTGTGTTTTGGATTGGGTTTTTTTTTATATATATTTGAGCTGCATTCATTTTGACGCAGCACAAACACAATCCTAACTGAGCTGGAAGTGTGTGTGGTAGCTGAGTGGTTGCTCTCTCATGAGTTACTCTGCCTTATGGAACAGTGAACTTGCATTTTAGGTCCATTCAGTCTTGTTTCCTCCTACATGTTATTTTTAGTTGAGAGAGTCACAGCAGTAACAATGCATGGAGCTGTCAGGTTTGTGAAGCACAGAAGTGTAGAAGTGCAGTTTTCCCCTTTGTCACATGGGGAAGTGTTAAAAAGTGGGCTGAAATCTCTCTGTGGTGGGGAGAGATGCTGGGCCTGGCTGATATTTGGAGGAGAGTCTTTTAATTCAGGGATAGATAAGCACTGATGCAGAAAGTGATAATTCAAGAAATAATACATGGGGGTTTTATGTGTCCTGGGCATCACTGAGTGCTACACTGCTGGAGTCAGCTTTGCATAAAATACAAACCTTTGTGTGACTCACGAGTCACTTTGTGTGACTCTCAAAAATCAGTGATTTGATTTTTGCGAGTGTAGAAGATTTAATTCCAAGTTCATAAATTCTAAAGGCATCTATTTTCTTGAGCTATTTCTCTGCTTTAAAACTACATTTGGCCTCATGTTCCATTGCATAGTTCTGCATTTTAGAGGTGAAATTAAAGCAGAAGATGCACAGTGGGTCACTGGCAGGTGTAGTGCAGTGCTGAGATGTTTCAGGGGAGCAGATGCTTTCATGCAACTTAGAGAATAGGCAAAGAATAATCATTGTATAAAGAAAATAGGCAGCATCTTCATGCTTTCCCTCCTCTCCTCCTGTATTTATTTTTCCTCAGGAGTAGTAGGTGAGTGACAGAAGACACACACATGGGGAATACAGAAGACATGTGCATGAGGAAGAGACCTGAATGCAGGAAAAGGCATTTTTTTCCAGGTAGCTGGAGCTTGTTCCAGAAAGCAGCAGAGATATCTCAGCTCAAATAAAGGCTGATGGCATGTCAGAGAGTTGGTGTAGAAGAGAGGAAGTGCAGAAGTCAGTTTTTATTGACTGTAACAGATTAGAAAGAACTTGAGGACATTACTGAAATGAGAACAGGTCTCTGCTTGTAACACAGTCTCCAGTGCAGTGTTGGATGTAGCCCAAACTGCCAGGCCAGCAAAATTCTTAATCTATTTTAGTAGATTTAGAATTCCATCTATGTCTTTATTACTGACTGTTCCTGGTTATTTAAACTGACAGTTATCATAGTAAATGCAGTTCCTCCAAAGTGCAGCAAACCAGCAGTGCTGGGGAGTGAGTACATGCTCTAATGAGAATTTTTGCATGCTCTGCTGTGCTTTTGTATGTATCCAGCTCTGCATCAGTGTCTAGACAAACAATAGCTTGTGATATGAGAGCATGTATCTGTCTTGCAAGATGGGTTTTGGTGGGGTTGGTTTTTTTTTTTTTTCACTGATAATTATGAACAATAGGAACAGTCTTAGAAAATACTTACTGGGGTTTGCAGCCAAGCGAACCTTTGTGCAGTTGTATAATTGCATGAAAATACAGGATAGTAAGCTATTTCAGTGCCAAAATGGGAATTTAGGTAACTGGCTTTAGCATAAGACATTTTTACAGCGTGGAACAAGTGCTTAAGAATTCATCAGGAAATAATATAAAGAAACAGAAAAATCAGTTCATGTATTCCTTTGGTTTTGAAACTAAATGCAATGGGACTAAATGCAAATGGCTAGAAGCATAGCTGTCAATGATTCATAAAATTATACAAGAAACCTAAATATGATAATCCTAGTGAGTTTATTTGACGTATGAAAATAATGTAACCGCTTTAAAAGATTCACCTGCTGAAGAGGTCTGAGTGACAATGGTTCAGGTTTTGAAGTTATACTTCAATGCAGAGAATCACTGAAATTAGTTGGAATGGAGGGATATGGCTGAGCTGCTTCAAATTTTTTTCTGATCTTTCAAATTAGGACTTTGAAAATAGATGGGTCTAAGGTCATCTTGATGCATGCTGTACCCTAACTGTGAGAAGTATTTAGGTACGTGTTGGTATAGGGCTCAGTTCTATAAATAACGCTTTCCTCTCAGTGCTAGGTAAAGCAGCAGGGTTTTGTTGCTGTTGAGGAAGGAAGCTGGTTCATTGTCTCAGCACTAAACAGCATTTTCTCCCTCCAGGGACTTGCAGAAGCATCTAGAATGTGTAGGTGTTTCTTTAATCTTGGAGAAGGAACTTATTAAGCTTTCTGGTGCAGAACTGTATGAGCCACTTACTCTTAACAGATGTTATCTGCACAAGTAGGGAGTTGCAGGTCTGGTAGACATTTGTGGCATTCAACAGTTTAAACAGTTTTCAGGTTTGAACATATGCCTTTGCCTTAAAATCTGAATAGTTTCAGGTATTTTATGTAGAAGAAAGGTGGTTCAATAGTGAGGTTGTTGCTCTGGGACTTGGGAAACAGGTTCAGCTCACTGTGTTGCCAAAAAGCTTCCTGTGTGGCCTGGGACAAGCTGCTGCTGTGTCCCTCCATTCTCATGCAGAGAGTGCTGAGCAGCAGCTCAGCATCACAGGAGTGCTCAGGGTATGGCAGGCTGGCTGTGGCCAGGGGAGGTGCTGACGTGGGGCACAGAGCTCCCTAGTGCTGGGAGAGAGAGGCTGAAGACACTGCCCAAGTTAAAAAGCTAGGGGTAACCTCCAGGCAGGAGGAGGAAAACCAGAAAAAATGTTTTGACTGGAAATCTCTGGTGTCACTTAGAGAAAGCAAGTCCTTAAAACTTTAAGGAGCGTTGCATGGCCTTGTTTGTTTAACAGAATTTTAAAACAATGCTTAAAATACCCACACAAACATGTAAATCTTTTATGTTATGGTTCTGCCACAGAGGGGACAGTAGCAAAGCTCTCTCTGTTCCTTTGTTGGCTGTTTTCTTCTTTGGAAGATGCTTTTAATTCCAGCTAACCACTGCATCCAGATGTTCTGGATATTAATTTAGATCATTTGTTCTGCTGGCATGGTAAGCAGAATCTCTTAAATTGGACCTGATTTACTAACTTTTCATATGAAAGTGGTTGAGCTTTTCTACCTCTCCACTCCCCCAAAGGGAAAAAGAATTTGCAGCCACCTCTAATGAGCAGTGTCTTTAATAGTGTTATAGAGTTAAAAGTATTTTGGATTTAAAATCTTTCTGTTGAAAATAGGGCACTGTCATTGCTATAAATTGAAAATGTAGACTAGACAGCAATTACCAAGCTCTGCAAACATGTTTTCATTGTTCAGAGTCAACACTCCCAGGAACAGTCTCTGTATACTGACAGATAGGTGATAAATTAATTCATTTAATATGTAATTTCTTTAATGTGTATGCTCTCCCTGAGTGCTTTGGTACCCACCATATTTACATCCCATGTCCAAGAAAATGTGTTGGAACTTGTTTCAGACTAGTGACTTAATTAAGTGTTCTTCTGTTGAGCACTAAAACATTTACATGCCAGGTTTGTTGTAAGAGTCTTAAAACTGCACTTCAAAAGATGTTGTTCAATATGTTGGTTAACTCTTTAGGGAGGCTGAAAATGACAAATGAGAACTTAGGCTGGGCTAATAATTCAGCTGGCAAGTTATTCCTATATCTGGTAGACCATGCCTGATTGTACAGCAGTGCTGGAAGGTTGGGTAACTTAAAGGATGTTAAAAGTGTGTGTGCTGATTCAGGACTTCGGGGTTTGGTTATCTTGACTTTTTTATCATTAACCTTTTTCTTGTATTTCTTCCTTAAATCAAGTTCACTGTAGATGCTGTAATTTATCTATATTGTCTTCCTACTTCATGCTGGTGCCCTGATTTTTGGGTGGAGGAGCATGATTCCTTCAGGTAGTCCATTTGCTGCCTTTTTGTGGGAGGCAGCAGTACAGGGTGTTGAAAACCAGCCTGTTGCATGCTCGTGGTACATCCAGGATTTCCAGGCTTGCTGGACGTACACAGGACTTGGGATTCTTCTGGAGTGTTTCTGCCCACAAAATGCCAGGAGCCTGCCTGGTACTTTTGGGATTATTCTGTGGGTGAAGGGGTGTTATTCTTCCTTAACACCATAACTGATGTTTTGAGAAACACCTTTGTCAGTGCAGAGCAGCAGCTGGGCAGTAGCTGGTATTTGTGTCATCCCACAAATGAGGAGGAAGGTGAGGCAGAAAGCCACAACCATAGGCTGTACCTGCCATGAGGACAATTCCCCGTGCTCATGGCTTGGTTCCAAGGCTGCTGGAAGTGAATTCTGTGAGAATTTACAGTGAGTGATGTGCTTTGAGTGTTGTGGCACTGTGCCAGAAAACCTGGCACTGCAGAGCAGCTTTCTGCAGAGCAGATAAACTTCGTGGGGTTTATCTGTGTGTCAGGTGAGACTTCTTTTAAATATGCCAGAGTGGGGTTTGATTTTCTTAATTTAAGGTGTATAAAAAAGGGGAGGGGGAGGGTAATGTCCCAAAAACTTTGCCATTTTATGGGAGCTTAATTTTCCCCTCCCACCTTGGTAGACAGGAGCTGTGCATCTGTAAGTGCACATTGAGTGTCTTACATGAGACAGGCAAAGCCCTGTTCTGCCTAAAGAGCTTTCACTACACTTGCACTTACTGAAGAGCTCTGAGATTAGTCCTAATCTCTGGAAATCCTTGTGTAGTTCTGATATAACTGACAAGTGAGCTGGATTCTGGAGGAAATATCAAATCTTTGCAGTAGAGGGAATTTTGACCCACATAGTCGATTATACAATGAAATGAACACAGTTGGTCCTGTAAATATTAAAATAAATGAGGTGAAAATTGAGCAGCAATGATTTTTTTCCTTTCCAAAGTTTTGATTTAGGTGAACTGTTGCATTTTTCTTTATTTTGCATTGGATTTGCTAAATTAGATCTACAAAACCAAAATTGATAATCAGTTACTCACTTTGTGTGCTTTGATTTCATTAAATCCTTTTATATCTGTAAAAGAGTTCAAATCAAATATTCACCTGATAATGTTCTTTTCATTATTGTTATTGAAATGAACTGAAAAATCAGTTATTTACAGCCTTTTCTTTAACAGCATAAGAGTATTCTGTGAAAAGTGAAGATATTGCTGATTTCCTAAGCAGCTGGCCTTTCCATTTCTTACATACTTCCCAGGAAGAAGGTCTGTGTTTATTTGTACTGCTGAGTTTATACCCAAGATTCCGAGTGAAAAGCAGCAAGACTGGCTCAAAAATGGCAAACTTCATTATTCAAACAGCCTCACCTTCTTTTTGTATTGGACTTCTTAAAGTCAAATAAGCTTCACCAGGATTTGTAGTTTGAGTCAGATGGGAATTTGAAATAGCTGGGAGCGTGTGGAGTTTAAGTGCTTGGAGTGGTTGGCCTGGATGAAACAGTTATTAGTTGATTATTGAAATTAAACAGGTGACTAACTAGTAATAATAAGTAATCTAGTAAGTAATGTGGTTATTTCCTGCTTAATTTTTAATTTGTTTTGGTTGTCATGAATGGATACTTTCTATAGACGAAGCATGTAAGCATCCTTGAGAACAAGGACCTCATTTGTCATAGCTGGAGTTTTGGAGGTGGCACTTAGAATTTTGAAAAGGCCGATAAAAAAAATTTACAATAATTGTAAATATGATTCAAGTCTGAACTTGCATTTTTAAAAAATTTTAACTAGTACGTAATTGAAATTGATAAGCATTTAAAAACTTTTTTTAAGGCTTGTGTGAGATATAAGTCAAATTGAACTAGAGTAACTATATTTTGTTTTCTTTTATTGCATTTAACTCTGGTTATATCTCATTTTGAGTAATTATAAACTCAAAACTATATTATGCAGAGGCTTAAAATAAAGTGATGAAAGTTACATCTGACTGTTGTAAAGACTTGGTGTTATTGAACATATTCTGTCACTGTCTTTCAGCTTTGTTATTTTACTTCATTGCTTTGTAATTTGGTCATCACTCATAAGTTATTAATGTATTAATTTCAAGAGGTTTTTTTTTATAATGGCCTTGTTGCACAGGATGCTTCCCTTTATTTGTGTTAGTTCAGTGTGTTTAGAGGGACAATTAAAATAATTGTTTTAGCTGGGCAAAAACCCTTAATAGGTGAGGTTGGTTTTGGTTTTTTTTTTTTTTTTTTTGTTGTTGTTGTTTTGACTTAAAACATCAGTGATAGAGAGGAGTTTTGCATCCTGTGAAGTGCATTTCCTCATTCCATCATATCCCAAAGCCTTTGGCTGCTATTGCAAATACCTTAAAATGGAGGAAAACAGTTCAGATCAGAGCAGGAAACATCACTTAGAGAAATTTCTGCAGAAATTTTTGAGGAAGTACCAGTCTGTTCTATCGTGGAACTTCTAGATCAATATTTGAAATAGACCAGGGGATGATGGATTCAGATAACTCCAGAACATTTTCCATAGAACTCCAGATTTCCCTTAGAACATACTGATATTTTTTTTTTTTCCCTGAGGTGAAAGTAACATTGAATAAAATTAATCATTTGACTTGCTGAGGTGCACTGGAAGAGATGGGAGTGGTTGGCTTAGCCTGATTTAACGAGTGTTCCTGGAAAACAGCAGATCAGCATTTTGAGCACAGAATCACAGCTGGATAAGACTGAAGCTCAAGATAAGGCTGCTGGTTTTGTTAGATGATTCAGCACTGCAACCATGAATTTTTCTATATTGTGGTCTGCTTGGAAGTTGGAAGCTGGGGGAGGGGTGTATCTTTTGACATTCCTCATAATTTGGTCAGGGATAGGAGAGGTCAATGCCTCTTGTGCTAAAGGTTTTTTAATTTGGAAAATTGATTTCTGCTTAGGAATTTTTTTCCAGTTGAGTACTGGCCTTTTGCAGCTGGTTTTTCCTCCTATTTGACTACTTTAGAATGGGAATCTGAATTTAGGGGGCAGTGTATCCTGGAGACTTCCAGATCTCATTTTTAGATGTAGTTAAAAAGTTGATCATGGTGTCATAGGCTGCTGGCAAATCAGTCATGTCTTCCCCGTTAACAGAAGTATCCAATGTCTGCTGTACCCTCCAGGACAAAAATGAGGCAGTGGAGGATCTTTGGGAAATGGAAAAACTGGGCTTTTAATTTTAAATCTATAAATTCTGAATTATCTCTTGTTGTCAAAAGAATTGCAGCCAAGTTATCTCTCCAGCTCCTGGATTAGTTGTTTGTGGGGTTTTTTTGTTATGTTTTGGTAGTATGGAAGCTGTATGAAGGGTGAGCAGGGATCTATAGTATTGTCTCATAGTATAAGTTATCTCTCTGGTGGGCTCCCTGTGCTGGAAAATTTTCAAGGAAATAAAAAGATGTTTGAACTACTGTCTCTGGAAGATTTATGTGACTTGTTTTCAGAGGCTGCTCTGAGCTGCTTGTCTTAGGGTTGGAATTTGCCCCTCCCTGCTCCCCTTCCTTGTCCTGGATGTACAGAAGAAGGAAAGCTTTCACTGCAGTGTTCTTCAGGGGATAAGCAGGACAGTCTGAACTCATCTCTTCCCCTCGGGAGGCTGTAAATGGTCAGTAAAAGAGATGACCAGCTGGAGAGCAGCTGATTTACAGCAGGAAGCTGAGAGTAATTGCCTAGGCAAAAGCCAGGAACCCTCACTAATTAAGCTGTCCCTGGAACTGCAGGAAAGACTGGAGATCGCTGGGGTGCTGCTTTACCTTCCCTTTGTGCTGCTGGAGCTGCTGTAAACAGCAGAGCTTAAAAAGGGAGCTGGGGAGGAGGGGTGGGCATGACTCATGGCATCATTTTATATTTATCAAGTGGAGGTGTATGAGTGTTGTTCTTCATTTCATAGGGATGAGTAAGTAGGTAATGGATGTTTCTTAATCTTCCTAGCTGATAGAAAAAGAACCCCAAAGTCGTCTCCTGGGGTGAGTTAAATCCAAAATTCCAAATGTTAAAGAGCAGGAAGTAGAAATGTTCCTCTAAATTAAAGAAATAAAAGTAACAAAATACACCTGAAGCTTGGGGGAAAGACATGTGAAATAAAGAGGTATTAGGTGCCCTTCTTGTGTTTCTTAATCAAACTCTCCTGTCATAGTGCAAAGCCTATTGCATGGTCTTTTTATGAGGACAAAATTCCACTTGCTTTAGTCAGCCAGTGGTCCATGGTTTGTACCTACCTGTGGAAATCAAGTCAAGGAGAGATTGGGCCATAGAAATGTTATCTGGCATCTCACTTCAGTCTTGTCTAGACTTTGTACTTGAAGATACAAAGGCTGCAACCAGTCTGTAATGGAGGTGAACTCAAGAACAGGTGCTGGTGGGAAGCTAAAAATAGGAATTAATGTGGGAGAGTTTGAGCTGTGTGTTATAAATGGTGCAGAGGAGATGCTCGTGTGCCTCTGCAGGTCCTGCTTGTGCAGTCATGCATTTACAGTGAGACTGGGGAAGGTGATCTGGGATTTTTATTTTTAGAGGTGCCCAGGAGGCCAGGCAGCCCTCAGTGTGGGATATAAATGTTGGGGAATGTCACTGTGTGTTGTACCTCAGAGGAAAAGAGTGGGGAGAGGGGAAATCTGAGAGAAGCTGGGCTGGTGAAGTATGGACCTCCTAAATTAGTACCCTGCTGCTGGAAAGAGAGATGTAAGGCTTCAAAAATAAGTGACACCTCCTGTTTGCATTCTAACACAGCCCTCCAGGAATGAATTTCAAGGAGCTGGGAGTTCTTACAGTGTGTTACTATACAGCACAAAATGGGTTTTCAAGAGCATCTTTGTTTCTGGAGGACTGTGGCAAGAACCAGGAGGAAATGGGCCACAGAGATGTTTTTCCTGGAGTAGCATAATGTCATTGACCCACATCTCCTTTGCAGGGAGGGGAGGCAAAAGAAAATGAAATTGTATGTGATTGTAGGATGCCTTCAGCCTTCCTAAGAACTCATAATCTTTTTATAATGCTTCATTCTAGAAGAGTTAATTGTTCTGCACTGCAGAAAATAACTAAGGCTGCATGTAATAATGCTGTAAAAGGTACAGACTTGGAGATTTTTTTCATAATTGCTTCAAATAATTTAATGAAAAATATCATCTATGCAAGACATGACCTGTGTTCTGAAGACATTTTTAAGTTGAAGTTCTGATGAATTCTTTGGTTAGTGGTCTTCCAGCCAGATTTCCTATGCTGAGGAATTAGAGTTCTGCAATTCCTTGTATGAGTCATGGCAATTCCATCAATGCTTTTTGGCTCTGTCTAGAGTTGTCAGGAAGGGGATCACGGTGGTGGCTCTGTCATGTGTTCAGTCCCTTTAGTAACTGGAAGAAAGGCACAAATTGATTTTTTTTTTTTAATGTGCATTGCAAATTGTGGTTTATTAATGAAGGTTGAATAGAATTGCTATTAATTTACAGGGGAATCTTGCCAAGGTGTAATGGGTGGAAGCAGGCTTTTAAAAATGGAAAACAGTTATATGATACTGTGTTAGTTTTCAATTTATTATAAAGTTAAGAGGGTTTTTTTGTCTCTTATTCTTTAGGACCATCAGTCTTGTAGAGGTCTGTAATCCCATGAGGAATTTTAAACTAATTTGAAGAAAACAGCAATTATACAATTTACATTTTTACATTAGTGCTACTTTATGTTGTATATTCATTAGAGCATAGAGTAGGTGCAAACAGTATCATTTTGAAGGCTAGAAATTAGCTAGTAGTACTTTGAAATAGAGAATCTTTATTAATTTAGGTTTGGAAGTTTTTTTCTTCTGTGAGAATTGGTTTACTGATAAATAAGAAAAAGCTTCTGAGTTTTGTCTTTTGCCCTGGAAAAAATAATTCAAGTATTGGAGTAGTTCAGCTTTAGCTAATTGTATGTTCATAATGGGGCATTATGAGCATTCTCCTTTCATTTTCCTTGAAAGGTTTTCTGAAACATAGATTCTCTTATGGGGGGAAAGTGCTTTGAAAATTCAGTTGGTTTTATTCAAGGATTCTTAATCAATCCAGATCTTGTTTCAAAAACAAGTTTTCCTTGTTTCGTTTTCTTCACATCTGCAGAGAACACAGCTTTAAGTCTGCTCAGACAGGAAACCAGCCACCAATATTTGCTTTTTTTTAGGCACAGGGCTTTTCTGGGCTTCATAAACTGTTGATATGCAGCCTAAAGGGTGTTCTGGAAATGCTGGATGATTTTGTTGAGGGACCACCTGGCACAAATTAGGACAATACTGATAAATGGCAATTTTTATATTCATTTAAATGCAAACAAGGTGTGATGCCAAGATCTGCCAGATTAGAGGTGTAATTCAGAGAACAGCTACCCTTGAGTTTGCCCTCAGATGTGTTTATAGGGAGATGTTGCTTCAGTGTGAAGTGATCCCAAGAGCCTCAATTGAATTACTGATGAATGTTTGTTAAAATAATGATATTGTCCTGAGTGCTCAAGTGTTTATTTTTGTGGTCCTTATAAATATAGCTTGGTTACAGAGCTTGACTTAGATCTGTGATATTTAAACTGTGAGGAACACACCAAGAAAATTTAGATTACCTTAGTAAATTTTCTTCCTTTATTGAAAAATAAACCTTTGCATATTTAAACCATTGTTGCTGGTGATAGACTTTTTAAAAACTGTTTTTCAAAGTGATGGAGTCAAAAATTTGCTTGTGTTCTAATTAGTCATAAAATGACAGCTGTAAATACAATTACACATTTACATGTTTGTATATTGATTCCCCCCCCCAAAAAAAAACCAAAAGTGGATATCTGAGTCCCTAAAATAAACACTGATTCTATCCCCAAAACAATACTTGAAAAACTGTCTCATGTTTTGGTGTGGTATATCAGTATCTAATTACAAATAATTATCAGATGTGTGTCTCATTGTATGTGTATGTAAATGTACTTAAATTGAGTAACCTTAAAAAAGAATTAAAGATAAAGAATTTAAAGAAATGGTAAAATGAAACTCCATATTACACAGTTGAAGCTGGAAAAGTCGGAAAATTATGAAAAATGTGAAGTGCTTCAACCTTCTATGTCTTACGTTAGTATTTTTGGATCTGTACTATTTCTGAATTTTGTAACAAAATGTGAAGACTGAATCATTTCTTTCCTCCCCTGGGAAAGATTAGCATCAAGCTGATTTTTTATCATTTTTAGATGAGTATGCAAATTTATCTTTGGTCTTGCAAGGCTGCCTCTTAAAGTAAAATGATTGTCCCATAAAATAAAAGGAAGCAAAACTTGTGATGCAAAAGGCAGATCCATAAAAGGTGAATGGTAAAATGGTAATAGGTCGGCACAATGCAGCTTTTGATTTAATTTTTTAAAGCAAAACAAACTAAAAAAGAAGAAAAAAAAATACTCCAACTTCTCCCTCAGAACAAAAGCCAAAATAAAAGCCTGGTGCACTCAGACCTCAGTACCATGAGTAGAGGGTGTTCACATCTCTGCTGGTGCACATACAGCTCCATTTTTCCTATTTAATGTATAAGAATGAAAAAATGTCTTCTTAGACACAGCAAGACATGAAGTGCTTTTTGAAGGAAAGAAGAAAAATGAGAACAATGTTTCTAGAAGCTTTTTTATTGCATTTGCATAAGCTAGATGTGAAAAATTGCATTGGGCAGTGGAGCTCCTGACAAAGATTCTTTCTTGGCCATGAGAGGCAATGTCAAAGGAGGAAGTGTAACCCCTCTGCTGTCTCAATTTTGTGCACGTTGTGAAGGAGAACCTTTATTTTTCAGTGATCTTGTCAAAGTCTTGATGCTCATCTGCTGCTTACCACTTGTAACTTTACACTTAGGCTGTTGGATCTGCTAAATACATGCTGCAAAGTATGAAAGTCCTGTCTAAAAAATTCAGTGGTGGTGGTGTGGAGAGCAGCTATGCTTCACTTACCCTTCCGTAGAAACTTCTTGAAGCTGCTGATTGAAACTGCTTAAAATGTCATGCACAGAGCGGTCTTAAAATTAGCAACAAGGAACTTTGCTTACCTCCTGTGCTTTTTGTTGTGCAGTGTGATGTCCAGGGTCAGAAATGCCTTATGTGGATCGCCAGAATCGCATCTGTGGTTTCTTGGACATTGAGGAAAATGAGAATAGTGGGAAATTCCTGCGGCGGTACTTCATCCTGGACACACAGGAGGACAGCCTGGTGTGGTACATGGATAACCCACAGGTGAGCTCTTCCTGGCAGGAGTTTCCTGGTTTGTCTCCATTTTGGATTTTCTAACAAATTGGCAAAAGAAAAATGGGGTTTATTTTTATGGACCTGGAAGCTGGGGCAAAAATCGTTGTGTAAATGAAATAATTGTAAATCAGTTTAATATGAGCCAAATCACACACCCTGGTGTTTAACTCACCTTTAACCTTACATGGCAGTGTGTGGTTTTCCTTGCGTTACACATTGCTTTCCCTGAACAGAATCAGTCATTGCCAAGCAATTTTTAATGAACCCTGCAATTGCAGTCCATGGATGGTGTATGAGTGAGGACAGCTTGTATCCATTGGGATGGGGAGCAGCCTTTAGATAAAAGCTGCTTTTACAATGTGCCTGCCATCCCTGTGTTTCCTAGCAGAGGGTAGAACAGATAATTGCTCAAAGTTTGGGCACAGAGGCAGTGAGAGCATAGGATCCAGGTCAGCTGACAGCTGCCTGCCAGAAGAATATCCATGTACCCTTCAGAGTTAAAAAGCATGAGCCTGCTGTTCAAAGGAACCAGCAAAAACAAAATGTAAATGAAGTGCAGCTCGGTGGATGTGACTTGTGACTGAAGCATTTAGCAGCTCTCACTGAGGAGAAAAAGAATTTCTGCAAGTAACACAGACTTCAAACCTTTGGTCTCGCCGAGTGAAAAGAAGCAATTCAGGGCATGTGGACAAAATCTTGAAGTGCTGTAGAAATTGTAATTCCTTAGAAGTTTTAAGACTTAATGATATTTGCAGTGCACACCCAGGCCTAGGTTAGGCCTTTTATTTTACACGCACAAATGAAAGGGTTTCTTGCAAGAGGCAAATTGAAACTTCTTGATTTTCTTCCACCGCTGCAATTTTGAAGAACTGCAGAGTTCTTGTAACTATGTGAAGGCCTTTCTAAATCCCTGAGGTGATTGGAAAATATGTGAGATGGCCTTTGAAGTATCTGACATAATAGATGAATGTCACTTCTTGTCCCTTCCTCCTGCCCTGGTCAAAGTACATGAGACTCCAACATCTGTTAAGGAAAAAGTATTCTTTCCGGATTTCCTGGATGCAGACCCACAAGAATCCTTTTTCCTCTAGTAAAATACATAAACCTCTGAAACAATTACTATTTGTATTGTTTCTAGCAGTCTTTCTGTTTTTAGTTAACAGATGTGTGTATAATAAACAAGTAGTTTAGATCCTGTTTCAAGCATACATTGTGCATTGTCTATAAAAATATGTAGGATTTTCTTTTTGTTTGTAGAATTACTTGCTTTTTATGCATGAACACTGACTGTGGCATGAGAATAAACTAGTTTCAGTTTGTAACATATGTGATTTGTTTCAGAATCTTCCCTCTGGATCTCCACCTGTTGGGTGCATTAAACTTACCTATATTTCAAAGGTGAGATAATTAATATGTGAGACACTCATTAAATTCTTGGTGGTAACTACCAAGGGCCTCAACTTCAGACACATTTAAATGCCACTTACTCCTTTTGCTTCTGTGATACTCCTGAATTAGAGAAGTGTTACAACACTTCAATAGGTTCAGGTTAGAATAAGAACAGATTAATTACTGTGTTGTCTAAGTTTGTTTAGTGATTTCAAACAGCAGCTTTTTTGTGCTCATAAAATTGACATTTCAGTTCTTTATGAGTATCTGAATTCCCATTAGTCTTGGAGAAAAGACAGGCCATTTGCAAAGGGGAAGATGTCTTTGGGTGTGATACCATGCAAGTAATAACGACTTTTAATAGACAGGACAGAAAAATTTCTAAAAAATATTAGTTCTTTACACTGTGTACACAGTCAGTTCTAAATATGTCTGAAAGGGAACTGTGAACTAAGAAAGTTTCTGTGGTTAAATTTGTAGCAGATACTGCATTAACAAATAAATGGAGAAAAATGCTTGACCTTTTCTTGTCTTTCTGTTAATTTCTCATTCTTCCTTTGCATTTTTGTTGTCAGTACTGCATCTTCCCACCTCCTTTGTTTGTCTTTAATTTTTGTTTGTTTTTAATTCTCTTTATCATTATGCCTAACCACCTTGCTGTACTGCTAATCTTTGAATTTACCCCCTTGAAAGTGAATGAAACTTGTGGTATCTGATGTGTATTCTGTGACATTTATAATCTTAATTTCCCTTCTAGGTTAGCGATGCAACTAAGCTGAGGCCAAAGGCAGAGTTCTGTTTTGGTAAGTTTGGCATGTGCTGTGTGCATCAAGTGCCTTCTTCAGACATTTGGAACAAGGATAATGCTCTGCAGTTCTCGTACCAGCTGCAGCTGGTAGTGTTTAAAAAATACCTTGTATTCACTTTCTTCTTTAGTATGATGGAAAGGTTGGCTTCCTCATAAGGTGTTTTTGTGTTTTTTCATATTGCAGCTTAATGAGGGGTAGGTGAGAGCTGTTTTTTCAGATGTCTGAAATTTTTGAGGCATTAATAAGTAATGACAGTTGTTTTCAGAAATGTGGCCTGCCTGTCAGCTGGGAAGACAAGAAATTTAACTATTGAAATCTGTTTTACTGATGAAAAAGTTGATTTAATTGATCTAAAAATACTGTCAGCCAATGCTCTTAAGTCAAACTTCTGCTTCTGTTGCTGCACAAAAAAAAAATCTTGGGGTGCCTTCTAGGTTTTAATTTGTTTAAAATTTACTGAAGCTTTAGATAATCCTAAAACTCCTCCAGGTTTTAGGGAAGTACCTGGTGTGTCAGTTCAGTGCCATCTACAGATTCCTCTGCACATCTGTGGAGGGCTTTGTCCTCGGCACTTGTAAAGTTTCTCCTGTCAGTGGGCTAGCTGTAAAACACCTTAATGATCCAAGATGCTGGCTTAAATATCTCTAATTTATTAGAGAGTTTTCATACTTTGTAGAGGAAAAATATAAATTTATTTTCTTTATATTCAGATGGTTTTAATCACAGTAAAACCTATTTCAAGAATTAGCCATGATTTTTTTGCAGTTACACTGAAATGTGTTTATCCTTTTTGGATAAAGGATGCCAGGGGTTGTGAGGTAGAGATATAAACTCGTTAAAATATGTTTCTCTGCCAAGTCACTAAAGTAAAATAAAATTTGTGTTGTAGCTGTCTTAAAGTTGTTTGGTCCTGTGCATCGTATACTTAGTAATTAATACTGATTTTCCCAGCAATTAAAAAAAAAATTTAAATAAGTAAATCAGTGACCATAGTCATGTTCATAGTGTCACAAAGGATAACAGATTCTGGGCAGAGGATTAAAAGGAGGAATTGTAGAAGTCCCCAGGTATAAAACTTGTTGCTTGGGGAAATTGAGGAAGAGGAAATGGAACTGTAGAATATTTTGATAAAATTCAGGACTTCATTTCTAGGCCAGAAAAATCGTTTTTCAAAGTTTGTACCATGCCATTTAAGTGGAGAGCTTAAATAATTATTTTTTTAGAATAAAGCAATCAAGTGGATTTATGTGTCTGAAGATGACTTTCTGAAAGGAAACACAGCAGAGTACTTGAATACTTTAAATGGAATTTTCATCTGAAATCAAATCTCTTCATAATGATATTAAGTTTGCTCTTAAATTTCAGTGTTGTTAACTTTTCATAATGGTTTTTAACAGTTATGAATGCAGGGATGAGAAAATACTTTCTACAAGCCAATGATCAGCAGGACCTAGTTGAATGGGTAAATGTTCTGAACAAAGCTACCAAAATCACAGTAAGTGGTTGAGTTGATATTTAGCAGTGCTTTCAAATGGTGACTGTCTCAAGGTGCTTAAATGTAACCTTTGCCTCCAGTTTTCTATCACTACAAACACGTCTTGGCTTGACTTTGCAGTACTTGGAGAAACTATAGGGGACCCCCCCCCCCAAATTTGAATTTAACTTTCTTTTTGGAAATTGGACAAAAGATAATCCTTTTAATTGCAGCTTAGGATTTTTCCTAATAATTTAAAATTAACTGTGCATACTTAATTTTATTTGAAATATCCAGAAGACACTAGCAAGCAATGAAAATACACAAATACTTTTACCTCCTGTCAAAAGTTCTTAAAAGTATCACTAAAATATTGATCAAGCTCCAAAGGCTTTCTCCTGATTTTGCATGACATCCATGTAAAGAAACAGTGATGGTTCTTCTGGTAAATGTTAAATTACTTTGCTGGGTTGTACCAGGACAAGTTGTTATCTCATGATAGAAACCCCCACGTGTTATCTCAGTCTTTTCAGGAGGCAGAAGTTATGGTTTTGTTTTCTCCAGTTTTGGGGAAGTGATGACAGTGAACACTTCTGAGAGCACACCCCAACAAAGAAGGGGTTTTGAGCATGGGTGCACACTTTTGTGTTTATTGTCAGTGACTTTCTCATTTTTGGGCTATCTAAGGATGTTTACCTGAGTTCTTTGCATTGTTTTAGTATAGCCCATTCTTTGGAGTTACAAAAATGCTACTGCTAATAATAAATTTTAAAAAAACAGGAGCATAAATCCTTCTCACTTGTGTTTTTCATAAGGAGGATGCACCACAAGCAGGCTGGAGCTGTTCCCAGTTGAAGAAATTAAATGAATAAATAAATAAATAAATGTATCAATTTAGAGTGAATGCTGTTTATCATCTGTTTATCTTGCATTTTAAATGGCTGGTGAAATCATTAGTATTTTGTCTTTGAAGGAACAAGCCTTTGAACTGTTCATCTCTTCACAGCTCCAGTACAGCATTAAGTACGGCCAATTATTGAATCAAATCATTAAGATCACTCAATTATTAATTTGAATATGAGCATTACTTGCTGCAGATTGTAATCCTCCAAGATTCATTGCATGTTTTAGTCCTCTTGAGTGCTGATAATGTCAGAATGACTGTGAACCTCTGCAGCCTAGCACACTGTGTACCCGTTCTGAGTGCTGTTGGAAAATGCCTTTGTGTGAGGAGGCGGTTGTGGGCTTGGTCTGCAGCATTTCAGTAGGAGTTTGTGACAGCTGAAGCATTTGCCCACAAAGCTGTAGCTACAAGCCCCTGCTCTTGATAGGCTGAGGCTCATGAGTGGCTTGTCCTTCAGTGCTGGACTTGGCTGGGGATGGAGTCCCTGGCCGAGGAGTGGCCAGCAGGGCACTGTCCTGGGCTGACATCTGCTCTCAGCACTGTCTGTACTTCTCTGCAGGCTGCATTTTGTAAAATAAGCACTCCTGGGCACAGGAACTTGAACCACAGACTATAAAGTAGCTTTGGTTTCTTGTCTAGATCAGTTCAGTTCCAAGTTTTGAATGTGTCACAATTTGTGTGTCCTTCTTTCTGCAGGAGTTTGGATGTCTTCTGTAAATACCCAGTAGGTTGCTGGGTGGGGTATTTGGGTGTGAGACTTGATCTCTTCTTGTTGAAGTCACTTCAGATTTGCTATATTAATATTAAAGGTGAAGGAGATTAGAAATAAAAAATGTCTTGTAGTCAGGCATTTCTTAGGTTAAAGAAATTTACTGAGAAAACTGAGTAAACTTTTTAGATCAAAACTCTTATAGGGAAATCAAATTCCTGTGGAGTTTTGATGGCCTTAGTTCCACGTTTGAGAGAAGTATCTAATAGTTACTGATAGGTAGGTAGGCAGGGTCATTTTGAACAGAATTTAGCAATATATGTATGATTAATGGGGGCAGTGACACAATGTTCATGCCAAGTACATGTGAGGACAAATGTCACACTGGTCAGACACCCTGTGTGACCAAAGTCCCTCTGTTTATGGCCTTGCTGGGCTGGCTCTGCAGGCACTGGGGCGTCTCCACTTTCTTACTAAAACTGAAAGCAGCTGAAAAATAAAGAACCAGTTCTATAAATCAGCAGTGCTTCGTGAAAATTAAGTGAAGCATTTCATGGCAAAGCTTGCAACTGATTTCATCCACTGAAATGTCTTTATGGCACCACTTTCCTCTTTAGCACTAAAGCATAGTCATTACAACAAATTTTTGTGTAAGCCATTTTTAGCCTTCTACAGTTAGTGACCATTTGTTAAATCCTGCTGAAAATGCCTCAAAATTCTTGAGTAATGCTCAGGGCTTTTTTTTTTTTTTTTCATGAAACTGATGTCAATTCTCACATTCCAACTGCAGGTACCAAAGCAGTCTGATCCTCTCTGCCAAATGGATAATGCAAATCGTCAAGCTGAAAGCCCAGGGGGAAAGAAGCAAGTCTCTTACAGGACAGAAATTGTTGGTGGTGTTCCCATCATTACACCCACCCAGGTAATACCCTCCAAACGAGTGGATTATTATTTAACACACAAAACTGTACTTTTATATGCATCTTTTATTCATACTGAGTGGGGGTTCTGAGGATTTTATTCCCTTTATACAAGATTTTAAAGAATTGCTTGAGTACCCTTTTTTTTTTTTTTTTTGCTCACACATACTTGTTAATATAATAATTAGATTTTTGTCTGTGTGAAATTAATTGTTGGTGTTGACAGTGATGAAGTTTTGCCCCTTTAACAGAAAAAAGGGGAAAAAAGTTGTAAGGAAAAGTGGGAAGAAAAGTTTGAGAGGCTGGACAAGCTTATGGAAGTAGAATCTGTGCAGTGCTAAATATAGAACTGGATCTGTTGCTGAAAGTTTCCTGAGCTGAAAATAATTACAGATTAGATGAATATCATGTAAATGACATGTATACTCCCAAAATGCTTTAAAAATTTGGTAAATTCTGATGCCTTGTAGTCCTAGAAATAACTTCTTGTTTGCTGTAGCCACCTCTAGTGTTTTGCCCATGTTACAAGTTTGCACTAAATACATGCATGAGTTCAAATCTGTACCTTTTTTTTTACTGAGTGTTTGTCAATATTATTTGAAAGTACTCAGCACATTCGTGGTTTAGTTTCTAAGAGCAGCTTACAAGGACTCAGCCCTTGGGGAATCTCAGTTGTCTCTGGAAATCAGTTAAAATATTTTGTTATTTCAAATTGGAAATGAGATTTCTGAACATGGGATGATAAAATTATTTCCTATTGTAACTACTATAGCTATTCCTTGACCTTTAGAAAAATAAAAACTTGAGAGTAGTCTGAACTCTCCTGTGTTTTTTCTAGAAAGAAGAAGTCAGTGAGGGCAGTGAAGGGGCTGACAGGAATTATTTGAAACGGTCACAAAGTCACCTTCCTTATTTTGCTGCTAAGCATCCCCCAGATAATGCCATTATCAAAGCTGGTTACTGTGTCAAACAAGGAGCAGTGGTAAGTATTATTAAAAACAGAAGAAAAAACAGAAGAAAAGTGATTTTATTACTACTGACAAGAATAAGGATTAACTAAAGATAAAATTTATCCTCCAGTAGCACTTAATTTTTATCTGTGTTACTTCTTTTCATGACGTTCTTTAGGGTTGTGTTGTTGAAGATACTTTAGAGATGCAAAGTGTGTGCCCAGACTTCCATGTTAGTGCATGCAGCTGGGAATTCTCCTGTTCTACATTCTGTAGAGATCCTTATTTTGCTTACTAAAACCATCTAGACTGGGACAGAAGTTCAGTGCTTGCTTTTTAAATCAGTCAAATGTTTAGGAAAAGCTGATTCAGTTCAGAGGAAGAACTGTACATCTTATCAGACTGATTAACACAAGTGGAGCTATTCATGTGATGCCTTGCTAGAAGAAGGAACAGATAGTTTAGATTAAGCAAGATACACATCTTTGAGTTCTCAGACTCTTTTTATCTTGGATTATGAAGCTTCTTTTTGTGACATCCCTTTTTTAGTTAAAAATAAACTAGAAACCTGTGATGTATTGTCTTCCAGTTTTTCCTACAGAATTGTTCTGCTGCTGAGTTTCTACAGTTTAAAAAAATCTTAGAAAATAGTAGCTTAAAGAATTTTTAATTTTTTCAGCTTTCAAAAACATTAATTGTGCAAAGCATGCATAATTATCTTGGGGACACTAAAGATGCAAAATTTGTAATTATAATAAACTGCAATGAAGACATTACTCAAAATTAATAGTTATGAATAAAAAGTAATTACAACGTATTATATAGTATAAATAAAAACTATAATGCTAAGTATAATTCAATATATTCATAATTCATGACATGTAAGTATCTTTTATTTTATATATAAAATATATAATTTTTTTTTTCCCTTAACAGATGAAGAACTGGAAGAGAAGATACTTTCAATTAGATGAAAACACAATAGGATATTTCAAGTCTGAACTGGTAGGTTTCCAATTCTGTGTTATTTTCCAGTGACAGTTGCAAGGAATATGCTTGTGTTTGAGAAATGTGCTCTGCTGCTCCTGCTGTTCTTGAGTCAATACTATAATAAGTTTTCATGATTGGGAAGAACAAAAAAATTAATGGGGCAACTGTTCAATCTGTTTGGCAACCTGCCTGTAGGGCACTGAAGAACAGTAATAAAATTTACTCTACAGTCACCCTGATTCTTGTATTAGTACTTTGTCATTTTACACTTTCATATAATTAATTGTGTTGTTGAAATAGCTGATCACTGTGGGAAAGACAAAACTGTGATCTTGCAATTCTTCATTTAAAGTTAGAATTATGCTTTATCATCCAGATGATGGGATCTTCTCCCACACAATTGTTTCACCAGGGCAGCCAAGATGGACAAAAAACTCTTTGATTTTCTGTTCAACAGCAACAGTTGCAGAGTTTATTTTATTTTCATGACCTTTCTTCTTCCCTTGTCACTCTAAGTTTTTGGCTGATTTTGACCAGATGTTAAGTGCCTTCAGGCTTCATTTAAAAATTAAATGGCTGATTCTGAAGATAGTAAAGTGTGGGATTCCTTTCTTGGGAAAACAGACTAAATGTAAGAAAATCTGTACCTAAGGAATGAAACTTGAGTTGTAGAGTATTAAGGAGAATTGAGTTTACAGGCCAAACATAAGATGTAAAATGTCAAGAACCCAAATTTCAGGCTGTTTCTGAAGTTAACTTTGATTTCATTTCTAATGAGGGCGTCTGCAACAGTAGCAGGGGTTTGATCTTGCATCATTATCTTTGTTAAGCTGTCAGCAGAACAATTCTGACTCATTGCCTAGAAGAAACCCTCTATTTTTATTTAAAAAACAAACCTGAGTTCAGATTGCTCACAAACAAGTTCTAACCCAGTGAAGAATTGTACTGTGGGAGAGTGTAATAGAAGGATGGTAGAAATCCTCTCACTTTGAGTGTTTCATCGTGTTCCTTGAGCCTGTGCCAGTCCACAGGAGCATAGTGGAATACAGGCAATATGAGACTCAGAAAATGATCATTTCTGAGCTGGGCTTTTCCCTCCAAGAGGTGTCTGTACTCCAGAGATTATCTTCACAGTTGATTTTTTTTCACAGTATTACTTTGAAAGTGCATTTTAATAGATGATTGAATCTAAGAACAGCAGAGAAGAGATACAAGGAGCACAATAACTGAAAACATTGGGTTTTAAACTTTCTACATTTGATCTGCTAAAGAGCAAAATGATCTAATGAAAACTGCTCTTGGAGGATGATTATATTTGGGTGACATTTGCTGCTTGCTCAGCATAAATCTCCTAAGCATCTGTTACAGAAATGGTAGGGGAAGTCATTCCAGAGCTGAAAGCTTTTGTTTTATCTGGAAGTTGTAGCCAACTGAAGCAATCCATTGTAACTGGGCTTAAAACACAGTAGGAAGTAAAATAAGTTGTTGTTTGTTTGTAGTTTACTGCAACAACCACTGGAAAAGAATAGTAAGGTCATGGGAAAAGTGAAAGTGTTTCTGTTTGAATGTTCTCACTTTTTTCCTGTGGTGTGAAACTTTAACACTTATTTTTGTTATGGTAACAGAATTTCTGAATGCTTTGAGAGTACTTGTTCTTTTACAGGTGTTAAGGACTGGTTTCTTTGTAGTACTTTTAATTGTATTTAGTATAGGATACAGTTAATCTTACTTACAGCCATGTCATGCAGTCCAATTAACATAGCATCTTCTATGGTAGCATTTCATAGCAGATTAATGTAATTAAAATTTGAATGAAATGAGCTGCTTGAGGTCAGGATCAGTTGTCTGATCTGGTTAGGGGAAGAGGACAGCATGGTTGTCTTCATTATAGTATGGAATTAATGTTTTGGGAGGTTTTGCTTCTTGATTTGTCCTCCTCTTCATTGCAAGAGCCATGGTTGGTTTAATACTTACAAAAGCAAATGAAATTTTGGTTGGCACCACTTTTTCATAGTGACTGCCTTGAAAGCCTCATTTATGTAAGACTGCTGCTGTCCTGGCCTCTGGCTTTCTGTTCTAGTTGTTAGACCCACTGCACTAAATCATGTTTCTTTTTTCAGGAAAAGGAACCTCTCAGGGTTATACCACTTAAGGAGGTCCATAAAGTTCAGGAATGCAAACAGAGGTGAGGAGGGAAGCACTGATGTCATTACATGGGATGGAATTCCCTGCTTGGTCATGGCCAGGCTGCTCCTTGGAGAACTGTTCAGTAACTACACTTGATGTGTGCATGTGGGGTGTTCTTTCCTTATGGGACAGCACATTGTTTTGTGCATTAAATGGGTTTTGAGGGTTCTGTATTAATGTGTGTTTCAAACTTGCAAATTTGGACAAGGGCAGAACAAGGGGATATCATGGAACCAAGAGTTAGAGATGTGTGGGTGCTGTCTGATCTGAGACAGCAATTTCAGGAGTCTCTATTCTGCTTACATAATCTCTAAACCTTTAGAGGACATTAACTCATGTTAGATGGATGAATCTGGCTGAGAACACTCTTCACCCTGCTGTTTCCCTCCTACCAAATGGCAACATACTAAAGAATAATTGCTTTTGTAGCACTTGAAAGATACCGATTTTTCTATTTTTTCTTTAGCAGACTACTTAGAGAAATTTGACTAGAATGATAAATATTTTTGAACTTCACATAGGATTTAGAATGTTCCAATTAAAATGTATGATAAATATTTTTAGACTTAATGCTATATGATTTTAAATGTTCCAATTAAAAATACATGTAGTAGCACATGTGCCACTGGTAAACTAAAGAGTCTTAGGGCTAAAATTAGTAAAAAACCAATAAGAGTGATAAAGAAATGCAGAAGTCAGACAGCAAATGCTCTGATTCTCTGCCAGTTCTTCAGTCTTGTTAAAATACAGTGGGAAAGTTGTACTTGCTTTTGAAGTATTTTTGTATTTCATTTGCAGTGATATTATGATGAGAGACAATCTCTTTGAAATTGTAACAACTTCTCGAACCTTTTATGTGCAGGTAATTTCTTTTTTTAAACTTCGGGCAAACCCAAGAGACTGCCAGAGTTAAATACACTTTAGAAGTGAAATAGCAGCACTTCTTCACTTTGACCATGCCATGATTTCCAGGGGGAACGTGATCTTCAGGACATTTTATTTATTGCTTTATATAGCTGTATACATTTTAAGTAACTTCAGAGTAAGAAATGTCTGGGTTAAGAAATAAAGTCTGCCTGTAAGAAATAAGGTCCCCGTGTGTTTCAGTGGCACACCGAGCAGCAGGGTTAGGTTGTGCTGCTGCAGGTGGTGGGGCAGTGGGCAGGCTGAGGGCTGCTGTTGACCATGGTGTTGTTGTTGGCTGCAGGCAGACAGCCCCGAGGACATGCACAGCTGGATAAAGGCCATTTCTGGGGCCATCGTAGCGCAGCGGGGACCGGGCAGATCAGCGGCTTCCGTACGTCACCCTGCACCTCGCTCACAGGGGATGCCATTAGCTCCTGTTCACTCGTGCCGTTCAGTCCTGGTTCTTCCTTTTGCCTTTCCTCTCTCCTGTCCTGTAGTAACGTGGCCTCTTTGCATGAACTTTCAAACATCAAATACTTTGTGTTTTTAATGGAGCACTTTTTTAGTCCTACCTGTGACTTTCTGTGCATTGTTTGTCTCAAACACATAGATAATGCAGTGCTAACCTGGAGAAGTCCAGTATGATCTGTCACTATTACTAGTTTGGGAATTAAAGTAAAACTTTCTAATTCCTGTGAGGTGTTTCTGCTAATTGCTGTGTTTTGCAATCAAATGACAATATTCTAATTTCTTTGTAACAACTCTCACTGCTAAATTGTCATTCTCTATTGCTGATAGTTTATTGTATATACAGATACAGATGAAAATTTAAACTAAGAGATCTGTGCTCACATGAATTAGTTCTTGCTGTTGGAAATGCAGTGAGAACAACGTCTTGCAGTACAGAACTGGGGCACTGTGACAAGTGTTAATATTTCTGAAGCCACGTGGATGCCAGCATATCACACCTACTAGCATTTAAACTGTATTAGTTGTATAGCACAAAGGTCATTAACTTGTGGAAAGTAGTGGAGTTACTCTGGTGTCACAGTGTCTCCAATTATGCCCAGATGTAGCACCAGGAATACTTCACAGTTCAGGTATTGCATGCTGTGTTTTTCTTTTTCTGTCTCTGGGATGTTTTGTAATAACCTGGATATATCATTACCCCCATAATCTGAAATCTAACTATTCAAACCTGGCTTTTGACTACAAATTTGCATTGATACCATGTTTCTGGTAATTCAGACTATGCTCTCAACCAATTTTTTGGTAGCTGCTTCATGCTTTTAAATAAAACTTCCTGATATAAATTTTCTCTTTGTGGGGGCAGTGAAAACACGCAGGTAACTTTTCTTTCTGTATGCTTTTTTTTCCTGTGGTTTTTTTCTTTTTCGTGTGGGGCTAACTGAGCAATGTAGCTATGACTGTCTGCATCACTTCTTGTTCCCTCTGTTGTCCTCTCTCCCAAGTCCAGGTGACTCTAATCTTAGCTTTGCACTGTGTTCCAGATGCGGCAGGCCAGAAGGCTGTCGAATCCTTGTATACAGAGGTATACATCAAGAACTGGTGAATGCAGCACGTATGTGGGCTCTCATGGAAACTTGCCTTCTTAACAGAGGGCTAGGGCTAGACACTAATTTGCACTATAAAACAAACTAAAAAAATAATGCTACCTGTTGTCATTACCATTACTGAAAACTAACTCATCAATAATATCGTTCACTCACAGGTTTGCACTGTTTTTTCTTGCTTTCAAAATGATTGGAAATGAAAAACACCAAAACCACTGCTTATACATCAAAGCACAGTAAATATTTAAACATAAGTGATGTCACTTTAATAGGAAAGTACTAAAGCTAATTTGCATGAGAGTTCATATTTCCATTTTACTTTACATTTGTTTTGAAACTGCGCAGAAGCGAGATTAAATGGAAGCTGCCCACAAACTAATACAGATGAGTGCACACAGAACATGCACGTTGTAACTCCAGGATTTGGAAGGGTCTGTAGTAGCCTGATCTGCATGGCTTATGAGACCTCTGCCTGAAATGATTACTTCAAACATAGAAGCATTATATCATAATGCATAATCAATACCCTGTTCAAAGCAGGGCACCTAAGGAGTAGTGCAGCAGCACAGTCTCTTAACTGTGAAATTACAGCCAGTGTGGGTAGTAAAATCTGAGTATCCTTCAGGGCAGCATAGCAAAAAAATTCAGAGCTCTTGTCCTAATATCCTTTTTGTCCTATTTGGTGAAATTATTAAAAAATAAGAAGAACAGTAGGTAAATCAGTGAATCATAAGTTCTTCTAAAGCAAACTTTTTTCCTTAAGTGGAGTATCAAGTCAGATATGAAATAAGGCAGTAAAAATGATGTGAAATACTTTAGTGAAGTTGAACACCAAACACAAGTCCAAAAAAACAGTTGCACAGGTTCATCCAATAACATTAAGCTCATTTATAAAAAGAAATATGGTAGTACTTGGCAGAATCCATTTTGATTAAATTTATTAATTCATATGTCATGAGAATGTCAAAACATTCTAAAATAAACTTGAAAAACTACAGTGGAAAAAATAAGTATTTAATTTAGGATGTATATTTGCATCTTGGACACACATCTGTGATGGGTTTGGGGTTGTTTTTTCTTTTGCTAACAAATGTGCTTGAGAAATGCCTTGATTTGTGTGTGCACATGGGCTGGCAGATTCCTTTAATTCCTGGACTAACAATGGTGATGGCAGAACTGGCAGCAGCTGCAGCTCCTAATGCACACACAGTTCACTGCAACATTACACAGCATTTGGATCAGAGCATTTCAAACCCTGCTCTGCTCAGGGATTTGAGACATCCTGACAGAACTGATGGATGCAGCGCAGAGCCCAAGGAACATCTTGTTCCTCTTCAGGAGGTTAGGCTATCCCAGGACATCCAAGTGGCATTCCATGCCTGTTCTTCAGACAACTAAATCATTCCTGGGTAGTCTGGGGACTTGTTTTTGTCAGTAAGTAAATGGTGGAAGATATTTTGGTAGCTATGTAAAGGTCAGCAGGATAATGATAATAAATGTAAAACAATAACTTGCATGGAAGGAGTAGATTAAGTATCAGTTTCTTTTCTAGGTCATTAACTTTGGGAATTTTTATATAGTCTTGATAGCCTAAAATTTTTGTTTGGTCCTTGGGAGAAATTGGGAAGATGTGGTGCTCCAAGAGCAGGGAACAGTAAAATGTACATTATTTCAGGATCCAGGATATGAGTGCTTGATTTATATTAATAGGTCTGAATACATTTTTCTTTTGGAAAGATGTGACTTTCAATGGCCTTTAAAGTGTGCATCTTCAAGGGGTTATTTAACATCTTAGTGAAATGAGGAGCCTCAATTTGCTGGATTAAAGTCTACAGAGCTGCTATGCTTGATTTAAGAATTTAATTTCATTAAATGCAGCAGCTGATGTTGCTGTCACATCCTGCTGTGAGCTCACACTCAGTAAAGCAGTGCCTCAGAAAGCACCTGCCTCCTGCTGCCGTGGCTGATGCTTCGCTTTGTGTATTTTCTGTCTCGATTTTTTTTTGTTTGTTTTTTTTTTTTTGTGAGTCTGAAATCTGAAACTGCATCTTTCCAATGTGCCGTCAGCCACTTCATCTGACACATTCCCTTCTTTTTCCAGGAGCATCCCGAGTCTTCTCCCGAACCCGGCCGTGCTGTCCGTCCTGCCGTCCCAGCCGCAGCCAGCTCACATTCCACAGCCCCTCACAGCAGCCCTCTGGTCCCAGCCCCTCACCCCAAACCCCCTGCCTTGGAGAAGCGAGGATTTCACGAGTCTTTTACCAAGGCCAAGCCAAGGAGCTACAAGATCCAGGCTGTCGCTCCAAGAGAATCAACTTCCAAAGTGACTGAACGGGGCCCCTGGGAACCCCGGAGCAAAAATGGCACTCAGGAACAGGATCCTGGCCTCGTGGATCTGGATGATGCAAGCCTTCCAGTTAGTGATGTGTAGGGATGGAAGCGTTTGGAGAATGATCCATTTGTTCGGTCCTTTAATTTCCTTGCTCGGACTTTGAACCAAAGAAAATTCCAGGAAATGAGAACAAAAAAAAAACAAAAAAATACAAACCGGAGCACTGCTGTTATATATATGTGTGTGTGTGTTCCTGTGCACACATGGGTATATATAATGTGTTTGTGTGTTGCCTTTCAGCTGAGGGTCAGAGATGGACCTTAGGCATTTTCTCAAAGCCTGATAGTAAATTGCTTACTAGGGAGGGGCCAAACTTCACAGTTTAGGGGAAAAAAAAAAGCCCAAAATGCATTAAAAAAAAAAAAAAAAGTACTTCTGCAAGTAAGCAAGGTACCAGCAACTTCTAATTCCTAATCTGGCAGGTTTACTAAATTTGCAACTAATGCTCTATTTTGGAGAACTTGTTGCCAACAAATGTGATTATTTAATTTCATCTTAAACTACAGTAAGATTTTAGGCATATATGAGAATTTTTTCTCTCCGTAACTTTCAGATACCAGGAAATGCACAAAGTGTTTCTTCTGTTCTTTAAGATCAACAGTGTCAACTGATTTGTTATCAGAACAAGAATTCTGAACTCCCTTGGAATTCTAGCTATGGTGCTGTAAAATTTCCACTAAAATAATATTTTGAATAGTCAGCCTATTTTTGATGCACTCCTAAAGGTGGGTTATAGCCTTTTGCACATTTGGATTTCCATGGACTGCATGTATTGGTGTTTTGGAGGGGGGAGAAGAGAATTTGGACTTTGGAATTTGGACACTTTAGATCTTTTTAACTAAGTAGGGTTTATGTTGTGTTACATTAGGCTTTGCAGCAATTATGTTTTTTTAAATGTTTAAATGTATTGTTTGGTTACTGTTTTGAGAATGATTTCCTTCCCAGTGCTTTGTGAGCAGTTCTTGTTTCTGTATTGATCAGTGGAAGAGCTCCTTTAGTTGTGTTGTTATTGGTACTGAACTGTTCCTAGTCCTGCAATCGTGGCCTATAACTTTTGGTGCACTAAGAATCTGAAGTGCCTGTGTTTTCTCTCACTTTGTTGAAACACTTTTGGGTTAGTGATGTACACAGACCATTCTGGGTTTGAGCGTTGGCTTGGAGTTGCTCTGGATAGCATAGTTTGAAACAGCTCTTTAAAACAAGATTTATGCCAGGGGTACCAGTGTTCTGGTGTTGCACCCACTGCTGTGCAATATGTGTTCTTAAAAAGTGAGTATTTGTTGTTTGTGTACATTGTGTTATGGGGCATCGGTGATGCCAGCGAGGAGAACCTTTACATTTCAAATGTTGGATTAGGTGGTGTGTACTTTTCATCATTTTTGGAAAAAAACCATTTGCTTTAATCCCAACCCCACAAGTATCTCATGCTGCTGCTTACTGTGATCCCAATTGTCCAGCTTTGTGAGACTTCCTTTGTCTGCTGGAACCTAAGATACATATCAGGCAAGTCCATCTTCTCTCCAACTTCCAAACTGACTTCTTGAGAGATATGGATGGCTTTACCACAGCAATTTGTTGATCCCAGGACAGAATAATTGGTGTCATACAAGAATGGAATATAACAAATTTCAAAACCTTAAAAATTATATCAGCACCTTCTTTTGGTTTTGGTTTGGTGTTTTTTTTTTTTTTTTTATCCATAAGCTAACTAACCATTGTCTTAAGGCAGTGGTGTCTGTAAATTACTGGTTTTGTTTGACTTTAGATATATGTGAAAACTAGCACAAAATTGGAAATTACTGTAAATGTCTGTACTAGTATTGTAGGTTTTAATTTCTATAAAAATAAACCATTAGCTCTTTAAAAGCTTATTTTTTCACAAGTACATTCTGTGTGGAAGACACTTTTGCATTGTAATATTTTTACTGTAGTCTAACATCTGAAATCACTTGCTCTGGTACAGCTTTCACACTGCATGGTCATTTTATTGTATTTTGGTATTGGCAATTTTACACATTGGGTGGAGGTAAAGCAGCTCCATTATGGGACTTAGAAAAAGAGGGAAAAAGAGAAAAACGAAAAAAGAAATGAACTGCTGTTGTAGTTCAGTAGCATAGGGAAATATTTGTGGTTGGTCACTGTCAGGGTCTCCTATTTATCAGTACTTTTATAAATCTATGAAAATTGTTAAATTATTTTAGAAACAGTGCTGTAAATATGTCACATTTAAATTGTCAATAAATCAGTTTGGGTAACTTAAAATCTGGTTGAGTTTCTTTGCACCATGGCAAGTATTTGGTCAGAGCAATATATTCTTTTTCAGTGTGTAAGAGATCAGATTCTCCTTTATTCAGCCATAGCATCTCTAATTCTTCAAATCTAATCAGGCTGTGTAGCTTAAGAATGAAATTGGACAGACTGAGCTGATTTTCTTGTGCTAATCTCAGTTTCTTCTGTGGAAGTTTTACATGTTATGCAAGGGATATTGATAAAAAAAAAATTGTAGCATGGATTTTTCTGTCTTTATACTGATGGATCAGCAGGGTTCTCTCAGAAATGGTTTCCTGAAATCCAGACTGGCCACAATTACCCAGATTCCACTGCCCCCACCTGGCTGTGCACTCTGCCCCTTCACTGAAGAGGAAATCAAATTATTCTGTATGGCCACAGATTTAAACTCCCTGTGTTAAAATAAAATATTTACAGAAAATGGAACTGCTGGCTGCAGTGCACATTGCTGGGGGCAGCTGCTGAGGGGTGATGTGTTAGGATATAGTTTAATGAAGTGGAATATTCCTTCACCTCGTGGAATATCAGGATGTCAGCACCACCTAGGGGTCACTCTCCAGCTTTAAAAATCAGTCAAGTCTAGTACTAATTTGCTTTTAAAGTGTATTTCATACTTAAAAACTGATCTGGAGACTCCAGTTTGTTAAGTCACTGGACTGTTCCAGGTTGTTTTTTTTTTGTTGTTGTTGGTTTTATTTTTGCTCTTTTTTTAGGCTAATTGTTTTTAGGTTTTACAGTAAGTGTTATAATGGATGGAGAAATTAGAGTGCACCTATTATGGACACTCTGAAGGTTTGGAACAGAACTACTACTGTTGTTTTAACAATTCCCTTTTAAATAGAGGTGAGAGGAAAGAAATGAAAGAAGGGGAAATACTGGATAGGGAATTTCAGCCAAAAAGCTGAAACTAAAGCAGTGAAGCCCTCTGTGCCATGTGTAGTTTTACCTTTTAACAGTTTATTTAATTTCTTAATAGTCATCTGAACTTTGTAGAGCAGCCTACAAATTATTTGGTGCTCCAAGCCAGTGAGCTCACTGCAGCCCTTCTGAGGTGAAGTAAAAATACTGAAGGCAGCTCTCTGGAGAACTGAAACCTGAATCCTGCCCTGGGACTTGTGTCTGCCTTGATTTTTCACTTGAGATTTTCGGTGCAACCTCTGAGGAAAAGAAACTGGCACTCATTGGTGAAGGCACTACTAATGGCCTGGTAGTTGCTGAGCGCTGCCCTTCAGTGTGTCACTTTTGACACTGTAATTAGGGATTTGCATTTCAAACGAGTGGAATTTTGCATATCGGGGATGCACAGTGAACGCATCTTGCAAGAATTTAAAGCACTCTGTGTTCTGATGGCAGCCGGGCACACCCGAGTCACCTCTGCTCTCAAGGGATAGTGATAAAAAAACATCCCGGGGGAGGAAAATGTAACACGGATTTTTCTGCCTTTACACTGATGGATCAGAAGGGTTCTCTCAGAAATGCTTTCCCGAAACGCAGACTGGCCCCAATTACCCAGATTCCAGTGCCCCCACCTGGCTGTGCCCTCTGTCCCTTCAGAGGGGTGGAAGTTGGCGGGGCAGTGGGTTTGTTCTCTGTAAATGACAAAGTTTCGGGGTTGTTTCGCAGCCTGCAGCGTCCTACGTGCGCTCCTGCTGGTAGCTCTGCCCTCCGACAGGAAGGAAATGCCACCTGACCACAAAGACACCCTCGGTGCACATTAGCAATTGTTTCTCGGGGCAGCTCGCTTGGCTTCGTGTCAGGCTTTACAAAAGGCACCCTGATGGTTCGTTTAGTTTGTAAATTATGCCAGCAGTTAATGCTTGTCAAGCACCAGGGCTAGATTATATCAGGAAAAGAACGTGGAGTTTTAAATTCCCTGGTTTGAAGCCATTCTCTTTCAAAGCAGTGGCATTTTTCTTCTGTATGTAGCAGTGAATCTAGTTTTTTATAAAGGCTTGTTTTTTTCTTCAAGTTTTTGTAAGATTTCTCTTGTTATCTTAAAGTGGAGAAGTCCTGGGTTTCTGGGAGGTGGGAGTAGGGATGTTGCACTTTTTCCCCCCGAAAATCTGAGAGGAAGCCATTAAGGCATGAAGCAAAATTATTATAATGATGAAGCAAACAGCATAAAGTTGGAAAAGCTTTCTGCAAAGTCCAAGATGTTGGAGTTTACTCATACTATCAGCATTCCACCTTTCCCAAAGCTCCTTCACCCTCTTTTCTGGCCGGGACCCCTCTTGACTCAGACTTTACCCTTTTTTTCTCTGGCCGAGTGTGCCCTTTTTTCATCCTTTACTTGCGTCCCCCCTTTCCGTGTGTGCCCAGCTGCTCCGAGGGTGACATTGCGGGCAGGGCGGGCTGGCACAGCATCCCTGGGTCCCTGACAGCAGTGCCCACACTTCCATGCCTCTAGGAGAATTTCTAGCGTGTGATCTCTAGGTGGAGCCTCCTATCACCCAGTTCCGCGTGAAAAGTAGGAGATATTTTTCCTCTGAGACTCCGGAGTGTTTTTTTCAGACCACATTTTTGGCCTTTCTGGTGGTTAATGTCTGCTGGCTTGTGGAACTGTTCTGTGTCGGGTGGAGGAGAAATAATAACTGCTGGGTATGCAGCACCTCTCAGGTCTAAGGCACTTCTGCACAGATCAGATAGACAAATAACAGATCTATTTTTCAGTGAGCTAATTTATTAACCTCCCCAAAGACTTAGCTCGGTTATTCTGGAAAGCAAGACGTTTATATTCTTATTTTGTGCACCTACATGACAACTATAAAATTAATATCATAAAATATTTTTAATACTCAGTAGAAGATTTACATTCTTCCCAAAAAGAGTTTGAAGCTGATAGTACTGGTTGACGTGTTTAAAAAAAAAATAATTGTACACCTTTGCTCTCTAAAACAACCACTATCAAAGGTGAAGATAAAAAAGAGACAAAATCATCCAGGGAGAGAGGATGACAGAACCTGGAGCTTTCCCACTGTGGGTAATGTTTTCCTGTCTGTGGAGATAAGGCTCCAGCGGCTTTGAGCGTTATCTGACCACAGCAATGTGAGAGGAGAGCAGAGAGCCTTTCTGGGCTGGGGAGGATGAAACCCCACAATAATTCACTTATCTTTGAATATTTCTGTTCCTGCTTCCAAATAGGAGTTAATGAGATCTTTCCTGAACCCGGTTTTTTTTGTGTGTGTTTTTTTTTTTTTTTTTTTTTTTTTTTTGGCGGGGGGGTTGTTTGTTTGTTTGTTTGCATTTTTTGTGGTTTTTTTTTTTTTTTTAATGGGTTTGGGGTTTTTTTTGATGGGGGTTGTTCTTTCTTTCTTTCTTTCTTGCTCATCACCTTTCCTTAAATACTTTATTTAAAAAGGGGCAAAACCCAAACCAAACCAAAAACCCCCATGCTTATAAAACCCCAAAGCCTATTAAAAGTAGCCAATAAGCAATGGATAATTAATTACTTGGAAACTTTTTGCCATGATACCTATCATATTTATATGGCTATATATATATATCCCCCATATATATATATATATATATATATGTGTGTGTGTGTGTATATACATACACTTAAAAGATTTTTAACTTGTAAACATTTTTGAGTTTTTCTTAGATTTAATAACACAAACTATTTTTGTATTAAGACAATTTTCTTTGAATTGTTCCGTTTTACTGCTTGGTCCGCTTCTGAAATCAGATGATTCTCCTGAAATCTCTTTTCTTGCAGAGTGTAGAAGTCATTGGAAAACTGCAGATGTAAAGAGTTCACACTGGAATTTTACCTAGGAACATTGGAATATAAGTGGTTTCCAAGCTTCAGGTACTAACCAACAATTCAGTAAGTTTTGCACACAGTTTGATACGTTTTTATGGTGTTTCATGGAACAATTTAAATTCTGGTGCTTGGGACATTCCTTCTACCTGCTCAAGTGGCTCGTTGTTAAACTTTTCCTAGGAGAAAATATTTAAAATTATTTTGTATTCATGTAGTTGCTGACAAGTTCAACTCCTTGGTCGCAGCTCATCTAACAGTTAACAGCATTTCCTCTTGCCTAATGGGTTGTAAAGTTCATTAGCTGCTTGGTTATCGGCGCCTGATAAAGGTACACTTAAATAATTATAGATTGGGAGTCAGTTCAAAAGTTTAATCGGCTTGTAATTAAAAAAAAATTGGCTTTGCTTAGTTTCCAGCGCTGCTAAACCGTTCCCTCTCAGCTTTGGCAGGGATGCCCTGTCCTTCGGAGGGCACTTGGTTGTAATTAAACCTCCTTCAGGGCACCTTGTATGTGCCCAAAGAGCAGATGGCAGAGAGGCCGCTGTCCATAGGTTCTGGCCGGTGCCCAGCTGCCGGATAAATGGGATCAGCCTGCCTGTGGGATGGTGGAAAACGCCTTTTTCTTTTTCTTTTTTTTTTTTTCCCTATGATTATTTCGGTTGATTAACCTTCTGCTAATTGCTGGTATCCACCTCGCCCTGCGGCTCTGAGCACGTCGGGTGCAGCGCGGGGCCGAGCAGAAGGCTCGGGAGCATCCTTCCTCCCATCCCTCGGGTACCGGCCAGCGCCTCCCGCGCCCTTCCCGAGCCGGGAATCTCACGGGAATACCGGCCGTTCCCAGCGGGGAATTGATCTTGATATGAATTGCCTGATATTTGCGCACATTTACATAGAATGGATGTATCCTACACTCCTTCCACCACGGGACCGGCCCCGCGCTGCCCGCATCCCCTTATCAGCTGGAAACTTTATCGGCGCTTACTTTGGATTGCTTTCCCGTAATTCCTGAATTGAATAAGCGTTCACATCCCTCTTCTCTTTTTTTGCAGGAGCGCCTTATCACCCTTTCCCGCGATCTTAATCACCGGCCGCGATTTCGGCGCTTGCACCGCCAAGTTTCCCCGCAGCGCCGGACCTCCGGCAGGGAGGGGGTGTCGCTGTCCCGGGGGAATGTCGCTGTCCCGGGGGGGCGGTGTGGGGGTGTCCCAGCCCGTGGGGGGGGGGGGGCCGTGCCCGCGGTCCCGCCCCGCCCCGCCGCGTCTCCCTTTAAAGCGGCCGCCCGGCCCCGGGCGCGCTCACCGCTCTCGCCGCCCCGGAGCCGCCGCCGCCGCGATGCCGCTGCGGGGCTGGACGCTGCTGCTGGCGGCCCTGCTGCCCTCCGTGCTGCCGTCGCTGCTGGCCGCGCCGCCGCCCGCCTGCCCCGAGCGCTGCGATCGGTCGCGCTGCCCGGCGCTGCCCGCAGCCTGCCCCGGCGGGCCCGTGCTGGACGCCTGCGGCTGCTGCCGCGTGTGCGGCGCGGAGGAGGGCGAGGCGTGCGGGGGCGCCGGGCCGCCCTGCGGAGAGGGGCTGCAGTGCGTGGTGCCGCCCGGAGCCGTGCCCGCCTCAGCCACCGTGCGCAAGCGGGCGGCGGCGGGGCGCTGCCAGTGCACCAGCACCGAGCCCGTGTGCGGCAGCGACGCGGTCACCTACGCCAGCCACTGCCAGCTGCGGGCCGCCAGCCGCCGCGCTGAGAGCCTCCGGCAGCCGCCCATCATCGCCATCCAGCGCGGAGCCTGCGGGCAGGGTGAGGATGCGCGGGGGGATGTGCCGGGGTGCGGGGCGAAGCGCGGGGGTTCGGCCCCAGCATCCTCGTGCCGGGTCCGGACGCGGTTCCCCGGCCGCGCTGCCGCCGCCGTGCGGGGCGGAGGGACCGGAGAGGAGCCGGAGACGGGGCTTGGCCGCGGCTTGGCCGGGCGCTCCGGCTCAGCGAGAAACCGGAGCAAGAATGAGGTTTGGCAGCGGCTGCCAAGTGCAGGGGGGTGAAAAACCCTGTACGCGATTTAAACTTATCTCCCACCCCCCCGAGGGGTGATGTCGGGCTCGAAACTGGGGGAAACTGGTGCAAACCCTGAGAAGCGGGGACGGCTGCGGAGCCGGGGCCGGCGATGCGGTTCCAGCAAAGTTTGGAGAAATAACTCGAGCGCGCTCCCGTCCCGGCGCTTTGTCACAGGGAAATGCCCCGGGGAATAAAGCCAGGAATGCAGGAACCGTTCAGATGTGATGGAGCAAAGGGGTGGGCAGAGCAGGCTGCTGCCTGCCTTGGCCCGGCTTAGCAGATGCGCTCTATTAATGAGAGACTTGCTGGAAAGGGAGAAGCCTGTTAACAGCGTGTTAAGCTCAGTCTAGAGTTTTGTGTTTGTTTTTGTTGGGGTTTTTTGAGGATGGAGATGGCCGGCCATAAGTAACAATGCGTGGCGTTTCTCCTTCAGCATTCTTTAGTTGTCAGCGTAGACAAACTGAATGTAATGTGAGTACTCAGAGTGCAGGACGGATGCAGGTTATTTGTAAACGGTGTGAAAAGGCATTGCCGGGTTACGAAACGGGGGCTGAGCAGCCCGGAGAAGTGTTCGGTGCGGTAGGAGCGGTGAGTGCAGGGTGTGACACAAAGCGGGGCAAAGCCGTGCTGGGATAAGCAGGGGATGATCGTCACAAAATACAGCCCCTAATACGGGCTGGATTAAACCTCGTAAGCCGAGGTTGTGTATCCCTTCCAAGCCGTTCAGCACCATTAAGGGGTAATGTGTAAAAATTAGCATGAATTAAGCCTTTATTTCTCAAGCGGTAGTCACTTTTTAGTAAGCCAGTGCTGTTTTAGTGAGGATTAGTTATTTTGGTATAAATTGTATAATTTCTGGACTTCCTTTTTTTTTAAACACATCTTTTTCTACACTTAGCCATCTCTCCAGCAAAAAAAAACCATTCTGATGTACAGTGGCTGTGTGTTCAGCCTACAGATCAAGCTCACAGCTTCGGTGTCAACACAATCAATTTTTTGTACCCCTGGTTGTCCCCTCAGTGTCAAAGCTGTGTTGTGCTCCATGGCACGTTGCTGGCATTTGCTGACACGGGAGACAATCAAACTTTTCACTCCACAGTTTCCTGATGCCCAGTGTAAGACAATGCCTTGTGATTTTTATTCTCGGTTCATGAAACCAATATTGTTTTTTCAGCCTTTTCTGCTAAACCTTTGCAGAATTGGGGCTGTGTTTGAGCTGGGAGCAATACGTGCCTCTGGTGGGGGGTACAGAAAATGCACGGGCTGCACAGAGTCCCTGTCTGGGAAAGCTCTGCTGTTGTAGATCCATCAGGAGTAATTCCAGACAATCATTTTGCCCTGTTGCACCTCTGGAACAAAAAGAAAGCGCTGGAGAAGCCAACCAGTAGCACATGTTTATCCCGGGATGAGAGCAAACATTGCTACCAGCAAAGCTTTTTTTTTCACATGTAGAGAACCTGAAATAAAAAGGGATGGAAAGTAGGCTGTAAAGTGCTTGAATCGATGTTTTGAAAAAACATTGCCTAATATTTGGCTCCTTAAAGTAATTAATTTTTAATTTTATTTTGAGTTCATCATCAGAAGTGCTTTTTCTACCTAAAGATTGAGTTATTTCTAGCCTTTTTTTTTTTCATTGTAACACACCCATGTAAATAATTTGGTCAATACAATGCAACAGCCTTGGGAAACAAAGGAATAGGAACATAGAGAAAGTGTTTGGAAAACACTTTCTGTTGTTGTTTTTAAGCTTCACACTATTTCAGTAGCTGGTCAAGTACAATGATGTGTATATTGCTTAAAATAAAGTAAAACTTTCTGTAATTTTCAATTTTCATTTCCTACAGTCCGCTCCCAGCGCTGGCTTTTTTTTTTTTTTTTTTTTTTTTTTTTTTTTTTTTTTTTTGAGGAGATTCCCAGGGAATCTTTTCTTCAAATACCAGCAGTGTTTGAGAGGATGCAGTAGTGGCAGGAGCAGGTTGCTCTGGGTCTGTGTGCAGAAGGGGGATGATTCCCTGTGCAAAATGAGCCTTAAAAGACTCCAGCCCTTCCCAGCCATGTGCTGTGGCAGCATAACCAGTGCCACCCATCCTGCTGTGCCCCTTTGCCCAGCCCGGGCAGAGCTCCTGAGCTGCAGCTGTCACTACAGAAATCTTCCCTTTCCATCAGAGCATGAGCTGCCAGAGGATGTTCAGGCCTGCAGAGCCCGTGCTGCTGCAGCTCTGTGTGTGCTGATACCACTGGAAATACAGTGAGAAGGTGAATGCCCCCTGGGCAGAAACCGTGGCTGTGTAAGAGCATCCCACACCCAGGAGCGAGGTCAGTGCCACGAGACCTCGATGTTCAGTGAGGTTCAGCATGCTGGGTGGGAGGATGTTTTCTTTTTCTTCTGCAAATATGTTTTTGGTGGCCTTAAATCCCTCCTGCTGACCAAGGGAAGAAGGCTCAGCACACAACTTAAACCTGGCTTTATTCCCTTCCTCGTTTTTCCCACAAGTGTTGGCAGGCGTTTTGGGACAGTGTGCCCTTCTCTCCACGTAGTGCTCTTCACACTGTAAAATATAAACTAACCTGGATTTGTCCTTTCCTCATTAACCCGAGGAAGGAGAACATTCCTTGTGGTTGCTCTCCATTTCTACCTATTTTCTGCCTGGTTTTGAGCTGGTTTTATATGTTTTCATGTTTTTTATTGGGTTTACCATGTCTAAATGTGGTATCTCAGTGAGCTCAGCAGTCCTCAGCTTGCTGGCATCTGCCACAGGTGGCTCTCACTTCGGTCCCAGGCATGCTCACACCATGATGTCACATCTGGGGTTTGATGGGAGCTTAGATTAAGCAGGTCATTAGTGCCTAGGGAGAAGGCAGAGGTGAGGGATAACTCTCAGTCTAGAAAGCTGTGTATCACTGAGATACAGACTTTGCTACTTCATCACCTGATTTCACACTAGAGACAGCAAGGGGGAAGTAAAAAAAATCACTCAAGTTCTTGTGAAGTGGCTGACTGTGCTTTGAAATGCACCAGGCACAACTGCATCCAAGTGTCTCTGTGTAATTATCTGGCAGGAGAAAAGGACCTCGGCGGTCAATAACCCATTTGCCATTAACTGAGTCCTTCCAAAGCAGCCTGAGAGTGAGCTCAGTGCAGCAGAGGATGGGAAGATGGAGCTGCCTGCATTCCTGTGCCTGGCAGTGCCGATGGGCTGGCAGTGCTGAGCCTGGCAGGAAGGAATAATCAGGGCAGGGAGAGAAACTCAGCTGGGAAATCTGTGAAGGTTGGGAACTCGGCCAGATATTTATCAAGAGGGAAGTTGATACTGTTGTTATGAACAAGGCTTTCAGCTGCTTCCCCGAAGATAATAACAGGCACATGGCAGTGTTTTTATTATTATTATTTGTGTGCTGAATAAGTGTTGGGAGACTTTGGCAGGTTACTTGGCACGTGCCAAGTCTATTAAAAATGACCCAGGAGGAGCAGGTTTTTGGGGTTTTGAGTGCACAAATAAGCATTCCAGTGCTGCTAAATGTCATCTCCTCCCTCAGCTGCTGTTTGGGTGGTCTGAACATCATTCTTTTCCAACTTTTCCTCAGTCTATTTTGCAGCAGCAGGAGAAGGGAGGGAGGGAGGGAGGGAATGAACAGGCAGCTGAAGGCAATGGAAATAAATAGCAACATCTTTCCAGAAGAGAACCAATTCCCAAGTGTGGGGTTAAAAAGCTTTTCCAAAGCCAAATATTCAGCTCAGAGAGGAGGCAACTGTAAGAAGTGGTTTGTCAAAAGAAGCTCACCTTTTTCCCTTTCCACATCTAGATTTCCTTCCCAAGGAGCAGGCAGTAATTTTGCAGTCTCCAGACTTCAAACACTCAAGTCAGTAAATACAGATTTGGAACAAGGAAAGATTCAATCCTTTCATCTTCTGGGCTTTGAAATTTAAAGGTACCTGTGGACTGGGCAGGAATACTTGAGGCCATGAGTAAGCAGCAGGAGTGTTGTTAGGATGTGAGGAAGGCAGCAGATCCTGAGCAGCTCTCAGGCTCTGCCGTCCAAGAAATAGGAGAAGCTGGAAAATATTTTTCAAATGTGAATTTACGTGTGCTTGGAGTGAAAGAAAGCAACGTCAGAAATAGAAACTAGGGTACTGTGGAACTTAACTTGTGTTGTAAATACAGCGTTTCCTCACTCCCAGAAGCTGCTGGGGCCTCGAGGATCTCTGGCTGGGCTTGGCACTGAGTCCCACTGCCTTTGTGACTGGGCCCAAGTGAATACCTGACACTATTTTGGAGGCTGCGTTCAGGATGTAGAATAAAAGACTTATTTTGCCTTCTGGATGCAGGTCATTGTGATTCCCAAATTGGTTGTCCTGCTTCAAAGAGAAGAATATAACTAAGAAATAAGCCTCCACTCCCTTATATCAAAGGGCTATAAAATAATTGATCTTATTCTAATGGATGTTGACCTTATATCTGTAGGTAACAAGACAGTTATGATATCTTAAGGTTGTAAGAGAAGACAGAGGTGAGTAGTTATTTTAAAGTTTAATGAACTGAAATGATCTTTGCTACCATATTTTAGCAACTGGAGATGAATTATGCAGGCAGAACAGCGCTTGAGATTCTGGGTTAATATCAGGCACCCTGGTGCACTGATAAGGGGAAGCAAAAGGTTGGAGGTCAGCTGGGTTGTGCAATTTGTTGCAAGTGCTCTGCCAGGAGCTTGTTTGTGGAGGAAAAAAGTGGAAAAACAAAGCAAATTTGTGTTTAATGTGTGAGCAGATGCACTTTCCTCTGCCTTTCCTGCAGGGGGGCAGCAGGTCCTGTCACTGCGAGCAGTGGTGTGGCAGTGCCATCAAAACTCTCTGTGGTATTGCTTAACCAAACCTCAATCTTGTTTCTGTCACTTTTTCCCCATCAGGGTTTCTCAGTCTTTCCATCTCCTTGCTTTTTTTTTTTTTTTTTGTGAGACATGGGAGAGGGATGTGAAATGAATAATTCCTACATCCACTTTTGCAGAACTGCTGCTAGAAATCCCAGTGAGACAGAGGATGCAGCAGAGTGCTTAAAATGGTGCTTAAATGTTTCTGGTAGCACTTGGATTTGCACATATTTTTGTTGCCAGACAACTGTTGGATAAAATAATGCATATTAAATCTGGTAGCCATGCACAGTGGTCTAAAATTTGAAATATTTTCTGTAGCAGAGGGTGACATTAGGAGGAGCTCTCAATATTTTTCCAGAGACCGCTGTCATTGCCCCGTTCCACAGATAGTGAATCTAGGGCAAGGAAAGATAAAGAGCTTTGCTCAAGGTCAGGCAGCAGCAGAGCTGAGAGCAAACTGAGCTTTCATGAGTCCCTGCTCAGTTTTCTGCACCTTGCCAGCATTGCTGCTCCATTTTCCATTACTTTTCTTTTCCATTACTCTATTTCTCAAACTTTCAGGCTGCAGTTTTGGCTTTGCCCTCCTAACAGCATCGATGATCTGTCGATCTGCATCTGCAGAAAGTCCTCTTGGAGGAGGGAAGGAGTGGATGGACCAAGCACTAGGAAGGAAGAGAAACCCAAACAAGTCTCTCCCCTTCCACCATCCCACCCCCAAAATAAACACAACCCCTCAGGAGTCTCATGCTTCAACATTTGTGGTGTTAAAGGGATGATTCACTTCTTTTTCCAGGACAGCACAGGGACTGTTTGGAATGTCTGCCCTTTCTCTATCTCTGTGTAGACTTCAATCTATGAAGGTAAAGCTTGGCTAACCCTTGTTTTCTTCTTCTGTATTCAGACACTGAAAGTGGGCAAGCAGAAGCCACTTGTAAATATTAAAAATAATTGGATGGTCCATGAAATAAAGCAGGATAGGTGTGGAGATAAGAATATCAATATTTAAATAGCTGCTGTTCATAGGGGAGCAGTGAATATAATAATCAGGACTCTTAATATCTTTGGAAAATGCATTTTTGAGAGAGTGAAATTGAGATCTGCTGTCCTTTATACCTTTCATGAGGACCTACAGGAGGAGCAGGGCTGTGTGACAGTGGCTCCTCACCAGTGTCAGTGCCACACCCTTATTGCAGCTCTCCAGGTAGGGTGGCAGGAGGACCATCCATCCACATCACTCCACGTTCATTTCCCAGCCACTCACTGATTTCTGATGTCTACATTAAAACAAATCTGGGTGGTCTTGGAGTGATTCTTGAGGCAGATGTAGAAAATACTGCCAAAGGCTGACATTTTTCGGGCAATTGAGGCTTTTGCAATGTAGTTATGCTGGGTTCATGTATTGTACAATTACAACACCCCAGAGCAGGAGCAGTGTCTGTTTTATTACTGTTCTGAGGGCTTTCTATCCATTTTTTCCTATAGATTTGACCCTTATTTGTATCAACTCCATGTCTCTCCTAAGTCCTGCCACAGCGAAGTGGTGAAATCAATGCCTCCTCCAGCTGCAGAAAAGCAGCATCCTAGGAAGCTTTTTATAGGCTTTCCCCTTAAGAGGTTTTTTTTTAGGCTAGAGAGAAGTTTAAGAGGCATGAAAACAAGAACTTGTTTTTATTCCCTGGTGTCTTCATACCAGGGTTCCTGGAAGTTGAAGCTAAGCCTCTCTTAAGCAGAGATTTCTTCTGAAGACGCAGTGTGAAAGTTTCTCACATACTTAAAATGAGATCTTAATGTGTTTATAATTTCAGGAGGAACTCTCAAGATCAGATAGTTGCTGGTTACATGTGGGATATAGGAATTACCATGTCGTTGGCACTTAATGGGAGTTTTGAGGTTGTTTTGCTGGTTCTCTGCCTGTACTGAGTTGGAGCTGGGAGGTAAAGCAGGGTGATGACCCGACTTGGAAAGGACACAAACTGAGCAGGGCTGAAAAAAAAGGAGAGGAGAAATTATTCCTGACTCATCTGTTGTATTTTCAGCCTTGTGCAGAGAAGAGAATTTTCTGCTTTAACCTGTTGGCTGAAATATTCTGTTCCTCTGTCTGCAGGAAATGAGGCAGACTCTCTTCCATAACTACCTGACTTACATTTCTTAGTGTTTCCAGCTCGGACAGGGCTGCTGTTAATGATATTTTTGAGCTCAGCACTCTTTGCCCTCGTCCTGAATTGTCCTTCACCTTTATTCCGTGTGTCTGAGCATCTCCCTGCTCATGCTGCTCCTGCTGCCTGTGCAGGGCACTGCCAGCCCTGCTGGCACGGCCACCAGAGCTCTGTGCCTTTGTCAGAGGGCTTCTGGCTCCCAATTAATTTGTTCATCTCGGCCGAGCCCCCCTCAGCATTGCATTAATATGGCAATGCTGCTGCAGGAACGACATGTTCCTGCTCCCAGGGCTGCTCTCCCCCTTCCCTTCCCTTCCCTTCCCTTCCCTTCCCTTCCCTTCCCTTCCCTTCCCTTCCCTTCCCTTCCCTTCCCTTCCCTTCCCTTCCCTTCCCTTCCCTTCCCTTCCCTTCCCTTCCCTTCCCTTCCCTTCCCTTCCCTTCCCTTCCCTTCCCTTCCCTTCCCTTCCCAGGGCTGCCTGTTTATACACAGGCTGGGTTTCCTCCCACCTCACCACTGCTGTTTACAGAAGCAATTGCAGTTTCCTGTTGTTTTAGATGGAGCTGTCACTCCTCTCTGGATTCCTGCCCTCCCTGCTGACACCCAGCTGCTTTTGAGCCTCATCAGCTCAAAACTCTGATGGTTTTTGCTCCTTGCTGCTATAACTGTGAGGCTGTTTTGCACTCAAGCCACTGCACTTGGTTTATAAAAGAATTTCTGGCATTCCTGAAAGTTTTTATATACATATTTTCTCCCTGTGAGGTTCTGCAAGGGTTGCTAAGGCCTGAGATTGTTCCAATCAGATAAAATAGGGTAATGCCCATTTTAGAGCTAAATCTAAGACACTAAAGCATAAATTGCTTTTTACAAGTTGCATGGAGACTGAGTAACATGGCTTGGACCAAGATGCACCCATCTAGGGCATTCCTTCTTTGCAGAACCTTCCAATGCTGTGATCTATAGTAATTCAGCAGCTGAGCTGTAGCAAAGATATTCTGTATTCTGATTAATTTCCCACTTATTCTGCCTTGTAGATAAGTGGTCAGAAAAGTTCCTGTTTGGCTAAAAATGAAAGTGTAAATCTGAAATTATATAGGAACTTCCTAGAGGAAAATTGTGGCCATGTTACATGAAGAATTTGCCCACTGACCATTTTCAGTGGCAAGAACATCCTGAACAGCCTTGGTACTGGATGTCAAAGAGGTCTGATTCGCCCTAAGAAAGAAGCTGGACTAAAGAGGTTGGACCAAAGTTCTCTGAAGGCTTTCCTTGGCAATTCCATTATCTTCAAATACTTTTTGTTGTTTTATAAATACACAAGAACTCTTTATGTAATTCTCTCCATATAACTTGATCATTCTTACTATCACAGAGTGGTCTGGCCTGGAAGGGACCTTAAATCTCATCTCATCCTAAACCCTGACATGGACTCTCACTATCCCAGGTTGCTCCAAGTCCTGTTCAACCTGGCCTTGGACACTTCCAGGGATGGGACATCAGATATTGGTAACATTCTTGTGTTGCCAACATCTGCTTTTACTTCTTCCTACAACTGGATTCTCAATACCTTTCCCTTCCAAGCTCTTCTCAGGGCAAGCATTAATTTGTGGCCAGTAGTAAATTAGTGGAATATCAATTAAAACCTGAAATTTTTTCACCTTTATTTTGTTACTCAAACGTTCTTTTGTTCTATGAGCAACCACACATTGGTCTGAAATCTGTCCTGTGTCACCATTAATTTGAGAACTGTTCTGTTCTATGAACTTTGTGTAAATTCCCTGTTTTGTTTAGCTTGGCAGATCTTTGGGGTTTGTTTAAAATCGGTGATTAAAATGAATGAGTTTCTGCTTTTGGATTAGCAGGGAAAATACAAAGTCCTTGTTGAAGACTGCCAAGAAAGAATTGATCATCTAAATATTATGGTGATGAAAATGGACTTCAGTTTCCCTTTGCACATGTGCATTTATGCCAAATAGCAATTTCACTTAAAATCCTCACTTTAATCTTGCAGTGGTTCTTGCTGCAGGAAATATTTTAAGTGAAGGCCAGATTTGTGCAGTTTACTGTTTGGAGAGATTTCAAGCATTTTATTCTACCATTATTTAGGGCTGTGAAAATATTTTTGCTTTTAGGGATGTCACAGTAATGCAGACTTTCCTCCCAGAATTCTGTGAGGTGACTTGAGTTTCTGCATGGATTATACTGGGGGAAAAATAACTGATGCAATAGCATCTCTATTAGCAAGGTGCTGTGGTTTAGACCTCTCAAAATTCCCTCCAATGTCCTAAGAGTTGCTCTTGAGCAAAGTGCCTGTGACACGTAGAATGTTGTTCCTTATTTTCTTAGTGTTTTCATTGCGTAATACCCTTTTTTTGGTGAATTACACAACTTATCCTTGAATAGGAAGTGGAATATTTAGGCTTGCAGCTTTCTGCAATTTAAAAAAGGAAAGTGTGGCAGCAGGTTCCCACACTTTTTCCTTGTCACTCTCCAGCAGGGCTTGCTGATCCCCCTGTTTGCAGCGAGCTGAGCACCTTTGCTGGAGATTTTTTGTTTCCATAGTCAGAGGTTTGAAGGTTTTTATATGGCATGAATGGAAGTTTGTACAAACACCAGTGGCTGGAGTTTTATTTGGGAGGGTGGAAGTTCTCCAAGCAAAACTTGGTTTGTGGTTTGTGTCAGTCGTCACCGGTTCTGGCAGCCCAGAGGTTTTGTGAGTGCTGCAGCTCTTTTGGTTTCGTTCTGCAGAGAATCCCAAGCCCAAGCCATGCTTTCAAACCCTAGCGTATGTCTAAACAAGTGGTGAGTGCAGGAGGAAATAATCTCACCTATTTTCAGCAGCCTGGGTAGTTTAATATCTTTAGTTATCCCAGAAACTGCAGCCTTTCAGTGAGGGTGGCACAGAGAGCTGCTGGGATGGGACTTTTTTTCCTCTTTCACCATGTCTAACAAAAAAGTCACGTTAAACGGGATAATTACTTTGCTCCTTACTTCAGTCAGTGGGAAGGTCCTGAAGGAGAGCAGAACGTTCTGAAGGAGAGCAGAACCCCCTTTTTGAAAAGGGGAAAACGTGTGAAAACTGGGTGGGGAAAAGCCCCATGTCTGACTGAGATGTGCCCAAAGCTTTGTTTGAAGACCTGCTCTCTTCTCTCTGCCAAGAAAAGCCCTTCCAGAGCAGCAGACAGCTCTCCCAGCACAAGGGGAGAGGTCACTTTGGTGAGATTTCTATCTCCAAAGCATCCCTGCAGTTCAGCCCAAAATAACCACCAAAAGCAGCATGTGTGAGCTGTGAGCATCATTGCATCGATGCCACTTTGAGTAATGACCTAACCAGAACCCAGATCTTAATTTGCTTTTTGGCTCCTCTTTATGAAACCAAATTACTTCAGTTGTTTACAGCTGGGTGTGCTTTTTTTCATGGCTTGGTATTCTGTCTTGCTCTCCTAGCAGTCTGTTTACTGATTATTAGCCCTGTTAATGCCAGTTGGCAGAGATTTGCCTTCTCATTTCAGGGCTGGCAGCCAGCACACCTTTGAAGTCCTTGAAGAATTAGTTGCCTCGGGAATTCTTCATGCTATAACCTATTTATATTTTGGGTTTTGTTTTTTTTTTGGTCATTAACTGAATTCACAATAATCATCTTTATAATGTAATTAATAAAGGTTTCTTAGCCGTGCTTGTGGGCATTTAGGGCATTGTGCAATAGTTCAATAAAAACATTACAAAACACAATAATCACAACATATAAATAGAAAGAGGAGCAGTCTGGGAAGATTTGAGCAGTCTGGGAAGATTTGAGCATCAGAGCCTGAAGGTATTTAGGAACTAGAGCTTTATTCAAGCCCAACTCTCAATGATCTAGAAATAAACCAAAACAACACCACCGCCACAAAATAAAAAAAAAATCCCCCCCAAACCAAAGCCAAATACCTATATTTGTTACTAAAAGGCCCTGAGCTATTGCTACAGCTGGAAAATAGATGTGTCAGAGAGAAGAGGAAAGTATACCTGGTGAAGTTCTCAGTTTCACTGCTGTCTGCTGATGGCTGGAAACTGCCCTGTGGTGGTTGAGGAATGAGCACCTGCCCATATTAAATTTGTAATGTTGGTATTTTTATGGCCATTTAAGCCTCCACATGGTCGTTTGTGCCTAGCTTAAAATCTCAGGTGAAATTTCACACAGAGGTGGTTTCTTGCAGGAAAGATCAGTGCAGCTCTCAGCTCCCCATGTGCAGCTCAGTAATCCCAAAGAGAAATCAGCTTGGTTTTTTTGCCCTCCATTATTCTTTATCTCAGTGATAAAAGAAATATCCAACGTATCAATACTTTTATTACGGCCTTCAGATTTTATGTTGATGATAAAGACCAGTTTACAGGAATATTTTGTTAACATTCATCGGTGAATCCATCAAGATCAGTGCTTTGACTGTTGTTTTTTTGCTTTAAAAAGGTATGTTTTCCATTTAAATGGGCAGTGGTTCAAGAGCAGTTGCAAAACTGTGTTACACAATGCAGGAATTCCTAATACATAAGCAATAGGCAGGCGTGGCCAGCTGCTGGGAGCTTTTTGGGTCAGTATGCCATGAATTAGTATTTATTATCTAACTTTTTCAAAGGAGGAAATTCTGAACTTTTTTTTTTTTTCGCTCTGCAGTTTAGTTTGGGACTGCATGAGGGGGTGGATCATGGACAAAATACTGCTGCCTCTGAAATCCTGGCTTTTGTAGGCTCCAGTTCCAAGGGAAGGCAGCTCTGAGGTGAAGTATTAGCAGTCTCACCATGTACAGCCTGGGCATCCTTTTTCTCCTTCAATAGCTAAAAGCAAAAAAGATTGAAGGCATGAAAAAAAAGCTGTGCTTTGCCTGTGTAGTTCCCTCATCCGTGGAGCTCTTTTTTTTTCCCAAGGGCAGGATGTGACCTTTGGATGTCTACAGCATTGCAGCTGAGATGAAATCATTTTATAAGCAGTGATCAAAAAGCATATCCATGGCTGCAGCAGTGCCCTGTGGAGTTTTAGCCCAGCACCACGTTAATCCCATCTGATAATCTGTCCAAGCACTTATTTAATGCAAGTGGATAATTCCAAACTGTGTTTCTTATTGTAGCAGTTTCCCAAAACTGTCCCTGTTATAATTGTCAGCTTTACAGCAATGGCATGACTTGTTTGATGCTGAATATTTCTAGTAGGGAATATAAATCGTTTGGTAAATTGATATTTCTCAACCAGCAATCCCTTATGCCTCTGTGGGGTGAAAGCCCAAGGGCAACAGCTCATGTGTAAATCAGTGAATATTCTTGAGGAAAACAGTGAGGTGAGGACAAAAGTTTCCTGATCGATGTTGCTGCTTCGTAAGGCAGATAAACATTTCTGAAACAGCACAGTGGATTTTGTGGTTACTGCTGCGGCTGCTGCTTGTGACTGGCTGCATTTAAAAGCCCTTGAGATGTTTCACAGGGTATAAATAAGAAAAAAACCTGTTCTTGAGTGACAGATGGTGTTTGGGTGGAGCATGCACCCCTCTCATGAGGGACAGTGTGTGCTGTTGGCATCGAGAAGTCACCTGGAACATGCTGACCCCTGAATCAAAACGGTGTCTGGTTAGTGTTAAAAGCAGGAGCATTTTGTTCCCAAATCATTATTGCCTCCAGTGTGTACTTGAAAATTTGCATGGTTTTCCTCTCTGATTTTTCCAGTAGCAAAGGGTATTCAGGGTTTTGGGATGATTTTATGGGATAGCCCTTGTTCTCCTGTGATTCTGCAAATAAATCGTCCTCTTACTCCATCAAAGGCACTTACAGCATCCACAAGCTGCTTATTGCTTTAATCTCTGCATGGATTTAGAAGCCAAATGGCAAAGATGGATGGGAGCAGCACAACACATTAATACTCCTGAAAGTCTGTAACAGGCTTGGCTTGTGCCTGTATAACAGGAGATGGATGCTGCAGATAAAACTGAAACGAAAACAAAGGGTGTTTCTCGCCTCTGAAGGAATACAAAATAACTCTTTGGGGTGTTCCCAATTTGCATAGCTGCTCTCAATTTAAAAAAAAAAAACAGTGTTTTGCCCCTGAACTGCTTGAGAAGGAGAAGCTGAATCAGAATTGTGAGTTTTTCCCAGAGATTTTTAAACTTCTCTTGGTGCAGACAAGGTTTTCTGTTGGCCACAATGGGAGTTGGGTATCCAGTGGCTTTTGAAAATCCCACTGGCCCCTGCTGAATACTCAGTGACCATGGGCTTTTGTTGCAGCACTGCCCAGGAATGCAGAGCTTTGTGGTCCCATTGTGTTGCCATATCTATTTCATAGCCCTGGGGGTGGCTCAGTGGCTCCAAAGCAGGGTGGGATCCACCCCTCCAGGGAGCTGATGGACCTCGGGGGACATGGGTGGGAAGGATGCCTTGGGTGGGGTTGTGTGGAGTGTGTGGAAGGTTCTTCCACATGTAGGTACCAGGCAGGGGCTGCTGGCTCAGGCTGTGTGGGGGCACTGGTGGGAAAGGAAGCCCAACCTTGTACCCAAGTTAAACTTTCTCAGCAGCTGCTGAGGGCTTGCACTGGGGTCAGGACCTCTGTGTCCTCAGCATTTTACAAATGCAGCAGCCTGAGACTTCAAAAAACCTCCAAGAAGGCGTATTTTGGCAGAGGAACAGAGCTGGCTTGTTTAATCTTGAGGAGACCACGCAGGCTAAGTAGACCATCCAGAAAAGGAGGGCAGCAATGGAGGCATCTGAGTACAAAATCCCTTTCACAAAGGGAGAGTGGGCGGTGCAGACAGGGAATAAACCCTGTGCTCCTCCAGTGCCTCATCCCTGGGCACCACAGTGGGATGAGCCCACGCTGCCCCATGGCCCAGTGGGGTGCACTCCAGACCAGGAGGTTCCATGGGTCATTTTTCCCAAGGATAAAGCACTCCACCTCTGTGCAGAGAAGCAGGGAGGAAATCTAGGGCCGAGGGTCATGCTGCAGATGACTTTTAAGGAAGGGAAAAGATACCCACTCAGAGCTTTTTTTAATTCAGGTGTTTTGCAACGACCCCCCTGCAGTCACTTGAAGAACTCATGACACTGTTTCTATTTCAGGCCAAGAACATCCGAACAGCCTGAGGCACAAATACAACTTCATTGCAGATGTGGTGGAGAAGATCGCTCCTGCTGTGGTTCACATTGAATTATTTCGCAAGTAAACAAGATGCCCAGCCTTGATTTTATTTTTTTTTCTTTTTTATTTAATTCTTGAAAACAGCTGCCATTGTGACAGAAATGTTGATTGATGGTATGAAATAGCAAAGAGGTTTTGAGATAATAAATATTTGTCATGCTTAAGAGTTAAGAATAATTTAAGAGTCATAGAAAAATAATTAGCTAAAGTAATGGATGTGCTTTATCTTCTTAATGAGAGTAACAGCAGATATCTTAAAGCATTAAAAACTCACCAAACTCCTTTTGGCTGTGTGTTATTTGGAAGGATTTGTGACCTTTCATCTTTTTTGCAGCAATAAAAGCTTTATTCCCCTTGTCTTTCAGACTTCCTTTTTCCAAGAGGGAGGTTCCCGTTGCCAGTGGCTCCGGGTTCATTGTCTCTGAGGATGGGCTGATAGTCACCAACGCCCACGTGGTCACCAACAAGAACAGGGTGAAGGTGGAGCTGAAGAACGGGGAGACTTATGAAGCCAAAATTAAAGATGTTGATGAAAAATCAGACATTGCACTAATTAAAATAGATTCTCAGGTGAGTCGTTAAAGTAAGACACATTTAATTCCTCTAATTGAACATCTTCCTTTCCAAAAACTGTTGCTGATTTTCAGGTTTGAAGGAAAAACAAGTTGTTTACAGGGCTGGATTGTTGAGAATATACGAACTAGGTGGATACACATTTTTAAAAGCCAAGTTTGTGGGTGGCAGTGGTTAATTTTGTCACCTCTCAGTGTAGTGAAAGTATTACATAGCACTTTTTATGTATCCTCAAAATAAAAAACAACGCCCCAGTTTGTACTGGTTTGTACACACTTTATCTGATATAACTGTCTCAGAGAAGAAATGGGGGTGTTTTGCTTGTGTTACTCTGACTTGAGTGCCTATATTGAAGGCACAGATGGCTTTTAAAGGATACATTTGTCCCTTGCTGATGCAGATACTAAAGTGGAAAATATCTTGGGGAGCATCTTGAACATGGAAATTAAAGCCAGCTTGGGAAGATGTTCTTACACTGCAAGTGGTTTTCTGAGCAGCTTCCCATGATCTTCCTCCATATCAAATGTTCCTCTGTCAGCATTATTGTGCCTCCTGCCACAGCAGAAAAGCTGTCAGGAGGTTCTGCACACGTAGCAAGAAGAATATTGTGTGGAAATGCTGTGTAATGGCGATGCAGTGAGCTGAACGTGGCTGTTTGGGGTGCTCCTCTCGTTGGCTCCCCTCGTTTGGTTTGTCAGTTAACGACCTCCAAGTCTAATGGGCAGGAATGCTTCATTTGAAACACATGACTCAGAAATGTGTAGATCTTGCAGCGTTGTTTTAGTGCAGAGCTATTCCCCAGCGAGGTCAGAAGTGTTTGTGCCAGAGTTCATGACTAAGCCAGGCGCCTAACGCACAACTCTTGGATGACCCGAGGTATGAAGTGCTCCTGCTGCTCCCTTGCCACCTTTATAATTTCAAATCTTTTGGTTTCTTTTAAAAGCTTCTGAACAGCAACCAGGCAGAAAAACCAAACAGTCCCAATAATGGTTTTGCCGTGTTGTTTTTTTTCTCTGTTTTCATGGCATCGCTTGTTTTCTCGTTTTTATCTTAATAAAGTAAGAAAAAGCAGTAAGAAGCAAAGGGAAAGATCCCCAGCATGAGCACTGGCAGCATTAGGATGAGCAGGATGGGGCAGGGAGTGAAGGGCAGCTGGAAAAGTGCTTTAAAATTGGAAATACAACGTGGAGGGGAGAGCAGACACGTGAGAGGGAGAGGACTTGGAGCAGCAGGAAACTGAACTTCAGAGGAGAGAGGTGGCAGTGAGAGAGGAGACACTGAACTGATGCGATGGTCAGTTTGAGGACTCAGGAAAAGAGCAGGCATGGGCTTGAATGTTATCTGACACCCTGAGGAAATGGCTCCTAGTTGCCCTGGGAAGCTGCTTGTGGGAAGGGAGAACCTGGAAGCAGCTTGGAAAAAAGATAAATTCATCCAGATGGGCTTGTGGTGGAAAGCACTGCTCAGCAGGGCTGGAATTGGTCTGACCTGCCCTTGGAAGCACCTTATCAGCTGTACAGGCCAGTACCTTGGGTGGTGTTCTCCTCCTGGCCTCTCCCTTTGCAGCTCAGGATAATTTTGAGAAGACTCGGGGAAAATTTAATGGGATGGGAGACCCAGATTTCCAGCCAGCTCTGGTAACATGGCACTGGGAAATCCCAGTCCAAGGTTTGGCCTGAGGCACCTCTGTTCACAGGACATGTACTGCTTTACATTTGAGAATTAAAAACAACGTTTTATGTGTTCACAAAAAAAAGTTAAAATGGAAACGTGGTCAGCTGAGAAATTGATTCTCAGATTGAACTTTCATGGGGCATTTTAATATACCCTTTCAAGTTCAGTGTTTGAGCTTTCTTTTTTGTACTGTAATGCCTTGCAGTCATTCAGATGCATAAAAGACTTTTTAAAAATCACAGGGGTAATAATTTGTTGAATTTGAAATGTATATGCTGGCTAAAAAAGTCAGTGGGGTGGTACAAATGACCCCTTAAAAATCTGGATATGGAATGAAAACCATCCTTAAAAATTTTTCTGAAGTAAGAGGCAAAGTTCTTAAATTGGAATAAATTATTTGAAGGTGACATCAAAGATGCAGAAGGGTTTTTTCTTCTTTTTTATGTGTGGCATGTTAAGGCAGGATCTGAAGGGCGAAGAATGCTCTGTGATTAGGAACAGAGCTGGGCTTGAAGTATGGGATCAGGCTGTCAGCTGTTCAGATTTTGTAGCAGCCTGAATGCTGTTTTCCTCTAAGGTGTGAACATCTGGTCAAAGACATTACTAGAACTAATTTGGCTTTGCTGAGTGCAGTAGGAAATGAAAGAGGGTGGCAAAATCCGGGCAGCAGCGAGGATGAACCCTTTCCCTGATTAAATTCTTCTCCGTGGAAAAACATCTTGCAGTCAATGAGGAACAGAAACCTTGGAGGAGTTGTTCCAGTCCTAAAATGTGCTTGTTTTTACAGTCTATAAAAGAGAGCACCAGTGTTTCTCATGTCTGTGGTGACACAGAGCAGTTTGCTGGAGTGTTGAAAGTAAGATTGGAATCAATGTGGTAGCCATGAATCCAATCTAAATACCCTTCCAAATGCAAGGAGGAGACCACATCACTAGAAAGGAACAGTGCAGTTGCAGACAATTTGGATATGAACATGCAAAATTTATAAGACTTCCCTAGAAAAAATTGGATTTTGGCAGCATAGGCAGGGATTGGTGAAATAAATAATCTGTCCTGCGTGGCACGTGTGATCCTGCAGCGAGTGTGAAACCCATCAAAACTGTTGCACAACACTCCAAAGGGAGCAGATGCTTTTTTGCTGGCAGAGGAAAATGCTTTTTTGCATTGTGGGACTCATCTCAAGGCAAATAACTACCTTGTTAAATCAGAATGTGTGATACAGCTGCTGAAAAATAAACACCAGCAGCAGGGCAGGAAATTTCAGGGTGGTTTAATGGACATTGTCAGGGTTAACGGGGGGCAGAATTATAAAAGAACCCAACCCAAATGGAAACTGGAAGCACAAAGTAGTGGAAGATGGAGGTGACTTTTGCCTGGAGACCCTTTTCAGCCCTGGAAATCGAGCTCTGTCCACAAAAATGATGTCTGTGGTTTGGCACTGAAGGGAGGAGCATGGTGAATGGCTTTATTTAGAGGTGTTTCTTCTTTCTACATGCTTAAAACCAGCTGAAATCACACAGGGAGCACATGCCAGGTCCTGAAGATTTTGTTCCTCAGTGTGGCCAGTTCCTGGTTCTTTAGCCCAGGCAGGATTTGGCATCTGCATGGTGCAGCAGCAGGGGGGTTGTGACCTGTCTGTAATTTGTGGTGACATTTCAGCCCTTCAGCTGAAACCTTCAGCTTAAGATTTCTCCTGTATCTTATTAACGAACACTTTGTTTGACACTTTAAAATCAACAGGACCTTCTGCCCTCGTTCCCCTGGTGGTTTCCTGAGGCAATGAGTGTCTGAATCTCTGTGGTCAGAGGGGATTTGATTTTCCCCTGTGTGTACAAACTGGAGGAGGCAGGAAAGCAAACTTCCCTGTTTAAGCATCAACATTTTAATAGCCCACATTTTGAAAAAACAAACTGCTTGGACACCAGATGTAAGTGGCTTTTCTAAAATGCTGTTCCACTTTGAAATCTGGGTAATACATTGCTTCCTCTCGAGAGCCTGAGGAAGCCCACATATTGCTTCCAGAAGTCTTCAGGACCCATAGAAATGAAATAGATTGTAAAAAACTTGGATCTTTACTCCAGTTTATTCATCAATTCTGGCAGCAGTGGTTTCCTGCCATCTTCAGCTTCTAGTAGCCCTCACTGTGGGGACAGTGTGCTGGTGCAGCTTCCCATGCAGCAAAGTACTCACATCTCAGGGTGGGTCTGCCAGCGCTAGCATATTTTTAATTACTATTTTTATTTTATTTAATTGTAATTTCATTTGTATTTTATTTTTAAGGGAGAACAGCAATCTTGCCAGGCAGTTGAAAACCTGGTGACATATCAAAACAACACTTCATCCTTTTCTTCTTTTTTTTTTTTTCTGCAAGCTTCCCATGCTCCATATTTAGATAAGGAGACTCAGTTTTGCTTTTCTAACTAGGGATGAAATACTTTTGGAGGCTTGTAATGTGCTCAGCCTGGGCTCTTTGTTTGCTTTGACTCGCTGTCAAGCAGTTTCTAGATTGTAGATGATATTCTATATTTTTCTATGCTCATGACTGGTGTTTTTATTTTGCCATAACGTATTCTGAAAGCTGAATTAGTCAGAACAGAGATGCAATTCCCAGGACAGTTACATGTTTTGCCAGAGTTACACTTAGAGCTGAATTAGTGTCCCATACCAGCATCTGTGCCTTTCCCACCTAAAAATAAGAAGCTTGAAGGAGATCTGTCGCTGGTTAACACAAATTGAACTCAGAACTTTTGTCTCCTCTTCATCCGTTTATTGAACTGCAAAGTGCTTCCTGCAAATTCCTGACTTTGCATCCACAAATGAAGGGGATTACAGAACAGAGGAGGGATTTACTTGCTTTCTGTGCCAGCAGAGAGACACATTCACTTATTTCATGGCTGAAAAAGTTCAAACCAAAGCACCTCCTGCTTATGGCATCTGTCGCTTGGTTTCCATTTCTCTGTGGCAGTGGCTGTGCCTGGTTGGTGGTTTTGTCCTTCCTGCTTCTTAGTTTTGGAGATGTTTTGTCCAGATTTCACTTATTTTATCTGACTCAAGTTGTGCTGTTACAGGACACCAGGTGAACATCTGTGCTGGCCCTGCTGGGGCTGCACCTCGAATCCTGGGGTCTGTTTTGGGCCCTTCACTGCAAGAAGGACATGGAGGGGCTGGAGCGTGTCCAGGGAAGGGAACGGAGCTGGGGAAGGATCTGGAGCCCCAGGAGGGGCTGAGGGAGCTGGGAAGGAGCTCAGCCTGGAGAAAAGGAGGCTCAGGGGGGACCCTGTGGCTCTGCACAGCTCCTGACAGGAGGGGACAGCCGGGGGGGTCGGGCTGTGCTCCCAGGGAACAGGGACAGGAGGAGAGGGAACGGCCTCAGGCTGGGCCAGGGCAGCTCAGGGTGGATATTGGGACACATTTCCTCATAGAAGGGCAGTGTTGGAATCCCCATTCCTGGAGGGATTTAAAAGCCATGTGGATGCAGCATCTGGGGACATGGGTTAGTGGTGGCAGTGCTGGGTTAGTGTTTGGACTCAATAATTTCAGAGGTCTTTTCCACCCTAAATGATTCCATGTTTCTCTGAGTCCTTCTGGCTGATGATGCTGATCTCTACCTCTCCTCTCATGCCACAATAGCTGTGTCCTATTGTTGGATGGCGCCATTTCTTGTGGTGTGCAGCTCTCCATGTCGTGGGAGTGGTGTTTATCCAGGGTTTGAGTCAAATCCATATATAAAAACGTCTGAAGCCCTTTGGGATGTGAAAGGCTTAAAATATTAACCCTAATTAATGGCTCCTTCTCTGGCTGGGTGTAAACAGTGAGTCATGTGCCACTTAGGGGTTTGCATGTTTAGTCCTATTTCTGTGTGCTTGCAGAATGCCTGCCTGCAGATTTGTTTTATTGAGTAAACACGGATCCAGCAGAGCCCCAAGGCTTCATCAAAGGAAAAGTTAGAAAAGACAGGGGTAGAAAAGATATTATATATTGCCCAAGGCCGTGCAGTGAGTCACTGGGAGAGCTGGGTTTGGGTGTTCCTGGCTCCCTGCTGGTTGTGCTGCAAGGCACGCTCCTTTGCCTGGCACTTTTAATTAAATGCTGTGGCAAATCTTTGGTTAAAGCAGGAGAATCACGAGTTGGAGTGGTGCTTATGTCATCCTGAGGCCCATCAGACATTATGTAAAGATTGAAGAATGCACATTTATGAAGTATAGTTATTAAGGGCCCTGAACTCACACTCAGTTTACCAGGATTCCTTAATTTCCTCGGGATGAGCTTGCCAGTGGCAGGGGTGAGGGCACAGAGGGGGTGTTCTGACACGATCCTGGTTACAACACTGCCAAAGTGCCTGCCTGGCATTGCCAGGGCTCCTCCTGGGCACTGCAGAAGGATGTTTTTCCCACTCCATCATGGGGTTTTGATAGGTTTTGTAGTGGTTTCATTTCAAAACCACGTGTACAATGTAAATGAGATTGTTTTGGTTTTTTTATAACAGAATATTTAATATTGAGTGTGGCAATGCTTTAAGCTATTTCAGAGAGAACCTCTCAAATTTAAAGCCACGAAAACACATATATTCATCATAAACAATTCTTCATGGCATTGTTTTGTAGGGGCACTAATATATTTACATGCAGTGCTGTCAGTGTGTCAGTTCTGCCCCACACCAGGAAATCACAAGGAATAGAGGACACGTTTTCCAAAGCTGTGTTTCATAATATGCACAGGACAAGGAGGTTTTTGCAATGGATTTTTGTTTCTAGCAAGGGAAAGGTTAGCCAGACTTTCCAGAAGGCATGTTGAATCACAGGGGTGACCTGCAGCCAATCCATACAGCATCAGAGTTTGAACTGAAGCCTGGCTAGTATAGGCACAGCCCTGAAAACTCAGCACAATCAGAATTGTATTAGTCACAGATCGTTCCTGTACTTTCTCTCTGCTGCCAGATGCAATTTTGGCTTTGTGACTGTTGTTACAACTCAGGAACTTTGTATAAATATTTTAACTTTGTGCATGACCAGCCCTTCTTTTTTTTTTTTTTTTTTCTGTTAATGAAACATAAAAAGTATTCTGTTTCCTTTTGCTTGTCTCTGTTTCATTTGCTGACAAATGTCCTCTTTCTCTGTGAAGTATCTGTGTTTGGTGCACTGGGATACAAACACAAGCCATTTTTTGTCTTTTGTGTGGGGTTCTTGTTTTTTGTTTTTTTTTTTTAAGAAGGAAAAGCAGTGCCAAAAGAAGATGCTGGTTTTGACCAATGACATCTTGCAAACACGTGCTACGTAAGCTCAATAGCATCTGGTGAGAGGAGGAAGGGCCAGGGTGCTCCCTGTGTCCAAGCATTACCCATATGGGGCTGTTTGTGTTGATCACAACTGCCTGATTCCCCTGCCCTGGACACATCCCTTGGAGCCAGGGCTGTGCCTGGGATCAGGGACTGCCCTGGGATGCTGCTGCTGCTCCTCTGCAGTGCTGCATAAGTGATGGGGAAACTGGGCAGAGCTGCTGGATCCTTCCCAGAACTCAGCCACAGCCGTGGCTGGGCTTATCTGTGGCCGTGGCACTGATAAGGGCTGTATTTTATCATTGTTATTAATTAGTAGGGCATTGCTGGTTGTGATAACATTCCTCTGAATGCAAATAGACATGGAAATGCTTTCTCCTTTCTGTGCTGCCTATTCTGTTGCTCTTCCAGCTCACTCTGTTGAACAAGTGTTGGTTTAATTATTTTTTTGCTGTCTGGAGACTGAAAGATAAGTTTCCATAAAGCATCTTACCCTGTCTGGGAGCTGGCAATGAATTTTATTGAAACAATCTGCTCATCTGAGTAAAACTTCCCTGGTGGGATTGTAACAAAGCTGGATAAAGGGTACACAAGGCCAGTCTTGTTAAACATTAAAACCATAACTTCTGTTTTTGCAGCAGCATATAGTGACAATTGATGGCATTATTTTTTGCTTTCTACTTTGCAGGCATTGTCTGTCTCCTAGGATATTTGAAATAAACTGTAGGTGAAAAATACAAAGTGGTGGGAATTTGGGTTAGTTTATAATACTGAATTTTTGTCCCTATGGATGACTTAGTGAGTCAGGCTTTCAAACTGCTGGTAACAAAACCCCTTAAGAGCCAGCAATGAGCTTCCAAATTAAACATGCAATATTTTCTCTTTTTGCCAAAACTTGAAGTAGGTCAAGCTTGGAGGAAAGCTAGGTTCAAGTTAGCTTTGCCAAGCAAAAGATAAATGCTTCCAGAATTCTGTTTCGATTTTTGGGTTCAGTAACCTAATCCTCAAAATCCTTAAGTCTAAACCTGCATTTAAACCTGTCCAGGTTCATTGATGCTGATAGAAATAGTCCAGTGACATGGTTCAATTACCTGGGGAGGGTCAGGATCATTTAGACAACAGATAAAACAAAAATATTTTAAAAACATGTCACATCACTGTAAGTGTAGAGATTGACATTTAAAAGTGTGAAGAAAGGGAGAAATGGCACTCAATGTGTATTGTACAGGCAGGTGATGAATCAAAAAAAAAGGTATTTATTTGAAGTATGATCTGTTTCAGAACACCCTTGATTCATTGGCAAGAATGTGTGGATTCAACTTTCCCTGCCTTTTTATTTTTAATTGCTGTACAATGCAGTGTTTGCTGGATTTTAAGAATGTTTTAGTGGGAATGTCTTCAACTATGTGATATTTAATATGTTTAGAGATGAGATCTTGAAAGTATAATGGTATCCTCTACTGTCATAACAGAAAAATCACATCAGGTCCTTAAATCCTAACATCTTCAGAGGAAGACATCATTGTATGTAGGAGGCAATATAATTATTTAGAAGAGATATTTCTTTTAAAAAACTAAGATGAATCATTAGCTGGTGTCTTGTGAGAATATAAAATGTCTTTTAACTGTACACATGCACGCTTAAAACTCTTGGGCTGCTGCTTTCATGATTCTTTAGTGTTCACTCTCAAACAACATCATATGTTTACTTCAGCAGCTGTTGGCTAATTATTTCAAGAAGTGTTGGAAGTGGCTGATTTTTAGTATCATCAGATGCTTGCTTTGTACAGCAGAGCATAAATATTCCTTTGGTCTTTTAATTGTTCTTGATTTAATGGGTACCTGTGGTGGAAAAAGTTCTCCAGTGTAAAGAGCCCACACTGGATGCTTCTGTACCAACCCACACACAAAATACTCAAAGAAAACAGAACAAACAAAATCCCTGAGGGATAAAAGCCTCTCTCTTTTCCTCTACCCTGTGAATGGATTCATCCTTCCGTAACATTTGTTCTGCCAGCGGAGCAGTGTCTTTAACATTTGAATTTTCTTTTTTTTCCTTTTTTTTTTTAATTTTTTTCAGGGTAAATTGCCAGTTCTTCTGCTTGGTCAGTCTGCAGACCTGAGGCCAGGGGAGTTTGTGGTGGCCATTGGGAGTCCCTTTTCCCTGCAGAACACGGTGACCACGGGCATTGTCAGCACCACGCAGCGCGGGGGGAAGGAGCTGGGGCTCCGCAACTCCGACATGGACTACATCCAGACAGATGCCATCATCAATGTACGTCCCCTCCGAGCTGCTGCCTTCAGCCCTTGCGTTTCTCCAGCAGAAATTCCTCCTGTGATGCCGTTCTTAGGAGCAGGGAGCATTTCTCTCCCTGTAATCTGGACATCTGCACCACGGCAGCATTTGGTTGTTACTTAGAAACCCCCCTGAGGAGCCACACCAGGCACAATATCTGCCTTCACTTCAAAATCCTTGCAGATTGCAAGGGAGGAGGCAATATTCTCTGGCAAATAAATATCTTTTTGAAATCCATCTTGTTTTCTGGAAAAGAAGCCAAACTTCATTTAAGGATTCAAGTTTGTTTCTGCATTAAGGCAAAACAATAGTTTTTGTACTTCAGATCTTGGCCTTGTAAGAAATCTTCACTAACAGCTCCCAGAGCTGTCCTAAAATCTTCTCAGATTCTAGTGTGGCACTAAGGAAACAAAAGGAAAACCTTTGCTTTCTTAACTTACTCTGGCAGTAAGTATTTGCAAAGCTCAGCTAAAATGGGTGATGTTAAAGTGTAGTTTATGGGTTTGGCAGTTTATTCTATTGCATTTATTTAATAGATAATGGAAACAGTACTACAGAAATATTTTTAAAATTTCTTTTATATTTTGCTTGCAACAAATTAAGAGGTAAATACTAAAATGTGTTCTTAACTTATGTTTGTTTTCAGTATGGGAATTCTGGAGGACCCCTAGTAAATCTGGTAAGAGTTTCTCTAAGTTTGCTTAGTGTAGAGTTTATTGCTTTTTAATTAAAAAAAAAAGTAAAAGCAACAATATACCCCAATCAAACCAACAAAAAAGCAAACTCCCCCCACCAGATGTGTGATTTGCAGCTTTCAATATCTGGCTGACTACACAAAATTCACATGGTTCTTACTAATCAGTTGTCTGTGTTTATGTTGGCTAAAGGCTACATTTGGGTTTCAATATTTAGGATGTTTATGGTTTGCATAGTTTCAAACAAGTGTAATGTTTTTTTGCTCAAGCCTTGCAAAAAGGGAAAAACACATTTTAGAGTGAGGCTTGCCCTTGCTGGTTACGCTGCAGCTGGCAATTATTTTCTTTTGCACACAGAAACTCAGCTAAATATTTCTAAAATGTATCTACCCTTTCATTTTGAATCACACAAAAAAAATCCACATATTTTCAGGATATTAGGTTTTATTTGCCAATAGTGTAGAATGAACTGAAGCAGGTTGCAAAACTGTGTGAGAGCTCTCAGGTCTCCTGAGGGTACATGGGGTTGAGTCCTCAGGAGGCATGGCACAGACTGAAACTCAGAACTACTCAGAGTTTCTGCCTTGGAGGAGATTTGGCAATTTTTTTTCCCACCCAATTCACAGCACACATTCAGTCACACTTAATCTTCACTTAAAAACACCTGTAGTTAGACAGTTTTTGTCTGGGATGAACCAGAGAATGAAACTGCTGAGGTTTCAAAAGAGATGACATCAGAGATGTTTCATCCAAAGCTCTTGGAGTTATATTGCCAGGAAAGTTTTTGATTTTGGCAAACTGTATTTTTCTTTACGTTATTAGGTAATAGTGGCTCGGGAGCAGTCAGTGCCATGCTTTATGTGGTGCTTGCTGAAATAGACACAGAATAGCTGCAGAATGTGTTGCTCATCTGCTGCAAGCATGAGAATTGCCCAGTTTTGATTTCTTCTGCAGCAAGATGAATAATCACATTGATTTTCCAAAACTCCTAAGCAGTGTTTTATCAATAGACTCAAAAAATTACACTTAAAACATAGAAAATAGACCAGCTACAAAATGTGAATTTGTCTTTGTGACTGCTTGGAAGAAATGATCCATTTCTCTTTGAGGTGTTCCATATTTGCTAATAATGTGGGTTTTTTTTCTCCTCCAGGATGGTGAAGTCATTGGAATTAACACATTAAAAGTTACAGCAGGCATCTCATTTGCTATCCCATCCGATAAAATAAAGAAGTTCCTAACGGAATCCCATGACAGACAAGCTAAAGGTACTGTACTTGGGAAGAGGAAAACCAGAAAATAACCTGGTCTAGTGGGCAGCATGGGGTTGGAAATAAGTGACCTTTAAGGTCCCTTCCAACCCAAACCATCCTGTGATTCTGTGAAAGCAGTGATAAACCAGAAAGCCAACAGCCTGCGAGCCTCTTTAGGTCAGGGCAACTGATCACGACCCGTTTTCCTTTCTGTAGGAAAAGCTGTAACCAAAAAGAAATACATTGGCATACGAATGATGTCACTAACTCCCAGGTAAGTAACCAAGGTGGCTCCTCACCTTTCCCCAGCGTGGTCTCTGCATGCATTTGGATCCAGCTGGTGACGTGCAGCAGCGCCCAGAGGTTGGAGCCAGCACCGAGTGTCTCTGTGCGTGCTGGTGACAAACCCAGCCAGACCTTGCCACCTTCTCCTCTGCGTCTGCCACCTGGTGGAACTCTCCTCTAGACTCTCCTATGAGCTAGCTCTTAAACAACTCCTGGCTTTTTCTTCTCCTTAATGCTTCAGAAGAGAATAGCTAGTGACTGTGACTCTGTCCTGGGGTTACGTCCGTGTTGTTGTACGTTCTCACGGCTTACGTCAGCTACGTGCGCACTTCCATCTCTATAAAGTTGTCTTCATTAAACAATTCGCTTAATGTCAAATGAAGCTTTTGTGTGGACTTGCTTATTCATGCTCAGACTATAAGAGACTCATGAGCAGGTAATGCCATGTCCTGTAAAAATAACCAGGAGTTTTCCCTTGTGCAGGATGCACAGGGAGAACAAAGCATTGAAACACAGGGGGTTGGGGATTTTTAAGTGCTCAGGATTGCAGGAGGGGATTCTGTCCCTCTAATCTGCTCTGAGGAGACCCCACCTGGAGTTCTGCATCCAGCTCTGGGGTCCCCAGCACAGGAAGGTCATGGACCTGTTGGAGCCAGTCCAGAGGAGGCCCCACAGATGATCAGAGGGGTTGAGCAGCACCTTTCCCATGAGGAAAGGCTGAGAGAATTGGGATTGTTCATCCTGGAGTAGAGAAGCTTTGGGCTTGACCTAATTGTGACCTTTCCTGAAAGAAAGATGGAGAGGGACGATTTACAAAGGGCCTGGAGCGACAGGATGAGGGGGAATGGCTTCAAACTGACAGAGAGTGGGTTTAGATGAGATATTAGGAAAAAATCTTCCCTGTGAGGGTGGTGGTACCCCTGGATCCCTGGAAGTGCCCAAGGCTAGGTTGGGTTGGGGTTTGGAGCATTCTCTGGGATAGTGGAAGGTGTCCCTGCCATGACAGGGGTGGGGACTGGACGGGGTTTAAGGTCCATTCCAACCCAAACCATTTTGTGATTCCATGATCTGCTAGTTCTAAAGCTTTGAAATATTTTAATTCTGATTGTCTGTATCTATTGAAATGATTGCCTTTACCAGAAATAGACACTAAAACTGTATGCATGCAAAAGAATGTAGTAATTCCTGAAATGTGCATCTAAGGGTTAAAATGAATGCTGAAGTGACATAACAATGTGTGTAAAACACCTTAACTCCTGTTAAATGACTTCAGTAAAATGCGTGGGGGGTTTTTTTCCTGTCTTGACAAAATATTTTTTTTTGCTATTTCTTCATTTTTCAGCAAAGCTAGAGAGCTGAAGGATCGCCATAAAGACTTCCCTGATGTTGTCTCTGGGGCCTATGTCATTGAAGTCATTCCAGAAACACCAGCTGAAGCGTAGGTTGAAGTACTTTTTTCTCAAAACCACTGCCACTGACTTAAGGGGGTAATGATGGAGACTGTTCCCTGCTTAACTGGCTTTCTTCATTATGCTAAATTAACAAGGCTACGACCATCTGATTGCTATTAGGTTGTCTGCTGGAAATGGGTTTGTGGTTTCAGCCTGGTCCCTGATGGGCAATATTCTAACTGTATCAGGGTATTGCAGGGAAGCCCTGTCAGCCTTCCAGGCCCAAAGGGAAGGGATTCAGGGGGTGTGAAAACTCCTTTTTCGTGTTTTTTCAGCTTCCAAGGCATCTGTTGTACCAGTGCCAGTGCTGAATAAAGACTTTTGTTCCTGCACACTCTCTATGGCCCTGCTGGTCACTGCAGGAGAGCAACTGAGAAGCTTTTGAGTCCACTTTGGAAGAAATGTCCAGCTCAGCATTGGCCAAACCCACCAGCTCCCCTGGCACACCTTGGGGCTGAAATCCTCTCTTGGCAGCAGACACTCTTCCATGTGAGAGCTTTGTCAGCAGTAACATTACTGGAAGAGCTTTTGGGTTTGGACAACTGATTTTTTTTTTTTTTGTTCCTATTACTCAGTATTTGCTCAGAAACTGGCCCTGCTGGTTGGTACCATGTCTGGCTGAAGCCTGGCAGCTGGGCTGTGGTCACTGGCACTGGTCTGGCTGGCTTTTGCTGGAGACACTTTTCTCTCAGGGTTTGCTTGATAGGAAACTGCTCAGTAATCCAGGGCAGGAAATGGGAAACCTTATTCATTTTCTGAAACTAGGGATCATTTAAGAGAGGAGGAGTAAATCTTTGTGGCAGCAAAGAGGCTTATGTGGCACCAAAGGCAGAAAGCTGCTTGGGGCAGGCATACACTGCCTTTTAGGAAGACTACAAGGATGGTTGGATGGTGTCTTTTTGGGCAGTCTGCGTGTAAGATAAACAGTGATAGCTGTCCAGTGTGCTCTCTGAACTACTGCTGTGTTTGTAGATGATCCTTGCTGGCAGTGCTCTTCAGGCAGAGCACTGTAGTGTGAAGGAATGTGTAGGAATGATTTGGCTGCTTCAGTGTGGGGCTGGAATTGCTGCCTTGGTGTTCAGGTTCAGTCTGAAGGTGCAGAACAGTCATTTTAGGAGTGTGGGTGATAGCAGAGAGTGGGAGAGGGACTTTCGAGAGGGAGACAAAATGTGAGGCAATGTAACCTTGGGGAGGTTGGTCTCCCTTGAAGGGAGATCCAAATCAAGGTGCTCCATCCAAAGGCTGGCCTGGCAGTTAAAATACAGCCCATGTTGGCTCTGTCCCCCCACTCCCAGTCCCCTGGCCCAGAGGTTTCCTTCTTCTGCTGATCTGTCCAGCACGTGTTGTGTAGAAGTGCAGGTGGGGCACTGGGTCCTGGCTGGGAGTCATGTGGAAAGGCTGCATGAAAAACCAAACTTCCTCCACTAACATATTTTGAGCCATGCCTTCTGCAGGCAAGCAGATTTGTTGCAAACATTGGCCAAGGGCATCCTGCTTGCAGGAGACACTCGTGTCAGGCGCCTTCTGTGGGTGGAAGAGGCCGAGGAGTGGTCTGTGGTTTTGTGAAGGATTATGCTTGTGAAGGGTTGAATCATGTCTGATCTGTCTCGGTTAATTTTTCCATAACTTGGAGCCAGATCGTTGAGCAAGACTGGGCAAGATGTTGTGGTCTGTGGCATCCCTCACCAGCCATTTCTTGGTGCTGGCAGCAGCTCCAGCCAGCCTGGGGAGAGACACAACCCTGGTTCTGCCCTGTCTTGCTTTGAGTCAGGAAGGTTCCGATTTTGAGGTCAGAAAAAGGGATTTTGGCTGCTATAAGCAGCAGAGGAAGGACATATTTGATTTTTGGTGACCACACTAGACAGCTACATGTGTTACTCTGCTCAGGTTTAAAACATGAAGGGTGAGTGAAGTGGCTGCCAGTAAGCTCTGTATGGAGAACAGGGGCTGAAATCCCTCCTTAGCACACAGTGCCACTCATTTTGCTTCTCTATGGATTCAGGAACAAAAGCTTGGGAGATCTCCCCTCTAAAATGAATCTGCTTTGTTGCAATTATTTTAGAAGACAGATATCAACACCTAGGATCTTTATTGCAGAATTAACTGCTCTTTGCAACAGCAAATTCCTTTGAAGGCAGTGAAATATGGGATTCATCAAACTTGTGCATCCATCAGATCCTGAGCTTTCTGCACTTTATTGTACTCTTCACTGCTTCATAAATTCTGATTGCTTTTCTGATGGCTGCCATGCCTGCACAGCTGCTGTTGGGTGGGAAATAGAAATAATCCAGCGACCTTTTCTTCCCCCCCCCCTCAAAGATAAAACTGCACTCATAATAACACACTGCTGCTTTGTGTTTTCAGTGGTGGCCTGAAGGACAACGATGTGATTATAAGCATCAATGGACAGTCGATAAGCTCAGCCAGTGATGTCAGTGACATCATTAAAAAGGACAGTACGTTGCACATGGTTGTGCGCAGGGGCAACGAAGATGTTATGTTAACAGTAGTTCCCGAAGAAATCGATCCCTAACCAGAAACATGAGCTGGATTTCATGTTTTCTTTTAACAGCAATGGACTGCTTATATTCTCTCTGTGCTGGTACAGGAAAACGTTAGACTTCTGACCAACATTCTGCTTGTTCAGTGGATTAGTATTGGCCAACAGAGTAACTTCTACTAGGTTTAAGGTGCAAAATCAGTGTAATTTCACATACTCCAGATGATATTTTTTTTCCTTCTGTATTATGTATGCAATGTATTCTTTACTGGCTTTTACATCCCCCGCTTAACGAATCGACGTTTGCTTCCCTGTGTTGAGATTTCCTGTCATTTCCTCTAAGACTTAAACAAAACAAAACCCACGCACACAATGTGTGTTGTGGCATTCAGGTATTTATAGGTTAGCTGTGTTTTAACTGGAAATGCCATTCTAAAGGAGTAGTCAGCCTAAAAGAAAACACAATTGGGAAATAAAGTTTGGTTTATAAACACAAAAGGAACCCCCAACCCAAATAACCTCCCAAGGATCCCGTGCAGGACTTTAATACTATGATATTTTCCTAGTGTTATTAAAAGAATTCAACAGTAATTCTTGTGAGTGACTCATTTTGCTTCCCCTTGTGGAGTGGTTTTCTTTGCATGGCACATCTGCCTGGAGGATGTCCTGGTGGTCTCCTTTTAATCATCACTTAATCACATGACTTATTTTTCAGTGTATGCCTTTTGTTTGTGCTTTTGTGCATCTGTTCTCCTCAGCAAGGCTGGGTTCAATTTGTCATATTGCCTATGTCTTCCAGATGTTAATGCATTTTCCTTACTGTTTTAATTACAACTCCACCAATGCCTGGAATCTGTTTGCCCTCTGTAGAAATTGCCACATGGTGGATCACAGATCTCATACCATTCTGGTTCAGATCTTAGGATGTCTGTAACCATTTAGATCAGGCCTTAAGCTCTTTAAAACAGGCCCGGTTTATCCAAATCTGGAGTGCTGGTGTGTGTATGGACCTGGTTTTGACTCTGGGATATTCCTCTAACCGGCATTAATCTCTATACATGTTTATTGATGCCCTTGAAGCTTAAGGGTGATGAGTGAGCTTGTCTTGCTGTGAAGGAGAACAATCAACTACAGCTAATTACAAGGTAATTACTCATTGGGTAAACAATAGGCTAAGCAGCCTTTTCTTTCTTCTGTTGTAACATGTATTTCAGAGAATAAATCCAAGGCTGTAGACAAGTTTTGGTGACTGTCATTCCTAAACATGCTCTTCTTCTAGAAAAAGAATGTTTTAGTAAACCTCTGCAGCTGGGTAGCTGGCAGTTTATGAGTTTTAAAGAAAGGGCTGTATTCCACCCAAATGCAGCAACAAACCCTCGAGAGCTGGATTCCTGACAGTGCTCCTTCTCCTCCCAGCTCTATTTCAGTTCTGTTTCAGTTTATCCCAATTCGAGGAGCCTCTGTATCCCCAGCTGCCAGTGCCTGCCCTTACTCACCTGGATCACTGTAAATTTACACAGTGTAGCATTAAGTAACTGCAGTTACCTTTCAGTGCACTGTTGACTCCTGACAGGATGGAACACCTCATTACCAACTTGTGCCATGGCTGTGGAAAATCACACATGTGAAAATCCACCAAAATACTGCAGTGCCAAGCACTGCCAGTCTGCAATCCTTTCTAGCTCAAGAAATGCAAGGAATGACCTTGCAGAAGTGTTTTGTAGCATCTTTGCACTGCAGGTTCATCTTGCTGATGTTGGTTAATGTTCCAGCTCGCTGTTGAAGTGGTGATATGCTTTGCAGTCTGTTTGTGCCCTGTGTAGCACAGAGTGGTAATACACAGCTCTCAGCAAAAATGAGTTTAAAAATCACCTGCCTTCTCTAGTACTCCACCTAACCCAACTAGCAAAAGTTAAACTAAAGCCCCAAAGCCAGGAAATTGTGTTGAAAACCAAAGTTATTTTTCATCTGCCTTTTTATTTCAAAACAAGTGCTTGCACAATTTGCAGAGCTGATTGATTCTCTTTGTTGCTGTTGCTTGTTGTTGTGGTCTCTTAATATGCAAACTCATTAATTTTCTTTGTGTGGGCATTAGGAAAGAAGCAAATGAAATTCTGTAAATGGTTTTCCTGAGTCACTGGGATTAGTGAAATATTTGACCAGAATTCTAGCCCTGAGCTCCATCCAGTGGGATGTGAGATGGTCTCATTGCAGCCATTCACTTTGAAAGTGGTTTTGTGATTTACGTTTTCTTAATTTGTAATTAATTTCTGTGCACTGGATATTGGTAACCACATGAATATCATATGGATGAACATTTAAAATTTACTTTCCTTGTATCCAACCATGCAGCTACCCAGATGGTTTCTTACAATCAAAGTATTGTCCAAATGATTTTTGAATATTTGAAGTAAGATTACTGATGAGTAGAGATGTGGAAGCAAAGTTTTTCTTTAAATACAATTAATTACCATGTATTTTTGATGTATGGGGTTATAGATGGGAATGGTTTCTATACTTTGTTGCTTCAGCAGACAGTTCTTTCTAAAATGCACTTGAAAATACTTTGTACAGAATAACTTTGGCACAGTTTGTTTAAATATCAGTTTCTTGGAAGTTTTATGAAGTGCTGGATGCTATATCAGGGAAATTGGATATTCTGGCTTGATTTTCAGTATTTTGGAGCATCTGAAATGGAAACTGGAGTTGCTGTGTGTGATGCTGAGTACATGGCTACGTGTGCTACATTTGGAGGTAGTTTCGAAATGCAAGTTCACTTATTCCATAAGGGAAAGGTCCTGAGCTATAAAAAATGGTCATGACTAACAATTGTCTGCTTTCTGTGGCTTAGATGCCAAGAAGTAAAATCCTGCCATTTCATTGCCAGAGGACTTTTTTTTTTCTTTCCCTTCCTTACCTAGAACTATTTTGTATTCATGTTGAGGTAGCTGAGGGTATTTTTAAAACCACATCTTTCCAAACTGTGGTGAGAGGGACGTTAGTAAGGCATGATTAGATTATAGAGAGGTTCTTATTGTATGTCAGAAAAGTACTGCAGAACTAACTGTACTGATTATTGATTAAAACTGCAGCTGCAAATACCCAGCAGGTAAATAGAAGTGATGAAGGCAGAAGTCACCAATCCAGAGCAGTGAATGATGAGTGCAGAGAGAATTCAGCTCTGTGTGATGGTAGGTCACTGTGTGAGTCCTTTTCAGGTCCCCTCAACCCCCAAACCCCATCTCTTGTGCAAGATGCTGGCAGGGAAGTCAGAGCTGGACACTCTGGCCTCAGGATTTAAGCCAGTTCAGCCTCTTTGTACCATTCCTCTGTAAATATGCATTAACTTGATCAGTTAAGGATTGTTTATTGCATAAAACTACTGCTAAAACCAGAGCATATGTAAATTGACTAATTGGGCAGAGAAAGTAAAGAAACATCAATTTAACCTATCTACATCTGCTGGGAAGTTTTCCTCCAGTTTTCAGGGTTTTGTTTAGTAGTCATGGTACTGCAGCATCTGTCCCCATAAACTTTCTGAGGAAGTGGGTAATAATTAGCAACTGATTAGAAGGAAAATGAGTCAGAGCTAAAGCATACGAGTCAAATTTACTTAATGTGGTAAAGAATTCAATTTAGGAGCTTGAAAATACTGCATAACATGCTGGAGAAGAAAATTAAATATTTTTTTCTGTTCATTCCTTTTCTGTTCAGTGTTTATGCAGAGACCACAGTGATTTTCACAAAGTTTGCCATGTGGATATTTGAGGGAGATGGACTGTGCTAACAGCAGTGCAGTGTAATCTTCCTTTCCCCTCTGAAATGGAGCTAATGGTGCAGACCAGCCCTCCACAGAGGAAAATACATTTGTGGGGTGTTATTGATTGAGAAAGCTTGAGAAAGTGATTCAGGCTGTGTCCATGCAGTGACTGTAGGATTTGCTGTGTCTGCCTGGACAACCCTTCCCAAAGTCCCTGAAAGCTGAGAGAGGAGCAGCAGCCCTTGGGCCTGACCCCACAGCTGCAGTCCTCAAGGAAAAAAAAGGTATTTTTCATAGAATCAGAGAATAGCTTGGGTTGGAAGGGACCTTAAAGACCATCTAGTCCCAGAGGCTGGGACACCTCCCACTATCCCAGGGTGCTCCAAGCCCCGTCCAACCTGGCTTTGGACACTTCCAGGGATGGGAGAGCCACAGCTTCTGTGGACAACCTGTTCATAAGAACCTGTGGACAGGTAAGTCCACGAGAGGGCGAATTGAAGCTAAAAACTCATCCCCAACCTCTGTGGAAGCTGAGTCTGGACGTTGTCACTGTGATCTGGGGCACTGCCTGCTGGTGCTGTGTGGGGCTGTGCTGAGGGGGTGACCTCCTGCAGGAGGAGGGGGATGCAGGGGGAAAAGAAGATGTCCATGGAAGTCTGAACTTAGTGTCTGCTCAGAAAGAAGTGCTGAAAGCTGTCCTCATAAAAATTTATTCCAGTTTTCCAAGGAGCTGGGCAGTTCTGGCAAGGAAAAAGTAGATTTTGTCTGCATCTCATCTCCAGTAAGTCCATGTCTCTGGCAAGGAAGGAGAGTTGACTGTCTGATTTGGAAAACTAGAATGTTTCAGTATGCTGTGACTGTTTGAAAATTCTTTGCAGTTCTAAGAAAAAAAAATCAACCCACCAACCTGCAAATCAACCAGAAACAGGCAAATATAACAGAAAAGGAGCTCTAGCTGCCACTGTCTGGTGCCAAACAAACCTGTAATAAAATCCAAGTGTAATTAACAGAGGAATAAATGTACATTTCCTCACATCTCAATCAGCATTTGACTTGGAGGTTGGGATCCTGAAAGGAAACCTTCCTTTTGAAGAGGAGCTGGGAAAAGAATGCTTCATTTCACCAGTGTGGTTAGTAGATCAGTACTTTATTCATGTAACAGTGAAGGGTTTACAACCATGAAAATGTTACATTTACATAAGCAGCTATGTAAAGGATAATGATAGACTGAAGCTATGACACACATCTTGGTTTTATTTAGCAGTCTAATAATTTTGCTTTTATTTATCCTCAGCTAAAGTGTTTTAATGTTTGTTTGTTCAATGAAAAAGCACTTCCACAGAGAAGGTAGGGCTGTGCAAAAGGAAAAGCTCCACTGGGCTCAGCTCCAGCCTGTGCAGTGAGCTCCTGCGAGCACTGAGGGACGCTGCAAACCTTTTCAGTCCTGCAAAGGGCTGGCTTTATTGCCTGAAGAACAGACCAGTGGTTTTCTTCCTTTTCAATTAAAAGCCAAAGGTCTCTGCTCAACACTGTCTGCCCAGGAGAAAAAGAAACAAGAGCAAATCCCAACCCACAGATGTTCACAGTGTCACTTGCTTTGGTACCCAAATACTGGACGCTGCAGCTCCACTCTTGGCACAACGCCTCTGAAGACAGAGGACAATTGTCCTCAGTGATTGCTTTATTCTCACTCAGGTTGCATTTTCTATCCTTGTCCTCACTACTGGACACATCTTTTCAGTTGGTCCAGATCCTTTTTTAGGTGCCCAGTCTGGCCACAGGGCATCACTTGCAGCATATGGAGAGAGTAAAGAGACTCAGGAGATAGAGCACTGCATTTATCTGTAACTAGCATGGAGTGATGTTATATAGGATTATATCCATTTTATAGCTCTGGTTTCAGTCTGGGAGGGTTTGAAATTGCAGCCTGAAGACTGAATAAGACATCATGTACTCTCTCATCTTCATCACTGAAGTGCTTCAGACTTGCTTAAACAGAAGTGGTAGAAGCTTTATTCCTAAAATTGAAAGGGTTGATTATTTCATCTTCCCCCGTCTAGATGTCATCATATCCAGGTGTTACCACAGGCAAATCTTTACATAAATTTAATGTAACTTTCATGTGACTATAATATGCTAGTAACCACCTATGTTAATGTAATTGTAAATCGTGCTATTTAGAAACAACCATTATTCATTACATTCAAATATGATAATTGCCTGTGCAAACCCCTTGATCCAAAATGATATACACAAATTATATTACATTAACGATGTTGTTATTACTAAAACCTGAAACTTGTACTCATTACAGGACAAAAAAAATTACAGCAACCTACCAAACATTATCACTTAACAAAATCATTAATATTTTGAACAAAAATGCAGTCTTTCAGATGAGGTTAGCTTCTGAATTTCGGGATGCCCACAATAAAATCTGATCTATGGCAATTCATTTCCTTAAGTCTGTTTTCTTTGCCTGCATTTCTCCTGAGCCACAGGGACTCAGAAGGGTTAACAGAGGATTTCTAAGGTGAGCCCATGTCCAAGAGAAGTGTATTTAGGTTCTCCTATGGAAGTGGGCACTGCTCAGAAAGCCAACAAGACAGACAGTCAGCGCTGAGCTCACAGGAGTGAGACAGCCCTGTGTTTATTATGACAGGAATTTTCCCTTTTTCTGTTGTTTGAGCCATTCTGTGGGATATCCTGAATGGGAATGTGGAAAAGGTGCCCTGTTGTTTCAGGTGCCATTGAAAGTGAAGTAGTTCAGCAGGATGCTGAACAGATGGCTGGTGCACTGAGGAAGGTGGCAGGGCTGGCTGTTGATAAGAAATGTGGTTTTCTGAGAGGATTTTGCCTCCAAGTTTTGCCTGGCACTTCATTATTGTGATGAGCTGCCTGTATGTATTTTATAAAGTGGAGGTTGTAATTCTTGCAATCCGTTTGGGATCTGCTTTAGGGCATTTTCTGTTTCTGGATCAGATCCTTGCCAAACCTCAGCCACAGCAGGGAAATTGTGCTTCCAGGAGAGTCTACTTCAGCAAAGAAATAGAATTGTTTTATTTACAACAATGGCCACAGAAAATTATTTCCAGACACTGGGCAGTGGCTCTGAAGAGCAAAGAATGGGAAATGGCACAGAAACCTAAGGCAGAGAAAAGAGCCTTGATGTGATCCCAAACCTCCTGTGGAAGGGCAGTGCAGGAGTGGAGAGCTGGGGCTGTCTCCATTGGGAGCATCAGTGCCAGGCTGCAGCTGGGGCTCGTTCCTGGTCCCTCAGAGCAGGGACCTGCTTGGATCTCTGAGTGGGAGGCTCCCAGGATACAGCCCTAAATGTCTGATTTTCTGGCATTTGGTGCTGGAAGTCAGTTTTGCCTTCAAATACAACTGCAGAACTGAGTCCTGTGTCTGTGCTGGTCAAACAGCTGCTCCCCTCATGAAGGACATTTTTGTGCTTTCTTTTTTGTATTTTAAAAGACTTTATGGATACAGTCTCTCTCCTTTTTAACACAAATGCCATTGGCTTTGATGTTTTTTAGTCTGGCTGTGGTCTTATTTATTTTGTCAGGGTGGCAGAAGGGTTTGATGCAATTACAGGCCATATTGGGAATAGGAGGCAGCACTGCAAGGTTTATTACCAGCAGTGATCAGCCCAGCTGAATTAATGAAACCATTGTCCTAAATTCAAAACCAGGTGGGATAGATTGTTTAGGAAGCTGGCCAAACTGTATAGACAAAAGTATGTGTTAATAATAAATAGCACTGTTTCTTTATGCAGTGGGTGAGAAACTACGTGGAAAGATTGTCAATATTTGTTTGATAGCAATGTTAAACTTTATTTAATGACAAAAGAAAATGTTTTAGCATTTTGGGGGGTAAAGGAACTCGTGACAGGTTGTGAACATGAACACCAACTTTGGGTCTAGAGCTCTTAGTTACAAGTAAATGTAAATTTTTGAGCTGTGATAGCTGTTAAGAGCTTCTGGTTATCCTTAAGTTTATGGTAATGTTTTGACTCTTCAGTGAAATTTCACGGGATTGTGGTTTAATCGATCATTCCACTAGTTATTTTCCTTTCTTTGTACAGCAAACAATAAAATCTTTCAGACCCACCCTCCTCCTGCAAATCACAGCAGTGCATTTTTCAGTTTCTAATGTTTGTTGGGTAACAGATCAAATTTGTTCAACAAACATAAGGCAAGATCCAAGGGAGATCTGGGATGCATGGAAGCTGAACTGCCCTTCCCTTATCTCTTGCTGGCATCAGTTGCCACACACCTTGGAGGTATTTACATTTAATTACTGAGACTGGGACATTTAGCAACTGTCAGAAAGGTCTGAAATGGTGGCAGATATCAGTGAGTTCCAGATGAGGGTACTTAAGAGAGGAAAGCAGAAGATATTTTCTCTCTGAGCACGGGTGGTTCCCATCTTAAAATGGCTTAAGAGTTATTCTGTTCAGCAAAAAAAAAAGTCCCAGGTCAAATCCATCAATCTCATCCCAGAGAACCAATCCAAACATTTGATTACCAGGGGCCAGGGTGGGAGCGGTCTCTGCTTCTACCTCTGTGGTGCCAGGCACGGAGAATTGCAGGGTAAGGAGCAGCTTTCTGCAATTTTAAAGGTAGTTTGAAAGTGTGGAAACCTCAGTCCTAGTCCCTACTCTAGGTCTCATTATTGTCCCTGTTGCAGTAGCTGTTTATGTAGATCTTGGGTGTTAAGACATCCTAATGACAAGGATATTCTCAAAAATTATATTTTTCATTTATTTTTCCATTGCATTGACCCTTTATCAATCTTCACAGCTGCTGGCCTGTGTGTGTTGGTTTAAGGAGTGGTGACTTTATGTTCATACAAAGGAACTTGCTGTGCTCTGACATGGTGTGTAAAATATTGGGGTATCTGCTACCAGAAAGCAAGCAGGGATCAAAGAGTTCCTGTTCTGCACGATGTCCCCTCACTGTAAGGTCAAAGATTTCTCTTATCTCATATTTGGTAAACAAATTTTGTTGTGTTCAAAGAGGTTGGTGTTCAATAATTGGGGTGAGTTGGAGCCAGTGGAGGTCTGGGAGAGGGAGGAGTGTTGGAAGCAGATGAGGTGCAACCAAGAGCAGCACAAAATGAGACAAGGCACAAGTGTCCTTTCATCTGCCTAGTGCTTTTCCCAAATAATCCCAAATCCTCTCATTTCCTCAGCAGTTCAACATCTCTTCCAAACATGGGAGAGCAACTCAAAAATAGCAGAGCTGGTTAGCTAATAAATGTTTCAGCTGCAATCTTTCACTGACTCAAAGGAACTGTGTCTCAGGCTCTCAGGTTCTTCAAGCTTTAAATAATACATTGGTCCAATTTTCTATGACTTTACTTGAAGCATCTTGTTATGACAAGTCCAGAACATAAATTTTATACACTTTAGTATTTTGGTCAAATGGAATTCTTTGCTGAATTCAACCTGAATTTGTGCTGAGCCTTTTTTCTCCCCATTTTTTAACTCTACTCCTGGCTGGAGGATGGTTACTGCTCTGGAATGTCATAGATCCTAAGTATCACAAGAATAAAATTATTTCCTTATAGAGCTCTTGGCTCTCATGAAGATCAGGCCCCACCTGCTTACCTGGATGCTCTCATCCGTAACTCACCAGGTGCGAGTTGTTTGGACAAACCCTCTCTGCCCTCCTGTGAGCTGCTGCTGTGGATCCAAAGTCATTTCCTCTTGGGGCTGAGGGAGACAGGAGGGGAGCAGAGAGGAGTGGGCTGGGAAAGGAGCAGCAAGCCAGAAGAGAGAGGGTACAAGAGGAACGAAGAGAGGAGACCCCCACAGCCACGTGTCTGTGTGTTTGTCTGCAATGGTGACTTCTCTGTGGGTGCCTTGCAGGCAAAATCTTTAATTGGTTTTGTTCCAGCTGTGCACGGGCTCTCAGACATCCATGGTGAACACAGGCACAGCTGGAAAAGAAGGAGAACAGCAGGAGGACTGAAGGGGTGCAGAGGGAATCTCCAGAGGGTCAGGGGGAGGGCTGTAGGGCTGAGCCAGGCAGCTGGAGATGACAGGGACAGAGCAGAGCCAGCAAGCCTTCTACAGGGAAAGTCAATTTCAGCCTGGTTTCTCTCCTTGCCAGATGCACTACTTTACTTAAGGAACAATTTTGTAACTTAGTGACCAGTGAGAAATGGAACCAAGTGCAGGAGAGGGATGGCAGGAGACCTATCAGGAGGGAGCTGCTGTTCCCACAGCCAGGCACCAAGGCTGTGTCCAGTGTCAGATTAAATAATTTAATCTTCCCCATCCCAATCAAACATAGCTCAATCATAAATCTTGATTTCCTGATGTAATGAAACCATTCCTGCCTTAATTTGCTTTGGTGTCACTTGTGCAAACAAAGCTTTGCACAGAGCTGAAAGGAAAGGGAACAGATGGGGAGAGTGGACAGGGAGTAGGGAACTGTGTGCCAATGGAGGCTATTTCAGCTTGGGATGAGTGATTGGTACCTGCTTTCTGGCCCTTGCCATGCCCTGTGGTAGGGGAGAAGCATCACTGATTCTAGAATAGAAGTTATGGTATCAATTGAATTTGAAGGAGTTAGTGGGAGCTGACTGCTTATAACAATTAATTAAAAAGTGTGAACAACTTGCATCCTTTCTCCTATCCAAAGGACAAGCATTTTCATTGCATAATTGACTTTTAAAGGAAGCATGGATCCAAACTGAAGCTAATGTTTCCACACATTCCCATCAAGTTCCAGCTCTGGTTAAATGAGCCAAGAGTCAAGAAAATCCCCCACTCCATCAGCCATCCCATGGAAGAAAGGTCATTTGGTACAAAAAAACAGGTCAGTACTAGAGCACCATTTTGCTGCTGGCTCTTCTACTCACAGAAAGGGTGATAAAGTTCTGGAATGGCTGCCCAGGGAGGTGGTGGAGTCACCATCCCTGGGTGTGTTTAACAAAGCCTGGATGTGGCACTGGGTGCCAGGGTTGAGTTGAGGTGTTGGGGCTGGGTTGGACTCAATGATCTTGAAGGTCTCTTCCAACCTGGTCATTCTGTGAATTCTGTAAATTCTGTGAATTCTGTGAATTTTTTCCTGCAATGTCAGGGTAGTAACCACTGCAAATGAAATTAAATAGTGGGGATGGTTCAACAGGTGCCAACTGGTGTCTTGACTACTGACCCAGCAACTCTGGTGCTTTGGTGTGCTCCAACCAGCTCTGCAACAGTCCCACCTCAGGGCTTGGCTGAGTTTTATTTAGTTATTAAATTGTATTTAAGAAAGTGCAAAATGTCATGCAGGAAATGAGGATTTGGGGTAGAAAGCATGAGGAACAGTCCTTTGAACACCAAAGTTAGAGGAGATGGAGGAGGAGGAGGTTCTCCTTGTGCCAGACCTGAGATGTCCCTACAATCCACAGAGGCCTCTGTGCTGGAGCAAGAGGACATTTCCTGAAGGAGCTGTGGCCATGGAGAGCTGATGCTGGATTATCCTGTTGGTTTATGCTGAAGGACTGCAGCCCAGGGGAAGGACCCTCAATGGACCACTAAAAAAGGGTGAGGAGGACAGAGCAGCAGTGACAAACTGTCATGGACTCACCACGGCCCCCTGTGCCACCCAGAGAGGTGGACAGGACAGCAGTGAAATGAAGAAGTGACCTTGAGCCTAGCAGAAGAGGGAGTGGAGAACATGTTGTTTCAGTTATATGTGTTTCTCATTATACAAGTCTATTTTAATTGGCAATCAAGTTATTTTTCTATAAGCTGAATCTGTTTTCCATCTGACAGTAAGTGATTTCCCCATCCTTATCTCAACCCATGAACTTCTCCACCTTTTTTTCTCCTCCTGCCCTGCTGAGGAGGAGGAATGAGAGAGGGGCTGGGTGGGTGTCTTGCAGCCAGCCAAAAGCAATCCACCACGCTTTTTTTTTTTTATCTGGGGAACTGAGATGCTGGGCTCCACACAGAGAATGCCAGTCCTGGAGTGGGATGGCCATGCAGTGCTGATTGCCACTGGGATCTGTGTGGACCAGTCACCCTGAGCGCGGGGCTGTCTCACATGTTCTCTTTTTGTGTTCAAATAGTACCAATTTTTGTTGGCTTTTAAATGGTTTTAGTCTGGTTTTATTTCTCTTTCGTTTCTCCAGGTCTGCAACAGCTGCCCCAATGTGTTTACCAAGCCACAACCCTGACTTCCTCCAGTCCCTCCAAAAGACCACTTCCTCCACCTGCCTTGCAAAGCCATGAGAATAAAGGTCTCCCCGTGTTTACAGAGTCAACAAACTGTTTGCATGTCTAACAAACTAATCCCTTCATTTCTGCCCCCATTCTCACAATGGAGTTTGTGCCTCCTTTCTCTTTTAGATCGTCCTTTGGCTCTCCTGTGCTGCGTGAAGTTGAGTTTGGTCATTGGCTGTCCAAGACTGTTGCATTGCATGGTTCAGGAGGCACAAGAAACGTGTTCTTGTGACATTGGCTGAGTTTTTGAGAAGTAATTTGTTTGCCAGTCAGTAATAAATCCAAAACTAATAGCAGGAACAATGTGGCTGTCAAATTTTTATCTACTAGAAGTTTTTGCACATTCTCTCTAGAAAAGAAAATGCAGAATTCTGAGTTACACAACTTACTAACACCCTGAGACTTTTTAAAGATTGATTGAACTTTGAATATAACCCTACTTTGAACTGAGACTTGGACCAGGGGCTCTTCCAGGCTAAATAGTTCTGTGTTCTTTAATGAGGACTTGGATCCACTGAAACTTCATCATGACCTGAGATACTTTCTCTTTGTAAAAATCCATTGTAAGTTCCATCTGATGCCCTTACTTTTCTATTACCTTAAATCTGTTATAAATCTCAGGGCACAACTGTGTCAAGAGTTCTGCCACGTTCTTAAGAGCTTCAGGAATAGAGAATTTGGGATGAATTTTCACTTATTTTCTATATTTGCCCCTATTGCCAGACTTAGAGCCCTTGTTCTCTGGAAAGGTTTTGTGCAGTTTAACAATGATCAGTGTATGACCACTTGACTTGGGTTTGTGTCAAAAGGCAAAAGATTACTTTTGATTAACTTCCGGAGCTTAAGTGTCCTGACTCTTGCTGCCCTGGTGAGGACAGAGCACACTGATGATGATGAACAGGGGGAGAAGAGAAAAAGAAGAATGTAATCACTTTTACTGCATGTTTTTGTGACATCTCTTGGGACAGAGTACAAAGGGTTTCCATAAGCCCTTGGGTTGTTTCCCACTGTAGTCCCACCCTTCCACGTGTTCAGTCACTAAAAAAAAAAAAGCACATATTGCACCAGCCTAAGAAGCAGCTTTGGCTCAGATACAGCTCAAACCCAAGAAAGGGACAAGTTACATAAGTGACAGCAAGAGAACTCCACAGCCAAAGAGGGATGGGGTAGAAAAACAGCAGCTACTGCAACCATTTCTGATCTCTGTTTTCCCTGAATCAGATATCAGGTATTGTCCTCCTGTAGAACCAGGAAGCTGCAAATATTGATTTACAAATCAAACATGTGGCCTTGAAAGTCGGGGAAGTGAGAGCAATGGGGAATGTGGTATTGAGCTACAGAAACAAGAGATTGGGCTGCTGAGCTGCACCCTTTGGTGACTCTGCCTATAAATTCTGGTGTCCTCCTGCATCAGGAGCTCCAAGGAGATGGCTGCCACCAGGATCTTGTCTTGGATGGTGATGATAATTCTTCACATTCAGGTGGATGCAGGTAAAGAGCCTCACTTCTGATCACCTTTATAGCTTTATTTCACCTTGGGCTAACGTTGGGATTTAATGGTAAAAGAAGATTTATCAGCATGGCTCAGCTCTTTTGAAAACCATGAGCAGGTCAAACCTATGAGCTGAAGAAATCAATGTCATCAAAACTGCTTAATGAATTTAATTTTTTTCCCATCATTTTTTGTAAAGAGCTTAGTAAAGGAAATTAAAATGAATATACTGCAAAGCCAATTATAACATTTTCCAATCCTTTATATTGGGATAATGGAGTTAAAGACTAATAAGTATTTTCTGGACTAAATACATACTTATTTTAAAGGGGATGAGGTGTACAAACTGTGGGGTTTGTATTTGATTAGATTATAATGGAAATTACTGCAATTTTTTATTAGTTTGATTTCCCACAGGCTAATTCCTGTTAGGAGTGTAATTTAATTTGGTTACAGAGTCAATGGTCTGCCCAGCCAATTCCATCCCTTTGTGGACCAATACAAATATTGGTGGGTCTGATGGGGAGGGGGGATATTTCAAACAGGGTGAAATAGGCTTTTTATATTCCAAATATACTTTCCCCTTTTCCAGGTGAGACTTCCCTGACTGAGCAGGGTGCCAGCCTGGTGCTGGGAGAGACAAAACCTTCCTTTTTAAGCAGCTGCTGCCGCGTCCTGTATGCAGGGATGGAAAAACATCAGAAGAGTTGCCACAGCTGCTGTCTTTCCACCCTTTCCTCTTTCAGGTGTAAAAAGCCATCCAGCCGCACAGAGTTGTGAATATCCAAGTGGTGAACAGGTTTCCCCTTGGATTATGGGGGATTCTTTCTGCTCCCTGTCCCTTCTTCCAGCTCAGGGGGCTGGGTGACCTGAGAAATCTGGTCCCACTTCAAGGCGCTCTCTGGGCCAGTCGCAGGTTTTGGTGGGCTCACAAAGAGTGTTGATGGTTACTGGAAAAAAATACTGCTGAGATTGACTGAAATAGACAGAAATCTCCTGGATCTCAAGTTTGTTGGCTGCAAATTGCTAGAGACTGAAACAGGGTTTGAGGAAGATTCATGTTAAATTTGCCTTGTTGACCTTCACATATGCTATCTTATCTTTTTCTTCTCTAGAAACAGCAAGACCCCCAATAACTCTTGACTCCACGACTAGTAAGTAGAGTTTATCAGATTGTTACTTTCTCTAATAGTGATAGATTTATGTTTTTGAGATAGCATTTATTGTTGGGAAGAAATTAGTATGATTAAAAAGCTCACATTTTCTTTAGGGTGGGGATGGGGATATATACATGAGAAGTAAATGATCTGGGATGGAGGAATTTGGGGATGGCTTTGCCCTCCAGCAACCAGCCTCCTTGCTAGAATGAAAAAGATCTTCTGTCACTTGTGCCCTTCAGTGGGATCTTGACTCATTTCCTCTTTCAGGTGTAAAGTTCTGGAATGAACTTGACTTGAACTAATGAACTAAAAGCAAAAACCTGCTTTCCCTTTCCATGCTCACACACACACCCCCTCACACACAGCAGAAAGAAATAACATTCAGGGCTGTGTCCAGACTCGGGTTTTTAATGCCCCCATTATTTGCTCTCTCCATAAATATTTGAGGTGCAATTAGTGATACTGAAAACTAAGCTGGGATGTTGATGTTCAGCTGGAAAAGACTGAGTTGCTGTTTAACCCTTTCATTACCATCCAGTTAATTTAGATTTAAAGCCTTGCATGTATGAGGAGCAGCATGGTGGGATGTGTTGGAAAGTCTCCTAATATCTGAATAAATGACACTTGCGCCTGTCAGGATCCTCTGCATCCAGAAATCACTTCAAACACATAGACTGTGAGTTTGAGAGCCAATGTCACAGGTCTTATCCAACATGATATTAGTGAGGGCATATTCCCACCTCTCAGGCTGTCCACAAAATAGGATTTTTATCCCCAACAGTAACTGGAGCTAATCCACTCCCTTGCAAATCCCCTGACACCCCTTTGCCAGTCCCACCAGGGGATCCCGTGCATGCAAACTTCTTGTCCTCATTACTTAATTCATGTAATGTTCCTTCAACATGTTTTTTTCTTGTTTTTGTTTCTTCTGTTAACACTGGCATATTCTCCAACAAAAATGCCTCTAACAGATAACTTTAAAGTTACATAAAAATGTACATTGTTTATAGGATTGGCCTTGCTAAGTATTCTCTTCCAGGGTGATGAACACTCTCCTACTCCAGTGGTAGCCAACATACCAGGGTAGTCAGTGTCCTTCAGACCGGGGTCCCAGATGCTGAATGCACCCGTGTAGAATCCACATGGCAGCACATATATGCACTTAAAACACAGCATATAATTGAATATTTGTAGCTCCTCTCAGAGAAAGAATGAGAGTCATCACTGCAATGAACAGCTCAGTTAAATCACTGCTTGGGTTAAAAGCTTAGGGTAGTAAAGCCAGGTCAAAAGTGGAGGCTGTGTAAATGCAGTGATTTCTGAATATCTCTGAAATCCCAGAGCAAAGTCATCCACGACAAATTTGGGCTGAATACAGGTTTGTAGACTGCTTTTCAGTCACCTGTGTAGGGACAGAGAAGCACTCACATGAAATGCCGTTTTTAATTCTGATTATAGGTTTGGTGCTGTTACCCGATCCAAAAACGCCGGGAAAGAGATCACCTTTCTCCGCGTGCCAGAGCCCTGTCCTGCGGGACACCTCTGATCTCTTAGTGCCACCTGGAGGCTTTCCATCAGCCCTAGCAGGGAAAACCTTCTTTGAGCCAGTTAGTGAAACCAGCTGCGTGGTGTTGATGGAATCAGTGGTGTTGGAGGTGGAAGGGAATGAGAGTAGCTTAGACGTGGTGGGAATGTCAGCAGATCCTGGGACAGGGAGCTTTTGGAGACTCCCTTTTTACCTGCAGCTGTGCCCGATGAAGATAATGAGATGTGCAGCCTCCCTTGTCACTGGCCTTGTTCTGACCACCTCCCCAGATATTTTATGTCATCTTCATTTCTGTTGAGGTTTTCGTTGCTCGATTTGGAGAAAGAGGTAGTTTTTCACAGCCTATTGACGTATCAGTAGCAGAGCCATCAGCTCCCGATCAGCTCAGCTGAAACCAGCTGGATAGAATCAAATTGCTCCATCTGAAAAAGACCTTTAAGATCATCAGTTCAACCATTAATCCAGCAGCCCCACACATTTACATGTCTACATGTCTAAATGTGCCACATTTACATATCTTTTAAATCCCTTCAAGGGATGGTGACTCCCTGGGCAGCCTGTTCCTTCCAGGGAGAGATTTCCTCCAGTCTGACTTGAGGCTATGTCTTATTATAGGGGAGAAGGGACTGACCCCCACCTGGCTACAGCCTCCTTTCAGTGTAGCTGTAGGGAGCAATAAGGTTCCCCCTGAGCCTTCTTTCCTCCAGGATGAGTCCCCCCAGCTCCCTTGAGTGGATCCCATCCAGCCGCACAGAGTTGTGAATATCCAAGTGGTGAACAAGTTTCCCCTTGGATTATGGGGGATTCTTTCTGCTCCCTGTCCCTTCTTCCAGCTCAGGGGGCTGGGTGACCTGAGAAATCTGGTCCCACTTCAAGGCACTCTCTGGGCCAGTCGCAGGTTTTGGTGGGCTCACAAAGAGTGTTGATGGTTACTGGAAAAAAATACTGCTGAGATTGACTGAAATAGACAGAAATCTCCTGGATCTCAAGTTTGTTGGCTGCAAATTGCTAGAGACTGAAACAGGGTTTGAGGAAGTTCATGTTAAATTTGCCTTGTTGACCTTCACATATGCTATCTTATCTTTTTCTTCTCTAGAAACAGCAAGACCCCCAATAACTCCTGACTCCACGACTAGTAAGTAGAGTTTATCAGATTGTTACTTTCTCTAATAGTGATAGATTTATGTTTTTGAGATAGCATTTATTGTTGGGAAGAAATTAGTATAATTAAAAAGCTCACATTTTCTTTAGGGTGGGGATGGGGATATATACATGAGAAGTAAATGATCTGGGATGGAGGAATTTGGGGATGGCTTTGCCCTCCAGCAACCAGCCTTGCTAGAATGAAAAAGATCTGTCACTTGTGCCCTTCAGTGGGATCTTGACTCACTGGAGGAATTGACAGCTCCCAAAGAATTTATCCTAATTCTCTTGCTCTCTGTGTGTTTTTTTCCCTGCTTGTTCTCCTCCACAGTTCCAATCATAGATGATGGTGAGTCTGTCTGCCAGGGTTCTCGTCATGGCCCTGGGCACAGGGATGCGACGTGCCTGCCCTGGCTGCCCCAACCTCTCCATCCTACAGTGTGGGAGCTGAGAAGGGGCTCTCAGCCCTGGGCTGCGCTGCAGGTGGATGCAGCCATGCCCAGAGAGGGTGTGGGACGCCATTCCCCGGACCCAGAGCACCACTGGCTTGACCAAGGGGTTTGTGTCTCTCAAAGATCTGCATCTGAGGCTGAACAATGGGCCCAACTGGTGTGCAGGCAATGTGGAGATCTACTACTTCGGAGCCTGGGAGAAGGTGTGTGGCTCCCTGTGGGACATGCAGGACGCCACGGTGGTGTGCAGGCAGCTGGGATGTGGCTTCCCCCTCGCAGTCATGTACTCCTTCCCTCCGAGCAACTCGTACCCGTACATGATTACTGAGGTGAACTGTACGGGCAATGAGAACTACGTGTGGCAGTGCCCCTACAAATACAAGTACAGTGCCTGTTACCATGGACCTGCTTCTGTCGTATGCTCAGGTGGGTGTCTGTGTTTTGGTGGCATTTTCCTGAAGAAAATCAGTCCGGATTGAGGTGGGATGAAGGCTGCCCTGCCCTCGCTCCATGCTCAGCAGGGCAGCAGCAGGTCGTGGGTCCACGTGCTTGATGCCGAAGGGGGGTGTTTCAGAGGGAGCATCAATCTCATGTTTGCAGACTGTACCTGGGAAATCTGGGGTTTGGGCATCACTCCTGCACAGAGCAGGGTGTGAGGAGAGGGATGGTTTTTAGTCAGGCCATCCTCCCCGTGGGTCCCTCCATAACTTTCCATGAAATTAAATACATGGTCCAAGGGGAGACAATCAGTCCTAGTGCCTCATATCCTCTGATTTTCTCCTTCCAGACTCGGGAATAACAGTGACTCCAGCAACAGGTAACAAGAAATTTCTGTTTATATATCAGTTTTACAGACCCTGGCTAATGTCCCTAACATTGAGGGAGACGTGGGATTGCTTGGGATCATTTGGGATTGAGCAGCCACTTCTTCTGTGGGAGAGGTTTGGCACCGGTCTTCATGTTGCTGCAGTGGGGATGCCCTTGAGCAAGTGCTGGCACTGCAGCCATCTCAGTCCTGCCACATTGCAGTGCTGACTGTGGGCTTTGGTTTTCATTGGGGCTCAGCGGGGTTCCCGTTGGAGAGGGGGGACTCCCAGCAGGATGATCCTCTTAGGTAAAACACTGCTTGCTCATCTGCTGCTCTCTCCCTGCAGCGCCTGCTGTCTCCAGATTGATGCCCGCCAGGCTGCGGACTACAACAGGTATGTCCAGAGGAGCTATGGGGCTGCACTAGCTTCTGCCCTCAGTTAAGCTTCACAGAATCACAGGATGATGAGGTTGGAAGGGATCTCTGGAGTACATCTGGTCCTACCTCCTGGCTAAAAGCAGGATCAGCCAGAGCTGGCTTCCCAAATCCATATCCAGAGGGCTTTTGGCTATTTGCCACCTCTGCGGGCAACCTGTGTCTGTGCTCAGTCACCCTTGCAGAGAATAAGTATCTCCTGATGTTCAGAGGAAATCCCCTGTGCTTCAGTTTGTGTCCATGGTCTCTTGTCCCCTCACTGGGCACCACTGGAAAGAGCCTGGAGAGGGTTGACTCCCAGCAGGTCGTATCTCTTAGGAAAAATGCTGGGAGTGAATCCTGCTGATTTCTCCCTGCAGCACCAGGTGCCTCCAGCTCAACTTCCCCTCTGTCATGGACCACGTTTAGTTCCACAGGAGTTAGGGGGTCTGGTTATTTCCTTCCCCGGGTGGACAGCCAAACCCATGGATCTGGGTTATTGTATGAGCTGAGCACAACCCGTGCTCTGGGCTGGGGGGATGCAGGGATGATGTTTTCGGGTGCCTGGCAGGGAGGGTCTCTATGGGGCTGTGGCAGAGCCTCCTTGGCGGGGCCGTGCCCACTAAGAATCTGACGGATTCTGGCGATGGGATAAGATCTCTTTACCCATGCCTGGGCTCTGCTCTTTTCCTCAGAGAACCCCTCCTGCGGTGGCTTACTTCAGGGATTGTCTGGCACCATCCAGAGCCCGGGATACCCCAGCTCCTACCCCGACAACTCCTACTGCGTGTGGCGCATCCGGCTGCGGGACCCGGCCCGCAGGATCCAGCTCCAGTTCACGGATGTGGAGTGAGTCCAGCCGGGCTCTGGGGGCGGCTTCGTCCCCACAGCCTCTGCCCGAGCACTGGGGCGAGGTGGGAATGGGGCCGGGTTGCCGGGCCCTGCAGCTGTGGTCAGACAGATCCTCCTCTCCCTGCAGGCTGGAAGGCAGCACCTGCTCCTACGATGCCATCGAGGTGTTCGACGGAGGGTCCCTCCAGAGCAGGCGCCTCGGCCTCGTTTGCCACGACGACAATCGTGTCTTCAACTCATCGGGGAACCAGCTCACCGTCCTGTTCCACAGTGATGGCAGCGTCACCAGGAGAGGCTTCCACGCCTACTACTCATCATTTCTTGCCTTCAATACCACCGTGGGTAAGGCTAGAGCCGTCCTTTACTCCTCGCCAGGGCAGGAGCTCAAACTCAATCACAAAGAGCTTCTGGCGGCTCTCAACCCCTTGTGGGCATCCAGACCTTCTGGCCCCACTTAGAGGCATCCTGGCTCAAGGGCATTCTTCAGGATAGGATGGCCATGAAGCTGCTCCCAGACACTGTTTCTTTGCCAGGTGGGCAGGAATGGGACTCTCTCCACCTCCCCCAGTGCTGCCACTGAGCTATCATCAATTTTCCTGGCCTGTGCTGTAGGCAGAGGATTTGCTCAGCCCTGGCACACTCATTGCCGCAGAGGCCAAAGGCTACTTTTTGTTTTTCCAAAATAAAGGGAGCTGATGCGCTCAGCCACAGTGCAGAGAACTCCTTTTGGCAGCTGAGGAGCTGTGGAGCAGCAAGGCTGGCTGCTGCTCTGTCTGCAGTGCCAGGCTCCCTCTGAATGGCAGCAGCACCATCTGCCTGACCGTCCTCCCTCCCGTTTGGTGTCACCAGCAAACATGCTGAGGGTCTACTCTGTCCCACCCTGCTGACCATTAACAAAAGAGGTCATGGCCCTGCTGATGGGAGCTGTTCCACGTGCAGAAGACCAGCTGCACCCTGGGCTGGTGGGTGGAGGGGGAGGTGCAGCCACACAGGGACCTGCCGTGGGTCCAGGTAGTGATTGTGGGTCTGGTGTTTCAGTGTCCCTTCAGGAGCCCTTCTGGGGAGAGGTGACCCCCAGAGGGCTGTTTCTCTTATTTAAAATGCTGAGTGTTCACCTGCTGCTCTCTCCCTACAGCTCCCGATACTTCCACTCTGTCACCAGCCTCAGGTAGGTTTGGAGGACTTGGGTAAGTTTATGAACTGGATATTTATCAGCATTCTTTTTTGAAACAAAATTATTTGATTTTTTTTTTTCCTCTTCCCTTTGGTCATTAGCAATTGTAATAGGGGGCTCCCCTTTCAAGGAACAGCTGACCTCCATAATTCCAGCCTCAAAACTGTCTAGTTCTGTGTAAAATATTTGTGTCCTGCTAGTGCAGGTACTGCAGATCAGCATTATAAAATCTATTCAGTGTGGTTATCATCTCCTAACCTGCATTCAGATGTATATGAACCTGATGGAGAGGCTACTGAAGCTGATAAAAGTCACTATCTCTACATTTACACATAAACTTCACATAGACATACTCCAAACACAACCCTAAAGGTGCATACATATCTTTTTCTTCTTGTATTTTTCTCTGCAGAAGATTATTCTTGTGGTGGTTTGCTCTCCTCTTCATCTGGTACCTTACAGAGCCCATTTTACCCCAGAAATTATCCAAACAATGCCAACTGCGTGTGGGAAATACAAGTAAAAAGCAATTTCCGTGTCATACTTCAATTTACAGATATTCAGTAAGTAAGAATTCATTACTTGGGAAGATGAACATATGGGACTGACATCTTGGACTTACTAAGCAAAAGCCTACTTGATTTCAAGGATCTTTATCAAAGCTTTTAGTCCATCTGGAGTGGGAAGATGTGTTCATTTTTGCTTATTTAGTCAAAAACGTGCCTGACATCTACTGAGACAGGAATTGGAGGCTGTAGATTCTGTTCCAAAGATTTGACAGTCATATCAATCAAATGTATTCTTCTGCCAAACACAAAGAGATAATCTGACTGAAAAACCAAACCAACAAGCAAACAGAAACCAAAGAACATAAAAACGAAGCATTAAGCTAAATAGTTACGTTGCTTCCCAGGATGGAAGGTGGCAGATGCCTCTCTGACTACGTGGAAATCTATGATGGGCCCCCGCACACCTCTCCTCTCCTTGGGAAGATTTGTTCTGGTTATTACCCCACGTACACATCGTCCTCAAACCTGCTGAGCGTCCGCTTTCACAGCGACTCCCGACACACATACAGGGGGTTTCAGGCCAACTATCATTCCACTCCAGCTGATGACAGCACCAGTAAGTTCATCTTTAAAGCAGAAACATGCTTTTCAATTATTTTCTAGTTCACGGATTGTTTATCTTGTTAGTGTTTTGAATGAGATCTGTAAAATTTCAATTAGATCTGTAGCGTTTTCATGGAGATTCAAGTCCATGGTTTGGATTCTGAACTCCTTCTGCCATATCAACTGCTCCTGTAAAAGATAATGTTTACTCAATCCACTGCTTACAACCTTTTTTGGTCATTTCACTGAGCTTGTAACATATTTTCTCTGCCATCCACTAGCACTGCTGTGTTTGCCAGACTACATGCACGTGGTTGTGAGCAGATACTTCCTTCAGTCCCACGGCTACTCTGCTTGGAACCTCACCCTGAACGACCCCTTTTGCACACCCAACATCACATCAAATTCTGTGTCATTTGACATTCCATACACTCGCTGTGGCACTGTCAGAGAGGTAGGACTGAACATTTCAACAAAGTGGGCAAATAAAGGGAGGATATAAAATTTCAAACAGAATATTTTGCTTTGAAAACCAGCACAAATTGAAAGGCACTTGGGATCTGCAGGGACTGGAAGTGGCCTGGTGATTATGGGTTGTCTCCCTCTCTGCTGAAGGATAAGGTTTATTTGCACTTGCATTTCCTGCCTCTGCTAACAGAACATTCCCTTACAGCCCGTTATCCATCTCCGAAGGAATAACCTGTGGGAGGATACAAATACTTGGCATTTTCAAGGTCCCAGGCTGAGTGTGATAGCTACAAAGGTTTCAAAGCTTTCACTAAACATGGCTAATAATGTCGTAGTCAGATTTCAGCTTAAATAATGTACCGGATCTGAACCTTCACGTATTTAATGTTGTACAGGTTGTATTTAATTCTGTTACATCTGCATTTATTGTGAGTAGTTTTCTAGGCCAAAACTGTGGGCGCTGAATATCACATGAAGATTACAGATTCTTATCTTGAGAACAGAAATTACTAGATTCAGACTTTTCCACATCAGACTTTCTGGGAAACAATGTTTTTACAGTGCACATTGCTGTAAGGGTACAGCAAAGTTCAGACTGTATAATTGGGTACCTGGCTATATGAATTAATTCTGCATTTTATTTTATGTGCCAAACAGGGAAACAGCAACACAATCAGCTATTCCAACATTATTAGAGGATCCTCTTCTGGTACATTAATCACAAGAAATAGAAATCTTCTCTTGCATGTCAACTGCAAGATGCTCCAGAACACGTGGGCAAAAGCGATGTACGTCGCGGACGGCAACTTTGAAGTCAACGAAACTCAGTATGAGAGATACGATGTAAACCTCACATTTTATGACTCTTCAAGCTTCTCACGGCCAGTGTATGACTCACCCTACCATGTTGGCATCAACCAGAATTTGTTCCTGGAAGCTTCCCTGCACAGCTCTGACCCATTGCTGGAGTTATTCCTGGACACTTGTGTGGCATCTCCCACCCGCCACAATTTTACAACAAGAACCTATCCTATAATCAAGAATGGGTGAGTTCTTATGAATTACAATTAGAGATACAGCTGCCTTCAAACTCTTTTATCTCTTATTAATTTTTTTTTTAAATTTAATGGAATATTGTGAATATAGCACACAATAATGACAGCTTCTAATCAATTAATGGACAAGAGTATTCAGGGTTTACTGGGAAAAGGGAGATGGATTGACCCAAAATATAACACACACCACAGCTTAAAATAACTAGTAGACTAAATGACTATGGCCAGTTCATGATGGATTATTATTAGTAGTAGTATTAGTAATATTAACAATATTATTAATAATTAATAATATTATTATAAAATAATAATATTGCAATATTAATTTATAACATTCTAATATTATTATAATATTATAAAATATAAAACATAATAATAATAATAATAATAATAATAATAATAATAATAATAATAATAATAATAATAGTAATAATAATGTTGTGATAGCAAAATACCTCAGGTAAGGTTAATTTACCTTCACAGAACCATACAAACACCACATATCAGACACAGGACAGGCTGGGGAAAGGCAATGTGGTGCAATTCTGCCAAAGAAAGGCATTTTGGTTTTCCCACTTGCAGTTTTCTGAACTGTTTTCATTATGTTTAAAAATGGCTTCTCATGTCGTGTGTTTTATTGCCTGTAAATGACTGACTGCAGTGTGTATTCATGAGAGGGGTTTTTTTGTTCCTTTTTAGGTGTGTCAAAGATCCCACCTATGCTGCTTATTACTCACCTCAGAGAAACATCGTCCGGTTTAAATTCAATGCCTTCCAGTTCATTCGGAGCAATCCAGAGGTTTACCTGCAGTGTGAGCTGGTGGTGTGCAGGGTCTATGACTATTCTTCCAGATGCCACCAAGGCTGTCTTCAAAGGTCCAAGAGAGAGGCAAGCTCTGACCTAGAAAGTGTGATTGTTGTTGCTGGCCCAATACAGCTTTGGGAACCTGGTTCTGAGATTACGAAGGAACTTGGATCTGAGTAAAAGTGTCTCCTTTGACAGATGGCATCTTTAAATGCCAGTTGAATTCTGGAAGAAACTATGCTGCTAGATTGCCAGAAGCTCTAGAATAAATATTAGGAATGTGCTTACTGACTCATGCCTGTTAATCCCACTTCACGTCAGTCTTCCCCATATAACAAAAATGCTACCTCAACAGTTCTATGGGGAGTGAAATTTGTGATCTTTAAGCTTTTTGATCATTGTTTGCTTTCTTATTGGTAAAACTGAAATGTTGAAATTGCAGTTCAGGTTCTATAAACAAGTTCTATTAATACACACCTGAGTCTGGATGTATTAGAGTGCACGAAATCTGTTAATCTAGAATCATATTTTCCAGCATTTTTTATGTTTTGGACATAACACAATGAGGGATAAAGCATGACCAGGTCTTTTAGTCTCTCCCAGAGCTGAATTCTTTTTTGTCATCCAGGAAAACCTGAATGTTTCCTGTGCATAGTTTTATTTTTGCTGTCAGCCCCTGGCAGTTCATAGAATCACAGAATATGGAAGGGATCCACAGGGATCATTGAGTCCAGCTCCTGTTCCTGCACCGACACCCCAACAATCCCACCCTGGCACTGCTGTCCAAACTCCTGGAGCTCTGGCAGCCTCGGGGCTGTGCCATTCCCTGGGGAGCCTGGGCAGTGCCCAGCAACTTTTGGTGGAAGAATCTTTCCCTGATATCCAACCTAAACCTCCCTGACACCATTTCAGGCCATGCCCTTGACTCCTGTCACTGGCCACCAGAGGTTGGTGTTGTGCCTCACTTCCCCTCACGAGGAAGCTGCAGACCATAATGAGGGCTCCCCTCAGTCACTGTTCTCACTCTGGATGGGTTTCTCTTGAAGCAGAAAATGACGAAAGTAATTCCACACCAGATTAGGTAAACCTTGCTAAACACTTGGTCACATTGTCTGAGTAATTTGGTGGATTGAGCAATTTCATCGAGTAATTTCATTGATTATTCAAGATTAAAATCCAAACCTGACTGGCTTTCCTTGGTGAAGGCTCACTTCATGAAAAGAGGTGGGCTTGGCATAACAACTCAAAATTGAAGGAAGCCAAAAGACCAGGGGAAGTTTAACAACCCTCAGATTGTTTTGGTGCAACACAATGACCACCCTGTAATATTAGGCTCTCTTATTTAATCACAGCACATGAACCATAAAATCCCTTTTCTCAAGATGGATATCTTGGTTCTGCCCGTGAAAAACACAGCCAGATCTGCTGTGAGATCAGCACAGCGTAACATCTCATGTCTGTAACACCTCGTGTCTGTCATCCTGGGTGCCATCCTGTGGCATGTACAGGGAACCAGCACTGCTGTGGCACCTCAAATCCCGGGTTAAGTTTGGGGTCCCTCACTGCAAAATGTCATTGAGGTGCTGGAGCGTGTCCAGAGAAGGGCAAAGGAGCTGGGGAAGGGTCTGGACCATATAAGGAGTGGGAGCTGGAAATGTGTTCAAAACTTCCCAAGGGAAAAAGCCTTAGATCAGACTTTAACACCTTTCACTTATCCTGTGCCACAGTGATGAAGTCATTGCACCACAGCCAGAGGAAATTTTTCAGTGGAAGGTTCTTGAAGAGGAAGAGGGCTGGGAGGTAACGTGGACCGAGGATCAAACTGGATGGAAATTTAATGACAGACAAGGGTTTAATATTTGTGACTTAAGTCAGTGGCATAGCTCACGATTTCTGATGACTTCTTGTTGTCATGCAACCACAACCTACAAAATTGCAGCAAAACCCCACACATCTCTATAATTTCCCCCTCTGTTAAATACTGGTGAATGAATAGAAAACATAGCAATGTCCCCAAAGAGGTATTTGCACTGTCATATTTGCATTAAGATCTGAAGTTCTCCTCACCATTCCTTGGCTATGTATAATAAGTCTTCTCCAGTTCTATATAAAATCTTAAATTTAGGGCAAATGGTGTAGTCATTAAAGTGCTCTTAGTAAATGCAAATGATGATTATTAATAAATGGCATCTACTCTCATATCTTCTTTTTTTAACCACACTTCCCTGAAGTCCTCAAATCTAACTTGAAAAGGTTTGTACTAGAATTTATTTCTCTTTCAAGGCTGCTGGTGACTTCAGTAAAAGCCCACATTATTCTTAGCTCAAGTTCTTGGTTCAAAACTACACCAATCTTGCTACACTGTAGGGTGGCAGCTACAAAGAGAACAATGGGATAAGTCAATGACTATTGTCTTTTTCTCTTTGAAGGGATGACTCACCCATCCTTATGACAGGACAGAGTAGATTCGTTGTGTTGTTGTATTCACATGGACCAGGGAGCACCAAAGCCAGAGCTGCAGCACAGTGAAATCCTCAAGAAAAGCATATAGGTCAGGGATGAGGAAAGGATATAGCAAGAGATGAGATGTATGAAATTCTAATTTGCAAACACAATGCAGAATCTTTTCAGAGTACTTTAACATTTTTATGGATCTGATCTGTTCTGGGACAGTATTTGTTGAGCTTGAAGTCAGTCTAATATATCTGAATATCAGCGAAAGCCATAAAAATATATTTTATATCCTCTCATTTTAAGATGTCTCCACCACTTTTCCCCTCTTGTTCTCCCCAGTGTATTTAGATAAATAGACCAATACAACATTCATCTTCCCTAACAAAGAGATGTTTGCTGAAGTGCCTGGCTTAGGCAAGAAAGTTTTGCCAGCTGTTCCAGCAGGCTGTGAGCCCTTGAGTACCCAGTTACTGCAGCCAGTGCCTGCCCATGAATTATGGTGCAGGCAAATTCTGGGCTCTGTTCTTTACACAAATTCTTGGTTATTTATATAACATAAACACAGCGTGGAGCCCACTGGGCAAACCTCATCTCTGACTTTGAATGGTAAAGAACAAAACGTGCTGCTCGGCATGGCATGGCCATGCCCTCGTTGCGCCAGGCTCTGCACTGTGCAGGAGGGTGTGGCACAGTCTGGCTTGGTTTTGGGGAGTTTTCCAGTGTGGGGGCTGAGGTATGTTTGCCCTCAATATGCACCATCATTGTGAAATTTATAAACTTAGAGCTTCACTCAAGCAGTGAGTAGTTCAGCAAATATCTTCAGGAGGATTTCAAGAAGTGTGTTGGAGGCCTGATCGTGCAGAGGTTAAGGCAAACACTTAACTGCCCCAGTGGTTTACAAAGAATCTGGGATGCCAGTCACAGTAGAAAAGTTATGCACATAACTTATTTAAACATTTGCTAATTCAAATATTTTATTTTAATGGTTTCTCTTGGCTCATAGTTAAATGTCAATGCATTATTTGCCATCATGCAATATTTAATACATGCAATATATGTGTAAAAATGGTTTCACTTACTGTGGCAAAGTTAACTAACTTCCATGTCTATGAATTGTTGTAGAATGCCTTGTAATGTGGGGGGTAAGGTGAGATGTATTTACAGTTGTCATTGCCCACTCATTCAGTAAATACTGCTGCCTCACATGATCAGACATAGAGCATCCCTCACACCATAAAAAGCACCCTGGCAGAAATGATCTGCCCAGTTAGGTGGGGAAAAAAGTAAAATGTGAAAGGAAATGGCACATACTACACTTTGTTTTCAAAATCTTGCCACCTGTGTGATTCAGAGAAAATAAAAAATGCAGCTCAGAAAACTAGATTGTGTTGTACTGAGTACTGGACTGCAGATAGGAAGAAATTTATTTTGTTTATTGGTATTTTTTTTTTTTTTGTGCAGATTTTAATTATTAGAGCTGCACATTCCTAAGATAAACTGCTTGATGCTTTTAGATTTTTGGTTAGTGCTAGGAAGAATGCAAAAAGTATTAATAAGTTTAAAGATTTGTGGTAGATACAAACAAAAATCTAGTTCTACTTTAAATGGCAAATCAAGGCACACATTTTTAATACAAAAGGTATAAATTACTGGGGCTTTGATCAGAAAAAATACAAATCCAGTCAGTAATCAGTAATCCTGCCTTTTCATTATGGCTCTTTGGGCTTTTGTTTTGTTGGTTTGTTTTGTTTTGTTTTTTTTTTTTTTCTTTGTGGTTTTTTGTTTGGTTGGTTTTGGTTTTTTTTTGTTTTTGTTTTGTTTGTTTGTTTGTTTTGTTTTGTTTTTTCTTGGTTTTTTTTTGGTTTTTTTTGTGGTTTTTTTTTGTTTTGTTTTGTTTTGTTTTGTTTTTTGTTTTTAAGCTTTGAAAGAAAAAATTCCTAGAAGAGACAAAGCATGGAGCAGCACATGTAGACACCTGCTGTCCAGGGAATTTCTGGGAAGACTTTGCACAAACTGGGCTGAGTGGGGAAATTATCAAATCCACTCTCAGCTAGAAATGTAGACTTACATGTTTGTCAATCACTACCTTTAGTGCAGTTGGCTTTTTTAGGATGAAGAACATTACGTAAATTTAATGTGGTTTTTCTCTCCCTTAGGACCACAGGTGTTTCTCTGCACATAAATAGGCTTGAAACACAAGTACTGTGAGACATGGTACCACAGCCATATCACAAAAAGGAATTCTTACTGCATCAGCTTTTGAATGTCCTTAAACACTATACATATAGAAATTTAGTAACAAGTTTTCCTTTAATCCACTAACATTCCAAGTAAATACAGTTTATTATTTTTAAAGTAGTTTAATTCAGCTTTTTCTTTGCATTTCTGTGTTTAAGCACAAAAAAATACTGCTTTAAGATAATTTTTTTAAAATGTTGATCATTTCTGGGAGGTATATAGGATGAACAAAATCCTTGACAAAGATGTAATATTGTGGCCAAAGAATTAGTTTTAAATATATTTCCAAAGCTCATGGGTCATTAAAAGGCTTCAGAAATACATAATTCTTGTCAAGTTGTGAGAACAAAGGAAGAAATAATGAGGCTGGCTAAAGGCAGACATAGAAACATATTCTTAAAAAGATAAAAGAACAGGTAAAAGCATTTAGACAAAATGGTGTATATAAGGTCAGTATTAGCTTTCTGGAGAAGGACTTTGACATTTCTCAGTTTGTATCAGCTTTAAAGTATCATAAAAGTTGAGCAAGACATTATAAACGGATTGGTGATGAGAAGTAATTACTGTGAAACTGCTAAATGACTGATTCCTTTTCTGTTTCTTGCTTTGAAAAGATCTTTCACACAGACAGAAATGCATATTACTTTCCTCTATACTTCTCTTAAGTTTAGATGTACACCACAAAGCGCCCAGAAGCAGCACAACACCTCTGGTGTGTTCTCTCTTTTGAGCACCAGTGGCTTTTCCTGCAATTAGGCATTTTTGCACTTTTTTTAGGCATTTTGCTGACTTTCCTTGAGCCATTCCCTTTGGCAACTGGCAACATCATTTCCTTCCTGCTGGTCCTGCTGGCTTAAAGGCAAGGTCAGGGCAAGAAGGTGAACAGATGGTAACACTGAAGAGAGTTGGAAGTCTTGGAGCCAAGTTGCTTTCTGTGTTCACACCACCTCTTTCAGGAGCCACTTGCCCCAAAACAAACGTTTTTTCTCTCAGTAAAACTCAGAAAGGAAACTGGCATTAAATGAACACTACAGCTAAAATCACTTTGAAGAACTAAGGGTTCTAAATATTCCTCTACTTGAATAGATGAATATGAAAAGGAGGTCAAGAGCCAGGTTTGATGATCAGCTATAATGCAGTAGGAAAGAATTCAGCTGCAGGGTCTCTCAAGGCAGGAGAAGATATGGCCCAATAAGAAGCATCCACCAAGGTTATTCTCACACTCTCTCCCAGAAACTCTTCAAATACAGGTAGTTCTGACTGATGGGGACATTCACTCACTATGTGACAAAAATGCACGTGTCATGTCACAAGGTCTGTACACACAGGGGATTTTGAGGCCATGAGACCCAGGACACCACCCTAATGTCAGACACAGGCAAGGGTGGTGTACAGATAGATTTCACCTGCATATGGCCTTTCATAAAACATCTGATATTTATTTTTGCCACTTTCTTAGACTTAAAACTGAACAGTTTTCCTTTTGTGGGGAGGAAGCAAAGAAGATTAAGGGTAAAAGTCTGAGTGCTGGGTGCTCCCCTGGCAGGGTATGGCCCATCTGGTACAACGTAAAATGAATATGGACAGATACAGGAACTGAAGCCCTGCAGAGCATTCCTGGGCAGATATAGAGAGACTAATCATGTTCAAGCTCCCTCCTTCAAGAAGCATGTGACAGAAAACCAGCACAGAGTGTTATTGTAAGTGAGTCTTCTTGTTCCTTTGTTAAACTGAAAGAAAATGATTGATCAATGAACAATAGCAGAGCTTTCTATAGTGTTTAACAGCTCTAAGAGCAACTAAAATTGTGACTGAAATTTCAAATCACAACTGTGATTGAAAAATTCAACAGTTTGAAACTTCACTTTTGATTGAAGTTGCATAGAAAACATTTGGTTTTTAATCCAACTATAACAGTATAATTTATTGAACACTTGCTCCAGCAAGCAACTGACCTCTGACAAAACAGGTTATGCATTAACTGAGGCTGATATTCCTAGACAAATGTCTTAAACTTTCCTGTGTCTCAAGGCTTTTGATTACGGTAAGACAAATTTGATCCCATGTATTTTATCCTACTGATAAGTGGTCAAGAACCAAGGCAAAAGTTTCATTTATTCAAGATATGAGAACAGCAATGGATTGCTGGTCTGCTAGCAGGAAATGCGGTCTCATAACACGTTTTTCCAGACTTTTATGGTACTTTGTTTTGCATAAAACTTCCTGCTGCTCTGATCTCAGTGATGTCAGCAATAGATAAAACAGATAATCTGAGGCATGATTTGTAGATTACATTGGAATTTTAGCCTCTACAAATCAAAGGTGCCTGTTATTAAGGCATAGGTCCTCATATAAGTTAAAAAACACTTACTGGAAGTGCCAGAAATGCACCATTAAGCTGAAACTGGTGAGACCCAGGAAGTAGCCTGAAATGTTCACTTGTTCATGAACCTTGCTAGCAGATTTAATTACTACTAAATTTAACATTTAGTCCTTCTCTGTTGTTGAAAGTCCTTGATATCATCCATAAATTTTCTGTTCACAGTGTCTCAAAGCAGCTATGGCTGGACAATCTGGAGATCCTCAAGTCCATCCCTTTGCTCAAAGCAGGGTCAAAGAAAACAAGCTGCTCAGGACTGTCCAGTTGGTGTGAGTATCTTGAAGAACTGAGGAATCTATAAAATTTCTGGGCAACCTATTCCACTGCTTGTCCAGTCTCACAGTGGAATTCTCTTTCCTTACGTTGACTTTATTGCACTTCAGTTCATGCCCATTGTTTCTCAACCTGCCACCGGGCACCACTTAGACAAGTCTGGCTCATTTTTCAAGAGTCCTGAAGCAGGATTGACCTCATGAGCCCCTCCCAATGACAGTGTGTGATCACTCCACTGAGCACATGGTATTGTTTTTTGCTCTTGTCAGACAGTCAGGAGCAGTAGAGCTGTGAATAGCAATGTTCAGGCTTCCATTTCTTTATTAACATGTGAGTACAATTGGTTGTATTTACCATTGTCCTCCAGTTTGTTTGCTCTTCTCAGTAACAGCTTTAACAGCTTCTGATTCTGTTTCTGGACTCTGGCCTTTTGTCTTTCTTTCCTCTATTTGCACACTGTGAACTTTTGCAGGAAGAGCACTCTTTATTCCCCTTGTTCTAGACCCAAGCTGTGCTTTTCTACAGAAGGAGGGCTGGAACACACCAGCAAGAATACCAAGTTATGTCCAACCACTACAGTTTGGTTGCACCTGGTCTTGTAGCCAAAATAGAGAGATACAGCCTGGATGGGTGTAATGAAAAGAATATTAGCCCAAAAACTGGCCTGTTTCTAGCTAACCTCTATTTCTCCTCATCAGGTGAGCAGAAACAGTAGAAATGCAATAAAACGACCCCAGCAGACAGGACTGTGGGCTGTCGTACCCCCAAGTCATCTACAGCTCCATTGAGACTTCACACAGACCAGCCAAGGAAACCAGCTCAACAGGACTTTTGATATCAGTTCATCCTTCTTCTCTTTTTTATAAACTGTGTGATTGAAGGGATTGAAGGGAGTCCTGCTGGCAGATGCATCTGAGGACCATAGCTGTAGATTGAGAGAAGACACTGGTAAAGCAGAGCAAGCTCAACAGAGGCCTGCAGGTGAGGTCCACTTAGGATATGTTACAAAAAATTGGCATGAATTTACTTTTGATTCCTGACTTAATCCCATTTATGGTGTGGGTTTTTTTGGTGTACAAACAGCAGGGAAACAAACCTACAGTTTCAAATAGAGAACTAAAATATAAACATTTATAAGACCAGGACTCTCTGCTGAAGAATTTATCAGAAAAGCTATGAGTCTGCTGCTTCATCCTGCAATACAGTCTGCATAATCAAGCAATTACCTGTTAAGAATAAATAACTAAAATTGGGATGGCTGAGGCAAAGAAACACATACGCACCAGTCTGGTTCCAAAGCTAACTGTGGGCCAGCATATACAGTTAAAGATAATTTATACTAAAGGCATATCCTGGCTTTGACTGGCATAGAGTTAATTTTCTTCCTAGTAACACAAATTATCTAGGAAATGGAAACTTTACCACTCCTATGTAATCCTTCTGTAAAGATCAGATAATCATAAAAAATATTGCATAATAAATCAGACACAGCATGGGCCAGGCTGACCTTGGGAGCCCCAGTTTTTACCAGTGCAGAGTATAAAATCTAATGCTCAGTTTTACTGGGATCTCTTGACAAGATGGGTGTCACCAGGGACTTGCTGTGGTTATTCCTCCTAAATGCAGCACTCCTGGATGCCGTCTCATCAAATCTACACAAAAATTATTCTTCCCAAAAAGGTAGGAAAAAGGGTGTCTTACTTTGCTACTCTGGGTCTATACATGGCACTCACAGGCCAGTTTAATCAACCCTTTGGAGAGATTAGAATACAGGTTGAAATTAGATAACACCAGGTTGCCTTATTAAAAATATGAACCAGTTGATATCACAATTAAGTATTATTTTTGTTAAAATGAATTTAGTGCGATGAAATTATCATTTTTTGCAGTAGTGTCTTGTAGCTAAGTTTGAACCAAATTTAAAAAGAATTCTGACATGAAAGACTGAGAGGCCTTGCTCCTATAAATCTATGGCTTTCAGTATGGAATTATGAGGGATTATAGTTTCTTTGGCTGTAATGCATATCTGCTTTATAGTACTTCAAATTCCACCTTGCAAATGCACATGGAACCACCCAATACTTATTTGGCTTTATATAATTTAATGGGAGTGCAACAAAAAGACACAGTTGCTGTGTTGTAGGGTGTCAGGAAGTCCCAAATGTGTGCATTTTACTAACTTGGGACTTTCAGGCAGGTGGAATAAAAACCTGGAGACTGTAACAATCCAGCCTGCACGCATGCAAATACAAAACAGTGTCGGGTTTCCTCAGAAACCAATATTAAGTATTGCTAAAAACTTTCTAAACTCTACCAGTATTTTAAAAAAAGCTAAAACAACAAAACCCAAACAAATTAATAAAAAAGGTACAACTCGCACCCCTCTTTCACAGAAGATATCTGAAGTTCTTACGCTCCTGCTAGGAATTTCTTCTGACTCAGACACCTCTTTGTTCACTGGTTTTTGCAGCTATAAATGAGAAAAAAACACCCATTATATCTCTGGGAACACTGGTGATAGAGTGTGCCTTGCTTATTTTGCCCACTGCTTTCCAAAAGACAGTTCAAAATTCTTGAATTATAAAAAGAGAAACAGAGAAATGAAAAATAATCCAAGGAAATCAGAGACATTTAAAACAATGAAATTGTAGAAGAAAGAAACCAAAAGGGTCTGACATCTGTCTCACTGTATAAAGTCACTTTCTATATATCTGGGAATTACCAAATACTTTGTGTGTGCCGTTCAGATAAAAAAGGCTTTAGAAAGACACAGCACTTGTATAATGCATGTATAAATCAGATCATTGACCCTGACTAAGTATGTCACTCATTTCTTTTTGCATTAAAATCATGAATACATTTATGCCAGTTTTCTTTGTTCTTGTTTTGGGGCTTTTTATACTTATTTCATTTTACAGATAAACCTGTGTATATAAACAACTGAAAGTGGTATTTCAAATTAGAAGCACAGATTTAAGGGAGTTCCAAAATTATTCTGTATTACTCATGCCCGGGCACCTTTTCCTGTAAACTTTGAGTATTTCAAAGTTTGAGTGCTTTGAGTATTAAAGTATTTTACTTTATTAGGTTATCAGTAAGACTTTAATCTTGGTTTATTGACCTCCCAGCAAATTCTGTCCATTCCTAGCAAATACACATTCAGAATTGCCACTAAAATATTAAAATATTAGTCAAAAATCCAAATTATTCTCTTTATTCTGACCAAACATGCATTAATCCAAACATGCATGTATGAAAAATAGGTTTGCTAGTTGGCAGATTTGCCTTCAGTTGTCTCTGTTTACATCCTTTTATTAATTGAAAATATAAATTTGTGAGGCTACCACGCCCTTGTGGAATATGACATTACTAATTATGTCTTATTTTGCAGAGACCAGAGCTTTGCCCTGCATCCCAGATGATGCAGCTTTTTAGGGAAAACATACCTGATATGAATTTGTTTATCAGATGTATTGTAAATTAAATCACTGAAAGCAGCCATGTACAACAAGAATCCAAAAGTAATAGACTCATGGAACCACAGAAGCATAGAATGATTTGGGTTACCATGCAATTTTAATAATCTTCTGGCTTAAACCTCCAAAAAGAAGCAGAGGCAGTTTAAAACAGATACTCAGAGCCATGTCTGACCTGGAAAGTTGCCAGTGAAGGGAAATCCACAACATCTCAGGGTGACCAAAAAAATTAGGACTCATTTTATAGGAAAAAAAGTGTTTTGAACATGTATCCAAAAATTCTTGGTTTCCTTACTCCTTCAACAAAAGATCAGCTTTGAGATTGACACATTGCTCTCCATCTCCAATTTGACAGGGTCAGACCAACATCCCCACCACTGGGAGAGACCTGATCATGATCCTTCACCCACCAGGGACTCACCTGCTTCTTTATCTTCCAACTCTATACATGCCACAACCGCTGATACACCCATGTTAATGCCTTCCATTCCTCCAGGTGAGTCTGAATCTCTCTGAAATTTCTGGCCAGTGCTTTTGAAGAACCAGTAATTCCTGCAGAGTTTAGGGTTCGGTTACCTCCATGGGACAGCAGATCCCAGGAAAAGTACAACATAACTGAAGCCAAGGGTGGCACTCCTGGTGGCCTCAAACTTGTAGGCCTATGCCAAGGTTCCAGCAAGGGAAGGTGCCTGCTTGTGGCCTCTGTTGGCTGGAACTCAGTGTGCATTGGCGATGAGTGCAAGGTTATGTTTCTGGTTGATCCCACCATGACAAACCACCCTGCTGACACCCCCAAGCTCTCCATCTCCCATGCGACAGGGTGGCAGCAACGTGCCAGCACTGGGAGAAACCTGGCCATCCTACTTCATCCAACAGGGCCCTACTTGCTTCTGTCCTTTCCTCCCCTGCAAATGCCACCAGTGCCACAACCAGCCTCCCTGTCTCTGCTCCTTCAGGCGAGTCTGAATTTCTCCTGGGTTTTCTGGCTGCTGCTATCTGCAGAAACATTTAGTGCCTCAGAGTTTAGGGTATAGTCTTCTACAAGGCAGAGCCTGGGAAAAGCACAACAGAATGCATCTGAGACTGGAAGACGTCATAGCTTGAAATTCCTAGAGCATTGCCAAGGCCCTGGCAAGAGAAAGCACCTGCCTGTGGCTTTTGTTGGCTGAAATTTGGTGTGTGTTGGGAGGGAGTGTGTGATTATGTTTTTGGTTAATCCCACATGAAAGAACACCATGCTGACACCCTCAAGTTCTCCATCTCCCATGTTACACGGCGGCGCCAATATCACCAGTCTTAGCAGTAACCTTGACATGCTCACTTGCTAATTCTATCTTTCCTACAGATGCCACAGCCAAAGATCCACCCAGGTTCAAGTTGGCTACTCCTTCAGGTGAGTCTGAACTGTCCATGTTTTTCTGGCAAAAAGTAAATGCGGAAGAGGCTTGTGTTTCATCTTCTCCCTCAGAGAGGAGAACGCTGGAAAAGCTTTTTAACATAGCCAGGACTGGCAATCATGGTAGCCTTAAATTCGTAGACAGATGCCAAGGCCCTGGCAAGAGAAGGTGCCTTTGTGCTAGAAGCATTTCTCAAGTTTTCCATACCTCCTTCTTTCCCAGATGCCACCATCAGCCTGGTGAATGGCACGAACCGCTGCGAGGGTCGTGTGGAGATTTCACACTCTGGGGGCCAGGGCACCGTCTGCGACGATGGCTGGGACCTGAAAGATGCCCAGGTGGTGTGCAGGCAGCTGGGATGTGGCACTGCTGTTTCTGCAACATCAGAGGCCTCCTTTGGACAAGGCAGTGGCAACATCTACCTGGACGACGTGAGCTGCACAGGGTCGGAATCGTCCCTCTTCCAGTGCAGCCACAATGGCTGGGGCGTCCACAACTGTCGCCACAGTGAAGATGCTGGTGTTGTGTGCTCAGGTACCACTGATTTGACTGCCTGCATTCTGGGACTGTTTCAGGAAGCCTTCCGTCTTGGATGGAATTTGGTGTGTCTTGGGGATGTGTGTGGGGATCTGTTTTTGCTTGGTCCCACCATGAGAGACCATTCTGCTGACACGCCCAGGCTCTCCATTGCCCATGTGCCCAGCTGGCAGCAACGTGCCCAGCACTGGGAGAAAGCCAGGCATCAACCTTCATCCCACAGGCCTCACCTGCCTCTTTCCTTTCCTCCCCTACAGCTGCCACAAGCACAACTACAGCCAGCTCCATCACCTCTGCTCCTCCAGGTGGGTCTCATTTTCTCCTCAGTTTTCTGGCCACTGCTTTTTGCAAAAACAATTAGTGCCTCAGTGTTTGGTGTCTGCTTTTCTCCATAGGAGAGGAGATGCCAGGAAATGCAGCTCAATACAGCTGAGACTGGCAATTGTGGTGGCCTGAAATTCATAGAGTGATTCCAAGGCCCTGGCAAGAGAAGGTGCCTTCATGCTAAAATCTCTTCTCAAGTTTTCCATACCTCCTTCTTTTCCAGATGTCACCATCAGCCTGGTGAATGGCACGAACCGCTGCGAGGGTCGTGTGGAGATTTCACACTCTGGGGGCCGGGGCACCGTCTGTGACGATGGCTGGGACCTGAAAGATGCCCAGGTGGTGTGCAGGCAGCTGGGATGTGGCACTGCTGTTTCTGCAACATCAGAGGCCTCCTTTGGACAAGGCAGTGGCAACATCTACCTGGACGACGTGAGCTGCACAGGGTCGGAATCGTCCCTCTTCCAGTGCAGCCACAATGGCTGGGGCGTCCACAACTGTCGCCACAGTGAAGATGCTGGTGTTGTGTGCTCAGGTACCACTGATTTGACTGCCTGCATTCTGGGACTCTTTCAGGAAGTGTTCCCTCTTGTCTGGAATTTGGTGTGTCTTGGGGATGTGTGTGGGGATCTGTTTTTGCTTGGTCCCACCATGAGAGACCATTCTGCTGACACGCCCAGGCTCTCCATTGCCCATGTGCCCAGCTGGCAGCAACGTGCCCAGCACTGGGAGAAAGCCAGGCATCAACCTTCATCCCACAGGCCTCACCTGCCTCTTTCCTTTCCTCCCCTACAGCTGCCATAAGCACAGGCACACCCACTCCCAGCACCACCTTCCCTGCTTATTCAAGTGGGTCTGAATTTCTCCTGGGTTTTCTGGCTGCTGCTTTTTGCAAAGCAATTAGTGCCTCAGAGTTTGGTCTTTGGTTTTCTCCCTGGGAGAGAAGAAGCCAGGAAAACCAGTTTAAGACAGCCAAGACTGGCAGTTGTGTTGGCCTGAAATTCATAGAGTGATTCCAGGGCTCTGATGCCATCTTGATTTTTCTCTTTTTTCCCTTATATATTCTCCATATCCTTTACACATATATTTGTAGCTTTGTAGCTTCTTATTGTAACTTAGCTACAGCATTTTTGTAGGCAGGAAGTCAGAACTCATTCCAGGATCCCTATGCCATCTTGGTTCTTCCTGGCTAAAAAGTTCCAAAAATGGCTCTTCAGACACATTCCACGAACAAAGCACAGTCCCAGATGAAGGCAGAGAGGACTTGGGAGGGTCTTGGATGAGAGGGAATTGCATCACCATTTGTGAATATTTTGTGGCCTTAGTGGATATTTTTCCATATCTTCCCTGGAGGCCTCCAATGAAGATCCGCTTTTATATTGCTTCCTGCACAAAAATGGTCCCGAAAGCTGTGATGTTTCATTTCGAGGTTGACAAAGGCATCACTCTGTCAAGAGATGGTGCCTTTGTGCTAGATGCCCTTCTCAATTTTCCATACCTCCTTCTTTCCCAGATGTCACCATCAGCCTGGTGAACGGCACGAACCGCTGCGAGGGTCGTGTGGAGATTTCATACTCTGGGGGCCAGGGCACCGTCTGCGACGATGGCTGGGACCTGAAAGATGCTCAGGTGGTGTGCAGGCAGCTGGGATGTGGCACTGCTGTTTCTGCAACATCAGAGGCCTCCTTTGGACAAGGCAGTGGCAACATCTACCTGGACGACGTGAGCTGCACAGGGTCGGAATCGTCCCTCTTCCAGTGCAGCCACAGTGGCTGGGGCGTCCACAACTGTCGCCACAGTGAAGATGCTGGTGTTGTGTGCTCAGGTACCACTGATTTGACTGCCTGCATTCTGGGACTCTTTCAGGAAGCGCTCCCTCTTGGCTGGAATTTGGTGTGTCTTGGGGATGTGTGTGGGGATCTGTTTTTGCTTGGTCCCACCATGAGAGACCATTCTGCTGACACGCCCAGGCTCTCCATTGCCCATGTGCCCAGCTGGCAGCAACGTGCCCAGCACTGGGAGAAAGCCAGGCATCAACCTTCATCCCACAGGCCTCACCTGCCTCTTTCCTTTCCTCCCCTACAGCTGCCACAAGCACAACTACAGCCAGCTCCATCACCTCTGCTCCTCCAGGTGGGTCTCATTTTCTCCTCAGTTTTCTGGCCACTGCTTTTTGCAAAAACAATTAGTGCCTCAGTGTTTGGTGTCTGGTTTTCTCCATAGGAGAGGAGAAGCCAGGAAATGCAGCTCAATACAGCTGAGACTGGCAATTGTGGTGGCCTGAAATTCATAGAGTGATTCCGAGGCCCTGGCAAGAGAAGGTGCCTTCATGCTAATATCTCTTCTCAAGTTTTCCGTACCTCCTTCTTTCCCAGGTGCCACCATCAGCCTGGTGAACGGCACGAACCGCTGCGAGGGTCGTGTGGAGATTTCACACTCTGGGGGCCGGGGCACCGTCTGCGACGATGGCTGGGACCTGAAAGATGCCCAGGTGGTGTGCAGGCAGCTGGGATGTGGCACTGCTGTTTCTGCAACACCAGAGGCCTCCTTTGGACAAGGCAGTGGCAACATCTACCTGGACGACGTGAGCTGCACAGGGTCGGAATCGTCCCTCTTCCAGTGCAGCCACAGTGGCTGGGGCGTCCACAACTGTCGCCACAGTGAAGATGCTGGTGTTGTGTGCTCAGGTACCACTGATTTGACTGCCTGCATTCTGGGACTCTTTCAGGAAGTGGTCTTAGGTAGAATTAGATGATTTGCTGGGGATGAGTGCAGGGTCATGTTTTTGCTTGGTCCCACCATGAGAGACCATTCTGCTGACACGCCCAGGCTCTCCATTGCCCATGTGCCCAGCTGGCAGCAACGTGCCCAGCACTGGGAGAAAGCCAGGCATCAACCTTCATCCCACAGGCCTCACCTGCCTCTTTCCTTTCCTCCCCTACAGCTGCCACAAGCACAGGCACAACCACTCCCAGCACCACCTTCCCTGCTTATTCAAGTGGGTCTGAATTTCTCCTGGGTTTTCTGGCTGCTGCTTTTTGCAAAGCAATTAGTGCCTCAGAGTTTGGTCTTTGGTTTTCTCCCTGGGAGAGAAGAAGCCAGGAAAACCAGTTTAAGACAGCCAAGACTGGCAGTTGTGGTGGCCTGAAATTCATAGAGTGATTCCAGGGCTCTGATGCCATCTTGATTTTTCTCTTTTTTCCTTTATATATTCTCCATATCCTTTACACATATATTTGTAGCTTTGTAGCTTCTTATTGTAACTTAGCTACAGCATTTTTGTAGGCAGGAAGTCAGAACTCATTCCAGGATCCCTATGCCATCTTGGTTCTTCCTGGCTAAAAAGTTCCAAAAATGGCTCTTCAGACACATTCCACGAACACAGCACAGTCCCAGATGAAGGCAGAGAGGACTTGGGAGGGTCTTGGATGAGAGGGAAATACATCACCATTTGTGGATATTTTGTGGCTTTAGTGGATATTTTTCCATATCTTCCCTGGAGGCCTCCAATGAAGATCTGCTTTTATATTGCTTCCTGCACAAAAATGGTCCCGAAAGCTGTGATGTTTCATTTCGAGGTTGACAAAGGCATCACTCTGTCAAGAGATGGTGCCTTTGTGCTAGAAGCCCTTCTCAAGTTTTCTATACCACCTTTCTTTCCAAGATGCCTCCACCATCAGCCTGGTGAATGGTAGGAACCGCTGCGAGGGTCGTGTGGAGATTTCACACTCTGGGGGCCGGGGCACCGTCTGCGACGATGGCTGGGACCTGAAAGATGCCCAGGTGGTGTGCAGGCAGCTGGGATGTGGCACTGCTGTTTCTGCAACATCAGAGGCCTCCTTTGGACAAGGCAGTGGCAACATCTACCTGGACGACGTGAGCTGCACAGGGTCGGAATCGTCCCTCTTCCAGTGCAGCCACAGTGGCTGGGGCGTCCACAACTGTCGCCACAGTGAAGATGCTGGTGTTGTGTGCTCAGGTACCACTGATTTGACTGCCTGCATTCTGGGACTCTTTCAGGAAGCCTTCCGTCTTGGATGGAATTTGGTGTGTCTTGGGGATGTGTGTGGGGATCTGTTTTTGCTTGGTCCCACCATGAGAGACCATTCTGCTGACACGCCCAGGCTCTCCATTGCCCATGTGCCCAGCTGGCAGCAACGTGCCCAGCACTGGGAGAAAGCCAGGCATCAACCTTCATCCCACAGGCCTCACCTGCCTCTTTCCTTTCCTCCCCTACAGCTGCCACAAGCACAACTACAGCCAGCTCCATCACCTCTGCTCCTTCAGGTGGGTCTCATTTTCTCCTCAGTTTTCTGGCCACTGCTTTTTGCAAAAACAATTAGTGCCTCAGTGTTTGGTGTCTGGTTTTCTCCATAGGAGAGGAGAAGCCAGGAAATGCAGCTCAATACAGCTGAGACTGGCAATTGTGGTGGCCTGAAATTCATAGAGTGATTCCGAGGCCCTGGCAAGAGAAGGTGCCTTCATGCTAATATCTCTTCTCAAGTTTTCCATACCTCCTTCTTTCCCAGGTGCCACCATCAGCCTGGTGAACGGCACGAACCGCTGCGAGGGTCGTGTGGAGATTTCACACTCTGGGGGCCGGGGCACCGTCTGCGACGATGGCTGGGACCTGAAAGATGCTCAGGTGGTGTGCAGGCAGCTGGGATGTGGCACTGCTGTTTCTGCACCATCAGAGGCCTCCTTTGGACAAGGCAGTGGCAACATCTACCTGGACGACGTGAGCTGCACAGGGTCGGAATCGTCCCTCTTCCAGTGCAGCCACAATGGCTGGGGCGTCCACAACTGTCGCCACAGTGAAGATGCTGGTGTTGTGTGCTCAGGTACCACTGATTTGACTGCCTGCATTCTGGGACTCTTTCAGGAAGTGGTCTTAGGTAGAATTAGATGATTTGCTGGGGATGAGTGCAGGGTCATGTTTTTGCTTGGTCCCACCATGAGAGACCATTCTGCTGACACGCCCAGGCTCTCCATTGCCCATGTGCCCAGCTGGCAGCAACGTGCCCAGCACTGGGAGAAAGCCAGGCATCAACCTTCATCCCACAGGCCTCACCTGCCTCTTTCCTTTCCTCCCCTACAGCTGCCACAAGCACAGGCACAACCACTCCCAGCACCACCTTCCCTGCTTATTCAAGTGGGTCTGAATTTCTCCTGGGTTTTCTGGCTGCTGCTTTTTGCAAAGCAATTAGTGCCTCAGAGTTTGGTCTTTGGTTTTCTCCCTGGGAGAGAAGAAGCCAGGAAAACCAGTTTAAGACAGCCAAGACTGGCAGTTGTGGTGGCCTGAAATTCATAGAGTGATTCCAGGGCTCTGATGCCATCTTGGTTTTTCTCTTTTTTTCCTTTATATATTCTCCATATCCTTTACACATATATTTGTAGCTTTGTAGCTTCTTATTGTAACTTAGCTACAGCATTTTTGTAGGCAGGAAGTCAGAACTCATTCCAGGATCCCTATGCCATCTTGGTTCTTCCTGGCTAAAAAGTTCCAAAACTGGCTCTTCAGACACATTCCACGAACAAAGCACAGTCCCAGATGAAGGCAGAGAGGACTTGGGAGGGTCTTGGATGAGAGGGAAATACATCACCATTTGTGGATATTTTGTGGCTTTAGTGGATATTTTTCCATATCTTCCCTGGAGGCCTCCAATGAAGATCTGCTTTTATATTGCTTCCTGCACAAAAATGGTCCCGAAAGCTGTGATGTTTCATTTCGAGGTTGACAAAGGCATCACTCTGTCAAGAGATGGTGCCTTTGTGCTAGAAGCCCTTCTCAAGTTTTCTATACCACCTTTCTTTCCAAGATGCCTCCACCATCAGCCTGGTGAATGGTAGGAACCGCTGCGAGGGTCGTGTGGAGATTTCACACTCTCGGGGCCAGGGCACCGTCTGCGACGATGGCTGGGACCTGAAAGATGCCCAGGTGGTGTGCAGGCAGCTGGGATGTGGCACTGCTATTTCTGCAACATCAGAGGCCTCCTTTGGACAAGGCAGTGGCAACATCTACCTGGACGACGTGAGCTGCACAGGGTCGGAATCGTCCCTCTTCCAGTGCAGCCACAATGGCTGGGGCGTCCACAACTGTCGCCACAGTGAAGATGCTGGTGTTGTGTGCTCAGGTACCACTGATTTGACTGCCTGCATTCTGGGACTCTTTCAGGAAGCGCTCCCTCTTGGCTGGAATTTGGTGTGTCTTGGGGATGTGTGTGGGGATTTGTTTTTGCTTGGTCCCACCATGAGAGACCATTCTGCTGACACGCCCAGGCTCTCCATTGCCCATGTGCCCAGCTGGCAGCAACGTGCCCAGCACTGGGAGAAAGCCAGGCATCAACCTTCATCCCACAGGCCTCACCTGCCTCTTTCCTTTCCTCCCCTACAGCTGCTACAAGCACAACTACAGCCAGCTCCATCACCTCTGCTCCTTCAGGTGGGTCTCATTTTCTCCTCAGTTTTCTGGCCACTGCTTTTTGCAAAAACAATTAGTGCCTCAGTGTTTGGTGTCTGCTTTTCTCCATAGGAGAGGAGATGCCAGGAAATGCAGCTCAATACAGCTGAGACTGGAAATTGTGGCGGCCTGAAATTCATAGAGTGATTCCAAGGCCCTGGCAAGAGAAGGTGCCTTCATGCTAAAATCTCTTCTCAAGTTTTCCATACCTCCTTCTTTTCCAGATGTCACCATCAGCCTGGTGAATGGCACGAACCGCTGCGAGGGTCGTGTGGAGATTTCACACTCTGGGGGCCGGGGCACCGTCTGTGACGATGGCTGGGACCTGAAAGATGCCCAGGTGGTGTGCAGGCAGCTGGGATGTGGCACTGCTGTTTCTGCAACATCAGAGGCCTCCTTTGGACAAGGCAGTGGCAACATCTACCTGGACGACGTGAGCTGCACAGGGTCGGAATCGTCCCTCTTCCAGTGCAGCCACAATGGCTGGGGCGTCCACAACTGTCGCCACAGTGAAGATGCTGGTGTTGTGTGCTCAGGTACCACTGATTTGACTGCCTGCATTCTGGGACTCTTTCAGGAAGTGGTCTTAGGTAGAATTAGATGATTTGCTGGGGATGAGTGCAGGGTCATGTTTTTGCTTGGTCCCACCATGAGAGACCATTCTGCTGACACGCCCAGGCTCTCCATTGCCCATGTGCCCAGCTGGCAGCAACGTGCCCAGCACTGGGGGAAAGCCAGGCATCAACCTTCATCCCACAGGCCTCACCTGCCTCTTTCCTTTCCTCCCCTACAGCTGCCACAAGCACAGGCACAACCACTCCCAGCACCACCTTCCCTGCTTATTCAAGTGGGTCTGAATTTCTCCTGGGTTTTCTGGCTGCTGCTTTTTGCAAAGCAATTAGTGCCTCAGAGTTTGGTCTTTGGTTTTCTCCCTGGGAGAGAAGAAGCCAGGAAAACCAGTTTAAGACAGCCAAGACTGGCAGGTGTGGTGGCCTGAAATTCATAGAGTGATTCCAGGGCTCTGATGCCATCTTGGTTTTCCTCTTTTTTCCCTTATATATTCTCCATATCCTTTACACATATATTTGTAGCTTTGTAGCTTCTTATTGTAACTTAGCTACAGCATTTTTGTAGGCAGGAAGTCAGAACTCATTCCAGGATCCCTATGCCATCTTGGTTCTTCCTGGCTAAAAAGTTCCAAAAATGGCTCTTCAGACACATTCCACGAACAAAGCACAGTCCCAGATGAAGGCAGAGAGGACTTGGGAGGGTCTTGGATGAGAGGGAATTGCATCACCATTTGTGAATATTTTGTGGCCTTAGTGGATATTTTTCCATATCTTCCCTGGAGGCCTCCAATGAAGATCCGCTTTTATATTGCTTCCTGCACAAAAATGGTCCCGAAAGCTGTGATGTTTCATTTCGAGGTTGACAAAGGCATCACTCTGTCAAGAGATGGTGCCTTTGTGCTAGATGCCTTTCTCAATTTTCCATACCTCCTTCTTTCCCAGATGTCACCATCAGCCTGGTGAACGGCACGAACCGCTGCGAGGGTCGTGTGGAGATTTCATACTCTGGGGGCCAGGGCACCGTCTGCGACGATGGCTGGGACCTGAAAGATGCCCAGGTGGTGTGCAGGCAGCTGGGATGTGGCACTGCTGTTTCTGCAACATCAGAGGCCTCCTTTGGACAAGGCAGTGGCAACATCTACCTGGACGACGTGAGCTGCACAGGGTCGGAATCGTCCCTCTTCCAGTGCAGCCACAGTGGCTGGGGCGTCCACAACTGTCGCCACAGTGAAGATGCTGGTGTTGTGTGCTCAGGTACCACTGATTTGACTGCCTGCATTCTGGGACTGTTTCAGGAAGCCTTCCGTCTTGGATGGAATTTGGTGTGTCTTGGGGATGTGTGTGGGGATCTGTTTTTGCTTGGTCCCACCATGAGAGACCATTCTGCTGACACGCCCAGGCTCTCCATTGCCCATGTGCCCAGCTGGCAGCAACGTGCCCAGCACTGGGAGAAAGCCAGGCATCAACCTTCATCCCACAGGCCTCACCTGCCTCTTTCCTTTCCTCCCCTACAGCTGCCACAAGCACAACTACAGCCAGCTCCATCACCTCTGCTCCTTCAGGTGGGTCTCATTTTCTCCTCAGTTTTCTGGCCACTGCTTTTTGCAAAAACAATTAGTGCCTCAGTGTTTGGTGTCTGGTTTTCTCCATAGGAGAGGAGAAGCCAGGAAATGCAGCTCAATACAGCTGAGACTGGCAATTGTGGTGGCCTGAAATTCATAGAGTGATTCCGAGGCCCTGGCAAGAGAAGGTGCCTTCATGCTAATATCTCTTCTCAAGTTTTCCATACCTCCTTCTTTCCCAGGTGCCACCATCAGCCTGGTGAACGGCACGAACCGCTGCGAGGGTCGTGTGGAGATTTCACACTCTGGGGGCCGGGGCACCGTCTGCGACGATGGCTGGGACCTGAAAGATGCCCAGGTGGTGTGCAGGCAGCTGGGATGTGGCACTGCTGTTTCTGCACCATCAGAGGCCTCCTTTGGACAAGGCAGTGGCAACATCTACCTGGACGACGTGAGCTGCACAGGGTCGGAATCGTCCCTCTTCCAGTGCAGCCACAATGGCTGGGGCGTCCACAACTGTCGCCACAGTGAAGATGCTGGTGTTGTGTGCTCAGGTACCACTGATTTGACTGCCTGCATTCTGGGACTCTTTCAGGAAGTGGTCTTAGGTAGAATTAGATGATTTGCTGGGGATGAGTGCAGGGTCATGTTTTTGCTTGGTCCCACCATGAGAGACCATTCTGCTGACACGCCCAGGCTCTCCATTGCCCATGTGCCCAGCTGGCAGCAACGTGCCCAGCACTGGGGGAAAGCCAGGCATCAACCTTCATCCCACAGGCCTCACCTGCCTCTTTCCTTTCCTCCCCTACAGCTGCCACAAGCACAGGCACAACCACTCCCAGCACCACCTTCCCTGCTTATTCAAGTGGGTCTGAATTTCTCCTGGGTTTTCTGGCTGCTGCTTTTTGCAAAGCAATTAGTGCCTCAGAATTTGGTCTTTGGTTTTCTCCCTGGGAGAGAAGAAGCCAGGAAAACCAGTTTAAGACAGCCAAGACTGGCAGGTGTGGTGGCCTGAAATTCATAGAGTGATTCCAGGGCTCTGATGCCATCTTGGTTTTTCTCTTTTTTCCCTTATATATTCTCCATATCCTTTACACATATATTTGTCGCTTTGTAGCTTCTTATTGTAACTTAGCTACAGCATTTTTGTAGGCAGGAAGTCAGAACTCATTCCAGGATCCCTATGCCATCTTGGTTCTTCCTGGCTAAAAAGGTCCAAAAATGGCTCTTCAGACACATTCCATGAACAAAGCAGAGTCCCAGATGAAGGCAGTGAGGACTTGGATGGGACTTGGATGAGAGGGAATTGCATCACCATTTGTGGATATTTTGTAGCCTTAGTGAATATTTTTCCATATCTTCCCTGGAGGCTTCCAATAAAGATCCGCTTTTATATTGCTTCCTGCACAAAAATGGTCCCGAAAGCTGTGATGTTTCATTTCGAGTTTGACAAAGGCATCACTCTGTCAAGAGATGGTGCCTTTGTGCTAGAAGCCCTTCTCAAGTTTTCTATACCACCTTTCTTTCCAAGATGCCTCCACCATCAGCCTGGTGAACGGCACGAACCGCTGCGAGGGTCGTGTGGAGATTTCACACTCTCGGGGCCAGGGCACCGTCTGTGACGATGGCTGGGACCTGAAAGATGCCCAGGTGGTGTGCAGGCAGCTGGGATGTGGCACTGCTATTTCTGCAACATCAGAGGCCTCCTTTGGACAAGGCAGTGGCAACATCTACCTGGACGACGTGAGCTGCACAGGGTCGGAATCGTCCCTCTTCCAGTGCAGCCACAGTGGCTGGGGCGTCCACAACTGTCGCCACAGTGAAGATGCTGGTGTTGTGTGCTCAGGTACCACTGATTTGACTGCCTGCATTCTGGGACTCTTTCAGGAAGCGCTCCCTCTTGGCTGGAATTTGGTGTGTCTTGGGGATGTGTGTGGGGATCTGTTTTTGCTTGGTCCCACCATGAGAGACCATTCTGCTGACACGCCCAGGCTCTCCATTGCCCATGTGCCCAGCTGGCAGCAACGTGCCCAGCACTGGGAGAAAGCCAGGCATCAACCTTCATCCCACAGGCCTCACCTGCCTCTTTCCTTTCCTCCCCTACAGCTGCCACAAGCACAACTACAGCCAGCTCCATCACCTCTGCTCCTTCAGGTGGGTCTCATTTTCTCCTCAGTTTTCTGGCCACTGCTTTTTGCAAAAACAATTAGTGCCTCAGTGTTTGGTGTCTGCTTTTCTCCATAGGAGAGGAGATGCCAGGAAATGCAGCTCAATACAGCTGAGACTGGCAATTGTGGTGGCCTGAAATTCATAGAGTGATTCCAAGGCCCTGGCAAGAGAACGTGCCTTCATGCTAAAATCTCTTCTCAAGTTTTCCATATCTCCTTCTTTCCCAGGTGCCACCATCAGCCTGGTGAACGGCACGAACCGCTGCGAGGGTCGTGTGGAGATTTCACACTCTGGGGGCCGGGGCACCGTCTGCGACGATGGCTGGGACCTGAAAGATGCCCAGGTGGTGTGCAGGCAGCTGGGATGTGGCACTGCTGTTTCTGCACCATCAGAGGCCTCCTTTGGACAAGGCAGTGGCAACATCTACCTGGACGACGTGAGCTGCACAGGGTCGGAATCGTCCCTCTTCCAGTGCAGCCACAATGGCTGGGGCGTCCACAACTGTCGCCACAGTGAAGATGCTGGTGTTGTGTGCTCAGGTACCACTGATTTGACTGCCTGCATTCTGGGACTCTTTCAGGAAGTGGTCTTAGGTAGAATTAGATGATTTGCTGGGGATGAGTGCAGGGTCATGTTTTTGCTTGGTCCCACCATGAGAGACCATTCTGCTGACACGCCCAGGCTCTCCATTGCCCATGTGCCCAGCTGGCAGCAACGTGCCCAGCACTGGGAGAAAGCCAGGCATCAACCTTCATCCCACAGGCCTCACCTGCCTCTTTCCTTTCCTCCCCTACAGCTGCCACAAGCACAGGCACAACCACTCCCAGCACCACCTTCCCTGCTTATTCAAGTGGGTCTGAATTTCTCCTGGGTTTTCTGGCTGCTGCTTTTTGCAAAGCAATTAGTGCCTCAGAGTTTGGTCTTTGGTTTTCTCCCTGGGAGAGAAGAAGCCAGGAAAACCAGTTTAAGACAGCCAAGACTGGCAGTTGTGGTGGCCTGAAATTCATAGAGTGATTCCAGGGCTCTGATGCCATCTTGGTTTTTCTCTTTTTTTCCTTTATATATTCTCCATATCCTTTACACATATATTTGTCGCTTTGTAGCTTCTTATTGTAACTTAGCTACAGCATTTTTGTAGGCAGGAAGTCAGAACTCATTCCAGGATCCCTATGCCATCTTGGTTCTTCCTGGCTAAAAAGTTCCAAAAATGGCTCTTCAGACACATTCCACGAACAAAGCACAGTCCCAGATGAAGGCAGAGAGGACTTGGGAGGGTCTTGGATGAGAGGGAAATACATCACCATTTGTGGATATTTTGTGGCTTTAGTGGATATTTTTCCATATCTTCCCTGGAGGCCTCCAATGAAGATCCGCTTTTATATTGCTTCCTGCAAGAAAAGGTCCCGAAAGCTGTGATGTTTCATTTCGAGGTTGACAAAGGCATCACTCTGTCAAGAGATGGTGCCTTTGTGCTAGAAGCCCTTCTCAAGTTTTCTATACCACCTTTCTTTCCAAGATGCCTCCACCATCAGCCTGGTGAATGGTAGGAACCGCTGCGAGGGTCGTGTGGAGATTTCACACTCTCGGGGCCAGGGCACCGTCTGCGACGATGGCTGGGACCTGAAAGATGCCCAGGTGGTGTGCAGGCAGCTGGGATGTGGCACTGCTATTTCTGCAACATCAGAGGCCTCCTTTGGACAAGGCAGTGGCAACATCTACCTGGACGACGTGAGCTGCACAGGGTCGGAATCGTCCCTCTTCCAGTGCAGCCACAATGGCTGGGGCGTCCACAACTGTCGCCACAGTGAAGATGCTGGTGTTGTGTGCTCAGGTACCACTGATTTGACTGCCTGCATTCTGCGACTCTTTCAGGAAGTGTTCCCTCTTGTCTGGAATTTGGTGTGTCTTGGGGATGTGTGTGGGGATCTGTTTTTGCTTGGTCCCACCATGAGAGACCATTCTGCTGACACGCCCAGGCTCTCCATTGCCCATGTGCCCAGCTGGCAGCAACGTGCCCAGCACTGGGAGAAAGCCAGGCATCAACCTTCATCCCACAGGCCTCACCTGCCTCTTTCCTTTCCTCCTCTACAGGTGCCTCAAGCACAACTACAGCCAGCTCCATCACCTCTGCTCCTTCAGGTGGGTCTGAATTTCTCCTGGGTTTTCTGGCTGCTGCTTTTTGCAAAATCAATTTGTGCCTCAGAAGCTTGGGGTTTAGGTTTCTCTAAGGGAGAGCAGAGCCTGAAAAAAGCACAGCAGAATGCAGAAACTAAGTGTTGTGATGGCCTGAATTTCACAGGGCCTTGTCAAGGCCCTCTCAAGGGAAGATTCCTCCTTTTGGTCTTTTTTGACTGGACTTTAAATGTACATTTGGGATGAGTGCCAGATTATGTTTTTTGGTTGATCCCACCATGTGAGAGCATTCTGCTGAGACCCCCAGGCTCTCCACTGCCCAGTGTCAGGGTGGTACCTCCATCCCCAGGGGTGGTAAAAAACCTTGCCATACTCCTTCATCCTCCAGCACCTCAGCTGGTTCCTTTTCTTTGTCTCATACAGCTGCCAAAAGCACAGCCCCAGTTACAAATACTCCTGGTTTGTATTTTTATATGCTTTTTCAAATTTCTCTGATCCATTACTCTTGAAGTGTCATAATTACTGTTTTGCAGGTGAGAGCTCTTTCATTTGTATTGTTCAGTACGTTGGGAAAAATCCTTTCTGGTTTTAATTCTTTATATGCTATGCACTAGTCTTTTGTGTTTGAGTGATTCTATGGCTGGTGGTGGATTTCAGAATATGCTGATTACATGGGAGATTTTCTTTTGTTAATTCTCTGATTTTATGGTATTTAAGCCACCACCTTTTACTTTATTTCATACCTATGTGCCTGAAGCCCACAGAGTTAATAATTGCAAGCACAGGTCATAATTCTCTGAAGAGTTCATCACTCTTCTAGCCTAACTGAGAGGAGCACAATCATTATGTTTCTTTTGAGATTTAAACTTGTGTTGCCATGGTTTCTGTACATAGAACATATTTTTATTTGGTCTGAAGAAAATCTAAATTAATCACTTCTATCCCTTATTTTCTTTTTTTTTTTTTTTCCTTTCCTTTTTCAGGACAAAAAATTATTTGTGGTGATATACTTTTTAAGTCCTCCGGAACATTTCAGAGTCCTTCTTTGAATCCTCCAGAAAAAGCAGATTGTTTGTGGCAAATACATGTAACAAACAATTTCCTCATTGCGCTCACATTTGATAACATTCAGTAAGTAAACCACCTTCTGCTTGGGCAATAAAAAAATTCCAAATCTCAACTGCATCCACAGTTCCTGGGCGCATTTCCCATCCTATAAGTGACTGCTAAATATACATGGGAAATGTGTGAGTGCAGAATCCTGTTATATTGTTTGCTCAGCATTTAAACCCCAAAGTTTAGCAAGTGCATTTTTTTAATATATTCTCATTTCTTCCTCAGGTTGCAAGGTGGATGCCAGAATGACTATATTGAGATCTATGATGGGCCACCCAAATCTTCTCCTCTACTTGGAAGAATTTGTTCTAGTTCCCATCTCACATACACCTCATCTTCAAACCTCATGTCTGTGAGGTTTTACAGTGACTCCAGATATTCCAGTGGAAGTTTTCGGGCTCAGTACCAGTCCTTTCCAGCAGACCAGAACACCAGTAAATTTCCATTCTATTTGTAATTCTGTTCTCTTGGTAATGTTTTCTTTGCTCAGAAGCTTTTATACACTGCTTTTTTACTAAATAAGCATTTCTTAATGTTGTTGAAGGAATCCCACGTAGATGATATTCCTACTTGAATTTTGTGACTGATTGTTGACTGCTCACTTTCAGAAAATAACTACTTTTTCTTCTTTGAAAATATTCATTTTATTTGCCTTTGCGTGTTTTCTATGTCATTTTCTAAAGTCTTACTTTCTTTGTATCACATCATAATTCATATATATTTTTGTACCTTTCTGGACAAACTTTCACAGAGTCATAGAAATGTCGGTTAGAAGGAACTTTTGGAGGTTTCCTAGGCCAACTATTCAAAAGAGAGCTACTGCCAACACCAGGTCAGGTCCATTAAGAACTGGTCTAGCTATGTGTCTAGAAATATTCAAAGGATGAAATATTTAATGCTACTCCTTTGGGTGACCTGTTCCACTATTGTCCTATTGCTTACTCATATCCAAGTTTCAAGTGTAAAAATAAGTGGTTTGGCTTATGAATTCTCTTCTTTAAATGGTAGCAGTGATTGCATCTGTTGGACCTCCCATATGAAAGCATTATCAAGTACCCGAAATCACTAATAATTCATATTTTTTTCCCCTAGCCCTTCTGTGCTTGCCAACCTACATGAGTGCAGTGGTAGACAGACACTACCTCCAGTCCCAGGGCTACTCAGTGGACAGCATCAGCCTGGCAGACCCTCAATGTAGACCAAAAATTACATCAACTGAGGTTATATTCAACATTTCGTACAGCAAATGTGGTACACGTAGACAGGTTGGTGTCAAGACATTTGGGACAACTCTGGGCATGGGAATGTAATAGACATTTGGAAAATTGTCATGGGTTGCAAAAGATAAGCCACAGGCATGCAAAACCAGAAAAGGAGCATGTGTTTCTGGAGGCTGAATTTGTTAAATATTTTTACTTATCCTTCGCAGGGTACTTATATCCCTGTACCTATTTCAGAATGATGTTCTAGAGAACAAAAATAGAGGGGACAGTTAAGTGAGCAATCCCATCCTGATGCTTGGGATTTTTCAGTGTGACATGTCCTTTCTGACTGCCAGGACCTGGCACATACAGAAGTTCATAATGCTCACAGTATTCCCAGTGAACATGACCACATGTGGTAATTTAACACTCATTTAATGTGTCAAACAGGGCAACAACGAAACGATCACCTACTCCAACGTGATAAAAGTGCCTGCTCCTGGCAGTGTCATCAAGAGGCAAAAGGACCTTCACTTGCACATCAGCTGCAAAATGCTGCAGAACACCTGGGTTCAAGTCATGTACATTGCCGATGATGTCATTGATGTCAACAAAACCCAGTATGGCAGATACGATGTGAGCCTGATGTTCTACAACTCCTCATCTTTCCAGTGGCCAGTGCACGACTTCCCATACTATGTTGACATGAATCAGAATTTGTTCCTCCAAGCTTCTCTTCACAGCTCTGACCAAAATCTGACCGTGTTTGTGGACACGTGTGTGGCATCACCTAATTCTAGTGATTTTAGAACCCTGGTCTATGAATTGACCAAAAGTGGGTAAGAACTTTGTAAAAAATTGCTTTAAAAATGTCTCTATGTGTTCTAAAAGAGCTTACTTTGTCAAATGAGGTGATTTAGGACCAGTGTACATTAGTTGTAATTCTCAGGGCAAATGTTCTTCTTAGAACAACTTTTTGGCAAAGCCTGAGTAAAATTCAGAATGACAACCAAATGTCATCCAGAAGCTGCAATCAAGCACTGAGATTTCACTCAAGGAGTCAGTGAGGAAATGGAGGTCTAACTTTGTTTCTGAAATAGACATACGAAAGGGAGGGATGTCCACAGCTCTACATTTCTGTACATCATGAGTTTTACAGCATCAGAACTGGAATACAAAATTGCCTACCCAAAAGGAAAAGAAATTCCTTTTCTTACTATTCTAGAAACCTAAACCACTTTGCCTAAACTTATAGCAAAGTACATTGAAACACTAAAGTGTCTTAAAATTAGCTTCATGCTTCCTGAGCGTAAAGGGGAACTTTCTCTTTCTGCAACAACTTTCAAGGGCCTCTTTTCAAACAGAAAAATCCTGCTTGCAAATGCATAACAGGCTCTCACTCTAAACACAGAACCCAGCAGAACTACTAGCCATTTTTCAGCTATTTGTACTTACACAGAACTTGTTAAGCTATGACATTCCTGTGTTGTGCATATTTAGTAATTTCTCTTCTTGCTAAAAGCACTTTTTTTTTTTTTTTAAGCCTTTTGATTTCTCTTTTACTTCCTGGTTTTATGTTTAACCTTGGAACTTATTGCAAAGAGAGGGTGTAATAGTACTTCTACTCCAGTGAAGCTGTGAGTTAATAGCTAATCTGTTGATTTGATGTCCTTCCAGGTGTGCCAGCGATCCTGGCTACTCTCTCTTCCCCTCGCCGCGCAGCGATGTCGCTCGGTTTGGGTTTAGCGCCTTCTCGTTCGTGAACCGATTCCCGTCGGTGTTCCTGCGGTGTGAGCTGCTGGTGTGCAGGTACGGCGACTACTCCTCCCGCTGCTACCGAGGCTGTGTTAGCAGGTTCAAGAGGGATGCAGATTCCTCCCACCAGCAAGTGAATGTTGTTGTTGGACCCGTGCAGCTTCGGGAAGCTCACGCTGAGAACAGGAACATTGGTAAGTTTAAATATCTTTAATAACGTAAGGCTCTGTGTGCTACTGTCTCTTTGCATTTCAGTTCAGACAGGAAATCCAGCTCTGAAATGGGCCTTTGCTGGTTTATTTACAATTCTGCTATAATTCTTATGGGACATTATTTTTATATATATATATATATATATATATATATATATATATATAATAGTTCTATTAGATTTACAAGCTCTTTCTTTTCTATCCTACTTTAGATCCAATCTTTGCTCTGCACATATCAAATGGCAATTGATTATGTTCTATGGGAAGAGGGATGAGATGTAACTAATCCAATTTATATTAATTTTCCAAAGCTCTCTGTGCCTAATTTGCATGTCTGTTATTTATTTACAATCCATCTCTAGGTCCTCTTGGAAATGCTGTTTCTCAGTGTCCTGTAGCTGCTGTTTCCACTACCAGAAAGCAACATCTTAAGGTCTTTGAGTGTAATCATTACACACTCCCAGTTTCTCTTTAATTTCTTGCCTCAATCTTTACTTGTTTTGCATGGCCACAGAATGATTTGTGAAATAATTTGCGGTTTTCTGATCAGATCCAGATTAGAGCTTTTTAACTCAAATTCTCCCTGCCTAATTATCTTTGCATTTAACTAGCTCAGGGGAAAAAAACAAAACAGTAAGTTTCTCTCTGTCTCTTTTATGCTCAGGACTGGCCTCTGACATCCAGGCAAAAAGGGAGACTCTGAGCTCAGAGCCTGCTGCCAGCTCCCACGTTCCTCTGGCTGTGGCCACCGTGGTGCTGGTAGCTGCTGTTCTGACAGGTGGAGGATTTCTTTGGAAGAGGAAAATGCAGGAGACCATCCCGTACCAGAAACTGTGAGAGGCGGCTCCAGGCATGGAGGTGGAAGGATTCTTTCACCAGCCACCTGCTTCATTATTTGGGTTTACAATCAGTGTGAAGGGCAGCTCTTACTTGGCTATTCCACCATCCAGACCATGTTTGAAGAATCAAGATTACACCTGATGTTACCATGAACTGAATTTATAAAGCAATCTGGTTTTAAAACCTAAGGTGTCAAGAAGGATTGATTCTTTCATCCCAGCATTCAAATAAGCATCTTCAGTGCTGGACATTTCAAAGCTTTTCTGTTGAACTCCTTGTTGAGTGTCTGTCTGGGAAGACTGAAATAGGTGACTTGAGAAACAAGAACTGACTTATTTGGCCCTTGCTGATATGCAGATGAAACACCTGTGTAGCACCATAGATACACTGGGAAGTAGTACAAGAAAAATGTTTCTTTGCAGTAAAAAATCTCAATAATGAGCCATAAGCAAATATGCTCAGGGGCTACACGTGAAGAATTATTGCTGTACAGCATTCCTGACTTTGGGCAGGTTGGTTCTTCCCAAATTCATATTTCTCTCAGTACATGTAGGCCATTTATACAATTTTATATGGAGGATGAATATAATCATGTTACTTAAATATGTAATTAAAAACAACTGGAAAGAAAATGTTTTTTTGAGTAATACTTTTTTTTTTTTTTTGTGTACTTGCAAACATCCCACTTGTATGTGTGAACTCATGGCTAACACACTGCTGGGTTGGAGAATGTGACTTCTGACAAAGTGACTTTGCCAAGCAATGATTCCTGCTCTTGCTCTCACACATTTCTACACCTGGAATGGGTGGGAGGGAGAGAATGTACATAAGTTCCCATAAGGAAGTGTGATCTCTCTCCATGTGAAAACAAAATAAAAAACAATAAAAAGGAAGAATTTATTTGGAAGAAGCTACTTAATACAGGTGGAAAGGTCACTGGTATTGATTGAGAAATGCCCTTCTTGAAATGTTCCTGTTTTCCAGCCAGCTGTGAAAGAGGTAAGTTCATTTGGAACTGAGCAATGTCAGATGTGCAAGGTGAGCCAAAGTGGTGACGTGTGAGGAAGGTGAGCTGTACTCTGGGGTGACAACCTGACCTGACAAGGAGGATATGGGCAGCTCTGACAGGAGCCAGCACCACAGCCTGTACCATTTGTTCCTTCAAGTTGTTGCCTTCTCCTCGTGATTCCAGTCAGGGATCTCTTCACCTCTCCATGATGTAAAGAAGGGATCACACAGGTAGGGGCTGGCACTGCACACAGAAAGTGAGAGGTTTTTCCACACTTGAGGAACAAGGATTTAGGGTCCTCCTTCCCCACTCTGCCTGCAGGCACATGTGGAGGGCAGAGCACCTCAGGAGGCTGACCTGCCTTCACCTGTTCTCTGGACCAGAGATTGTCCTGGCTCAGAAGGATCCAGCCATCTGCTCAGCACAGCAAGGACTGCCCTGGACCTGGGCTTTCCCAGCTCTCTAGAACAGGATCTTCCCCTCTCTCTTCTCTGACCTGCTGTATCCTCCTTCCCCTGTTCCTGCTGCTGTGGTGTTGCTACCACTCTCTTTTGCAAGGTACAGCTTGATGGCACTTTTTTACACTTCTCCTATTCTCTCAGTATTATTTTTGCCAGACAAGCAGAAAGATCCCAGGCTTAGATCCTGGTGTCTCCAATCCTCACCATCCCCGTGCTGTTCAGAGCTGAGTTTTCCCATAGCATGTCTGTGCCAGGGCTCCCAGATGGAGAAATACCAAGGCTGGATAAAAATACAAGGTAGAATTACCAAGTCCACTGGCTTCCATGTTAAATATTGCTGCAGAAAGCATTGCCAAACAGTTCCGGTGGTAGATGTTTCAGACTCCTCCTCATTTCTTTCTATCTCCCTTGATCCATGAGCATTATAGAAATGCAGGATTCAAGAAAACTGGGTTTGATGATGAGAAAAGGGTCATGTGCCTGGTGAATAATCTCTCTGCCACAAACCTTCCTGTCTGGATTCAGACTATCACTCCTTTGTGGAGAAGTTTGGATATCTTTTTTCCAGCGTAGATACTTCCCTATAGTCATATAGTCTTGTTTGCCCTTCCACTGGTTTCCATTTTTACCTTTAAAAACCCAGTATGTTTGCAAAGTGCCCTCACAAATGTCAGCTGAAGAAATGGTGTTTTCAAGGCTCAGTGCAGCTTCATTCAGAATGATGTGCTGGGAAATACCTCAAGCTGTCAGAAGAAGACCTTGAGAACAAAAGTGTGTTACTGCAAGAGATTTATCTAGTCAGTGGGAAGGGTGAAATACTGTATGGTTTTTGCACTAATTAACTAAGGTTAATTAAAACAAATTATTTCTCTCTTTCCACCATGCAGAGATTGTCTGATAATAAAGATCTCTAGAAATATGTAGATTTTTGAAATTAATAATTTATTAATGAAGAAGGTATTGAAGAGTTCAATCAATCAATCAATCAAGCAAACAATCAATCTTGATCTTTTACCTGGGCAGCTGAAGACTTTTTTTACACTTGAAACACCTGGGAATCCCTTTCGTGTTCCCCTTCCTCCTCACCCTTTTCCAGTTATTGCAAGGGTTTGGAGAAGAACCGTGATCCATCACTCACTCTTGCTTCACTGATGGCAGTGTTTGATTGGCCGGCCAAATAAACTGGATTTTTCATTCTTGTCCGGGTGTCAAAACCAGAATATGAATAGTGAATACCAGGTGTTGTGTACATATCCTCATTCATGTGTAAATGTGGTTGTTTGGATAAAGAAGAAACATATTTACCATTCTGAATGTTCACTTTCATGGCTTCCAAAGTTATCTTTGGCCTCTTATATTTTTCACTTCCTTCTTCCATTCCAATGATATTGGCCTTTGTGGAAAGATGTTTTAGATCATTCTCTTTTCCCCCTGGGCTTTGGTCTTCCTGCCTGATGACTGTCCCTGGAGGCAATAAATTCATATGTGGCAACAATTTTAACTGGTGATAATTCCATCCAAGACATGATGGCTGTGGAGGTAGGGATGAGATGGAGAACAATGTTCTGGCTCTTCAGTATCAGGGTGATCATCAGAATTTCTTGTTAAATTGTTAGAAACACAGAAAACAGAGGAAAGTAACCACTCTGGCAAGAGAGTGATGAATGAGAATGAAGCATTATTTCATATTGTGGAAAAACCTTGGATTCATTCTTCGAAGAATGATACAGCTGTAAGTGTCACGATGTAAAATTAAACAAGGAATATATTAAGACATTTTCTTAATCTGAAGAAATTGGAACTTTTTTTCCGCTATGTGCTGGTTCAAAAGATCAGATGAAATTTTAGAACAAAATTAGTTTCAAGCTATGTAATTTCCTTCGCTAGGCCTGAAACCCACTGATTTTTTCCACAGTGTTTGCACAAAAAGTTATCAGTTGACCCTGATTCTCAGACACTTCCTTGCAATCTGTCAGTCTGTGAATTTTGACTGGAACTTTGACTTGTACTTAAATGTGCCCCAAAAGAACAGATTTATACTGGGGCTGGAGCTGTTGACTTCAACTGCAAGGTTCTTCAGAGACCCCCCTGGTCTTAAACAGGACCACCAGGTCTGATCTTATTTTATTTAAAGTCTGCCAAAGCTTTAGCACATTCATGGTTCCCCAAGGAGACCTGCCACATTAGTTGGCAAGGGTCTCTTGCTATTTTGCTGGAAGAAACACATTTAAGTTTCAAGATTCCACTACCATCCCAATACCTGACCAGGAACCTACTCATGAAAGAAAAATGCTGAGATGCATCAGCCAGAGTTGAAAGGTATCTTTGGACAGGAGCTCTCTTTTTTTTTTTTGGTACAATGAGATGATTGTGAAACCTATGATAGCATAAATAGTTCCTTCCAGGCAATGGAAAATGTTACTCTTGAGATATTGTCTTTTTGCAAAACCCAGGAAGTTACAAAATATTAAATAACAAATCAAACATATGTTTGTTTCAGATTAGAGGACTGTGGTTGTTTTATTGTTCTGCTGTAGAAAAAGAGACCTGTAGAGCCACTCCCCTTCAGAAATAGAGACTATATATTGTGAGGTCCTCTTTACCAACAACGCCTGGTGAGATGGGTACCCCCACAGTTTTGACATGGCTTCTCTTGTTGGGTCCCGCAGTTCTGGAGGCCAAAACAGGTAAAACACTTAGACTTGTTCCAGGGCACATAAAAAATTTATAAAGACTTCCTGGAGTCCTCTCTGTTGATTCCAAGAGCAGAAATTAGATTCAGGCTGGTATTGGTTTGGGCAAAAGAATAAAGGGGGGATTGGATGAAAGAGCAGAGTTCTGTTCTACTAAAATTATGAACTAATCATCAAAGAGGATGATAAGAATGGTTTGAACCATCTTGTGGAGTTCATTTTGCTGCCACCGGGTCCTACTCATCTAAGTGCCTTGTATCACTGCAAGAATTGTGTCTGTGAGTATGCAATGAATGAGGTACTCTTCCAGTTCCAGAAACCTGATCTAAAAATTATGGAAAGATTTATTTCTTTACTTATTTTCCATGTGTATTTTATTCCAGAGTATACGTGTGCACACATATGCTATATATTTAATATTGCTTGTCTTATTTGGTTCTTCTTGGTATTATGTACAATTTAACAAAATAGACCATGAAGTTAGGTTTTCACACTGTAGCACTGTGGTTAAATGATGGACATCTAAAAATTATGAGAGATTAAATACTTTTAGTTCAACTTTTTTTATGATCATAGAATTTTTCCTTCCATAATCCCTTTCTATCTCCTGAGTGGTTTGGGTGACTTTGAGTTAATAGATCTGTGTACACCTTAGAATAATTGCTGATGACTTTTCTAATGAGTTATTTAAGCTTCGTGATGATAATTTATATTGCCACCGTTCACCTCATCAATTCTCTCCATCTGTCTCCTGCTTTTCTGGTGGTAACTCATCTCACTCTGGCTGCTCTGGATCTTCTCTCTGCTCTCTGCTCTCTGTGTCCCAGAGCAGAGTATTTGCTGTATTCCCATAATCACAGGCTTTTGTCTTTTTGATACCTTTGAAGTGTGAGGCAGGATTCAGCCTAACCAATTTCATCCCCAGCTGATGGTTTTGCTCTCACAGTGATGACAGGCCGTGAATGAAAGCAAATAAAACTGGCTTAGGTCGGCTTTAATTTCCTAATCCCACTCTGACTTTTTGCCAGGTTTGCTGTTTCACCTCTCAGAAATCCTGTGAGAAGGGTTCAAAAATGTGTGTGTTCAAGTAGATATTAGAAGGAACAAGTCAGATATAAGTCAAGGGGCACTTTTATAGCTTTGCCCTTTGAAAGTCATACAAATCAGGGAAAATGTAGTTGTCACCATCTTGACTGTACTTCTAGATCAATAGCAAAGAATTAGGTGCCGTGAAGAAATCCTGGAGCTGTTAACTTTTGAAATTTGTTTTGCTTTGGATGACTTAGTGTTTAATAATAAGGTAAATATATACTTGGCAGCAAAGTAAAATATAACAAGTGCAGCTGCATGTTTTGATTTCCAGAGTGTAAATACTGCAAATCCAAAGTTACAACATTTATTTGCTTGCTTACACTTGATAGTAAAGACTTTAATAAACTTCTTCACCAAAAAATGGATCTCTAAAATCAGGATTTTCATGCTGGTCACACCACAATGTCTAAACAAGACATATAAAACTGAAAAGCAGATGGGCTTTACCTGAATGAATGCAGTAATCAGCTGTATATAGGATAGGTTATTTCTTTATTTCAAACGGTAATAAAATTTTACTGCTATATAAGAAATAAAGCCACTGAACTCCTATTGAAATCTTTATAATCCTGTTGAGACCATCATCCATTCTGTAGAATTCTTCCACTAAAGTTACTCTTCTAAGAATAGGATTCTTCCACTAAAGTTACTCTTATGAACTATAGGATTTGGTGATGTGTGGACTCTCGGTCCTTAAACCTATCCCAAAAATTTCTTTTCTTGCTTAAATCACTTGTGCTTAGCCTGCTGCCTAACTTTGCTGCAGGGATCTTGCATATGACATACGTGGCTGATTTTGAGAACTGGAAGAGAGGAATAAAATAGGTACAAATCACCTCTGTCCACACAGTACCGGGCTGGGCAACGCCTTCCAGGGACAACAGGGGAAGAAGGCAGAATAGACACTCCTCCCAGCCCCTTCCAGCCTATTTGCCTGACTGTTTTGTGCCCATGCCCTCTCTCCCAAAGCTCCCTATGTCTATCTGGTGAACGGAAGGCACCAATGTGAAGGTCGTGTTGAGATCTACTACCGAGGACAGTCGGGGACAGTTTGTGATGACTTCTGGGACCTCGCGGACGCCCAGGTTGTGTGCAGGCAGGTGGGATGTGGCAAGGCCATTGCAGCTCTAGGAAGTGCCTACTTCGGGCAAGGCTCGGGTGACATCGTGCTGGACAACGTGAGGTGCAGCGGGAATGAGGTGTCCTTGCTGCGCTGCAATCACACGGGCTGGAGGATCCACAACTGTGCCCACTATGAAGATGCTTCTGTTGTCTGTTCAGGTACTCCCACATTTTTCCCCCCCGGTCTTGTTCTTTCACTCCACTGACCCTGCAGAACCAGCATGGACTCGTGTTTTTTCTCATTAAAGTCATGTACAAACTGCGCTTGCTCATCCATGCAAAGCAATTAAAAACGCCAAGGATCAGATATACGTTGCAGATATGCAGGGCAATCATTCCATCTAATCACCTGGCAGAGGCATTAAGGAAACAGTTCAAAATCAGAGGCAAAGCTATGTCTGATAGGCAAAGTTTATCAGGGTGGAATGGGGTAAGGTGAATTCTTAATGGATTTGTTATGGGCAATAATAATTTCACAATCACAGCTCAGATTGTCATAGCTCACAATTCACTTTGCATAGTTTCCATTTTTCAAGTCTTCCTTTGTTTAGGTCCATTAATGCCTTTTTCCTTTGCAAATATCCATCCATTTGGACTATTCTTTCACTTTGCTGTGTTCATTTTACTTTCCTATTATTTTTTAGAAGAATGTGGGTTATTCGTATTTTATTTCCACATGTATCAACAACTGATCATCATGAACTGAGACATGGGTGATGACAACAGACTGTTCAGGTGTTTTGTATCTATATTGCAGTTTTCCACTTTTCCTTAGAGAGTAAGAACGTGGAGAGCTGAATCCATGCTGGAAGGAAGTGCTTCACCAGTGTTTTTCCCTTAGAAGAAAAGAATAAAAATTGCTACCAGGCCTGGATTAATCTATGTGTGATGTGTTCAGAGCCTTTTTAAATGCCATTTATTTCTTGCTTGTATTCATAGCTCCAGTGCTGTCTACAGGCTGGATGTATCCAACATCAGCCTGGTCCACTCCTGCCCTTGCACCAAGCACCATCCAAAGACCACTGCCCAGACTGTTCCTGGGGATGTTCCTGAGCCTCTGCAGAAGGGCATTCACAATGGGGACAGATCCAAGCCCTGCTGCTGCCAGCAGCCCCACAGCTCCCCACTTTATGCTAGGAGCCTGTAGAGTCTCAGGCTGTGCCTGGGCTGTGGAGTCTTGGGGCTGGAAGCAGATGCCACTCCAGAACCTTACCCTGCTTACCATCTGGAAATACCACTTCCAAGAAAAATTTTAAATTGGCTGTTATCCACCTCCATTCTCTCCATTGACCCCAGATAAGAAGGACTATGCCATCAGAGTAATTGCTCTTGATTTCACTTCATCCTTGAGGATCTGGGCTGGTAGCAGATATGTCACACAGACATATCCATTGCACAGTGCTCATGTGTGGGGTGTTTTTCTTCTTTTTTTTCACAGAAGAGTCTGATCCAATACCAACAGAGCCAACACTGACAGACACAACAGACTCAGCACTGGAGGCGACCTCCACAGAAGGGATAGAACCCACAGAACCAATGGCATTTCTAAGAGAGACATCAATGCCAGCATCAACAGTCCTCACAGAGGAGACGACATCCCTTGGTGAGACAGCCACAACTGAATTAACAACCAACACAGGGGAGGTGACATCCCCATTGCAGACAGCCACCATGGGGCCATCAGCCTCCAGAGCAGAGACGTCCTTCCTAGTAGAGATGGCCACCACAGTGCCAATGACAACCCTAGAGGCAAACAACCCATGGCAAACAACCTCCCCAGGAGAGATGCCCACTTCACCAGAGATGGAAGTGTCATCTGCTGCCCTACCACTGCTGATCTCACTGCCTGATATGACAAGCACAGTGAGATTGGACACCACAGTGGTGGAGAGCAAACCAGGTAACCCTGTCCACTGTCACTCACTGTTCTCTTTAGTGCCCCTGGATTTCCTTCCCAGACCTGATTGCACTGCAGGGAGACTCCCAAAATGACAGGACAGAGTTCCATGCCCTCTTCCTCCATTAATTGTCCAGCTCTGCTTTTCATGTCCATTCCATTGCACTAATGACCTCCTTAGCAGGAACATCCAGCCCAATAGACTCGACCAGCACAGTGCCACCCACTAGCATGCCAGAGATGTCCACCTCAACAGAGATGTCCACCGCACAAGAGACGTCCACCGCACCAGAGACGACCACATTCACAAGGATGATAACCTCATCATTGATGAGCACCTCAGAGAAAACATCTATGGGAGCAGAGGACAGCACACCAGGTAACCCTGTCATCTCTCACTCATTGGTCTTCTTAACGCTCCTGATCTCTTTACAGAGTGACCCGAACCCCTGGCACATGTCCCACTGGTGGATTTTGGTGCCATCCCTTGGAAGCAGCCATGCTGACCTCTCTTGGTAGATGTGGGGCAAGGCAGCAACCTTGGTGCTTTCTGTTCCTGGTGAGCTGAGCATGTGCCAAGCAAAAGCCCTGTTTGCACAAAGAGAGCAGAACAAACTCTCCTGGCCTGCAGGAATAGGGTTTCAGAGAGGTGGCAAAGAACAGGACTGAGGGGTCACAGAGCTGGGAGGCTGGGGAAGGACTCAGGGCACTTTGGGCTGGTGTCTCCATGGGAAATGACTGGATAGAGCTTCACTCTCTCTAGTAGCATTAACGATCCAGCCTTGTTTATCATACCAAATGCTGTGGCCACTGTAAGAATTACCTCCCTAGCAGGGATGTCCATGACAGTGCAGAAGATCCACAGCATGGATTGCAAGAGGGGAAGGGAGCCCACCAGGTAACCCTGTCCACTCTCACTCACTGTTCAGTGCATGAAACAGCAAAGTCAAGACGGTCATTTCAGATGAGTGAAAGAGCTCTGTAGGATGTTGTGGGAATCATAGGGGAGGGCTGCTAGAAAATGAGCTACTCTCATCTGCATGACATGTGCTGATCTGTTTGGAACCTTTGTCATTGACACCAAATTCTTCCTTTCATCTGCAGCTCCAGCACCCACCACATCCAGGCCAAATTCCACAGGTAATTCCAGCCCCCCAGCCCCATGCCTGGCCTTGCAGCAGCCCTGTCACAGTGGCTCATGTGGGCAGAGCAGAGGGCAGAGCTGGTGTGAACCTGTCCTTGTGCCGTGTGCCAGGGCCCAGCGTGCGGCTGTCGGGCGGCAGGAACGGCTGCGAGGGCCGCGTGGAGCTGTACGACGGCAGCTCCTGGGGGACGGTGTGTGACGACCAGTGGGACCTGCAGGATGCCCAAGTGGTGTGCCAGCAGCTGGGCTGTGGCCAGCCCGTGGCTGCACTGGACACTGCACACTTTGGCCTGGGCTCTGGCCGCATCTTCCTGGACGATGTGCAGTGCCGTGGGGACGAGCCCTCCCTCCAGATGTGCCAGCACAACGGCTGGGGCGTGCACAACTGCGGGCACGTGGAGGATGCCAGTGTCATCTGTGCAGGTGCGTGGCCTCCAGAGACCATCAGCTCTCCAGCAGCTCACACCGGATGGGGTCTGGTGTCCTCCATGGGAAGTAGACATGCAGAGCCAGAGCAGAGAGGAGAGCCTGGGGTCTTCTGCTGCCTGGTGCTGAAATATGTGTCATGCAAAATCCCCATTTTTGCACAAAGAGGTCAGAACAGGCTCTCCAGGTGTAGGTGCTCCATGTGGTTGCAAAGAGTAGATAGGTGGGTTCATGGCATGGGCTGTACCAAGGACATGTCAGCAGTGGCAGGACTTCCGTGCCCATTCCTCCCTTTATTCCTTGAGCCTAGCACTTCCATATCCATGTCCATGTCCATGTCCATGTCCACGTCCACGTCCTTGTCCACCCACTGCCACAAGTTTGCTGCCTTTAGTACTCTTTCATTCACTCCCTCTTTTTCCTTGCAGCTGCCAATCCAACCCCTCCTGCTCAGTGGCCGTACACAACAGGTAATTCCTTCCCTCCCAGCATATTTCCAGTTTTATAGTGAGCCCCACCCTGGCACAAGAGGAGAAGAGAGGGGGCCTGCTGGGCTGAGCCTGTTCACTGTAGTGCTGCTGGTCCATTCTGCCCATGGAAAAGGATCTTGTCATTTGAGGGTTTCTGCCAGGGAGGATCTGATCTCAGCAGAATGGCAGCTGCAGTGGTGCTGAGTCCAAGCCCTGATCTGCCAGACACTCCATGGCTCCTGGCTGTGAGGCAGCAAGTACCAAGAGGATGGGGGCAATCCCTTCCCTCAAGCCCATGTGCTTGCCAGCCCAGCCCAAGACATAGGTATCTGTCCTGATGCCAGGCCACAGCTGTTGCTGTTCAGCCATCAAGCAGAGGTGGCCAGTCCCTTGTGGATACCCTGCCAGGGCCCGTAGCCTCAAATATCTGCAAGGTATATGAGTGCTATGGGGGGATGTTGCGTGATCATGGTGTGCAAAAATGGCTTTTTGGCAAATGCCCCCATGCCCCCAGCAGCTCCCAGGACCCCTAGGCTGTTCTCATGGGATTCCCCAGCAGATTCTTGTTCATTATGCATCAGCCTTCCTTGCACCTAGGATCTTTGTTCGCTCACTCCCCTTCCCTTGGTCTCTTTAGGTTTGCACCACCTCAAATCAAAGTCAGTGTTGCCAAACCTCCAAAAGAGTAGGGGAGGTGGGGGCTGTGGATGCTGGGCTGTTGGAAACCTGATGTTGTGCCTTGTGCCGTGTGCCAGGGCCCAGCGTGCGGCTGTCGGGCGGCAGGAACGGCTGCGAGGGCCGCGTGGAGCTGTATGACGGCAGCTCCTGGGGGACGGTGTGTGACGACCAGTGGGACCTGCGGGATGCCCAGGTGGTGTGCCAGCAGCTGGGCTGTGGCCAGCCCCTGGACGCCCCACAAAATGCACACTTTGGCCTGGGCTCCGGCCGCATCTTCCTGGACGACGTGCAGTGCCGCGGGGACGAGCCCTCCCTCCAGATGTGCCGGCACAACGGTTGGGGCGTGCACAACTGCGAGCACGGGGAGGATGCCAGTGTCATCTGTGCAGGTGCGTGGCCTTTTGCTTATCACTCTAAGTGTGTTCTGGGTTCTCTGGGAACAGCCAAGCTGAGCTCCCCTGGTAGGGCCAGGGCAGAGCTGAGGCTGGGGTCTTCTGCCACAAGGGGCTGAATTCTGTGCGAAAGACACAATTTTACACAGAGAGGGCACACTGGGTACTCCAGACTTCCTGCTTTAGAGGCTAAATGAGGGGGCAAAGAGCAGGAGGGTGGAATTGTTCTTTGGGAAGGATGGGGCAGGACTGGGGACAGGTCCAGCTAGTATAGGAATGGAGGGAAAGGAAGGACCCAAGTTCTCTTCCCCCTTTAGTCCTACAGCTTGAATTTTCACGACCATGTTCATGACCATGTCCAGTCCGTGTCCGTAAACTGCCACAAGCCTCACTTCCCTTCTGTTCACTCCTTCTTCTTCTTTGCAGCCGCCAATCCAAGCGCTCCTTCTCAATGGCCACTCACAACAGGTAAGTCCTGCTCACCCAACTTATGCCCAGTTTTAAAGTGATGCCCAGCCTGGCAAAAGATGAGAAGAAGGGAGTCCAACAGTGCTGATCCTGCTCAGTGCAAGGCTACTGATCCCTTTGGCCCATGACAGCTCCAGGGTGCTTGAAAAGTACCCATAGGGGTTGGTTTGCTCCCAGGGGTTGAAAAGGGTTTTTCTGGAAATGCCTCAGTGAATCTATGACTTCTGCAGCCAGGCAGCTCCAACAAGTCCCTGGACAGGGCTAGACTGCTCTCTCTATGCCTACAGTCTATCCCTGATTACAAGCCCGCCCAATAATATGTGGGTGTACACGAATCCAGTTCATTATCACTGTCGCAAAATCTGCCAAGCAGTTGGGAAGTTCAGGGCTACAGATGTAGAGCTGGTGTGAACCTGTCCTTGTGCTGTGTGCCAGGGCCCAGCGTGCGGCTGTCGGGCGGCAGGAACGGCTGCGAGGGACGCGTGGAGCTGTACGACGGCAGCTCCTGGGGGACGGTGTGTGACGACCAGTGGGACCTGCGGGATGCTCAGGTGGTGTGCCAGCAGCTGGGCTGTGGCCAGCCCGTGGATGCCCCACGGAATGCTCGCTTCGGCCCGGGCTCTGGCCGCATCTTCCTGGACGACGTGCAGTGCCGCGGGGACGAGCCCTCCCTCCAGATGTGCCGGCACAACGGCTGGGGCATGCACAACTGCGGGCACGTGGAGGATGCCAGTGTCATCTGTGCAGGTGCGTGGCCTCCAGGGAACACCTGCTCTTTTGTATATCATTCTAAGATGGTTTGGGTCAGACCAGGGCAGAGGTGAGACTGGGGTCTTCTGCTGCCTGCGACTCAAGCTCATGGCATCCAAAATCCCCAGTTTTGCAGAGACAGGGAACAGCAGGCTCTCCACAATTCCTGCTCTTGGCATCCACTGATGGGGCAAAGCAGTGGATTGAGGGATTGTTCTTTGGGGAGGATGGGGCAGGACTGGGGACAGGTCAGGCTGGTGTCACAATGGGGAAAGGAAGGAAAATCTCCACCCTCTCTCCTGGCATTAGGCCTCCAGCTCTGCTTTTCTTGGCCATTGCCACTGAACTCATAACCTCCCTAACAGAGACATCCAGCCCTCCAGAAATGACCACCTCAGCACCAGCCCCTGCCACAACCCAGGGGTCCAGCACAGCACCGCTGACCACCACAGAAGAACTGCCTACCTCAGCAAAGAGCAGCACACCAGGTAACCCTGTCCACTCTCACTCACTGCTCTCCCCACTGCTGCTGATCTCCCTCGCCAGAGTTCATTGCACTGCAGGCAGTCTCCCAGCCCTGGGCCTCTCCACTTAGGCCACCACAACCTAAAGTGAGGATGCAAAGAGAGCATGGGGAAGAGCTGGCAAATGGGGCCGCTGTGTTTTGAGTCCAGGAACTCTGCAGCTGTTGTGGGTTTAATGAAACTCTTGGCAGAGGGATTGCCTCCCACTGCAACCAGGAGCATCATGCCCAGGGATCAATCTGCCTTCATTCCTTCAATTCCTACATGGGTAGTACGAGAACTATTTCCTGGACATGCTCTCGCACTGGGGATGTGGCTGGAGGAAAGAAAGATGCTGCATTAAATATCTAGAGATGCATGAGAAATTTCTGTGTGCCCGGGAGTCCTGTGTGAAACAGCACACTCATGATGGTCATTTGAGATGAGCTCTACAGGATGTTGTAGGAATCACAGGACATGGCTCTTAAAAAATGGGCTACCCTCATCTGCATGACTTTGTTTGGAACCTTTGTCATTGACAACACATTCCTCTTTGCATCTGTAGATCCTGAGCCTACCAGAACTACACCATATTCCACAGGTAATTCCAGACCCCCTACCCCATGCCTGGCCTTGCAGCAGCCCTGTCACAGCGGCCCATGTGGGCAGAGCAGAGGGCAGAGCTGGTTTGAACCTGTCCTTGTGCCGTGTGCCAGAGCACCTCTGTCCCCAGGCACATCCAGCAGCTCCCTGGAGAGGGCACATGTCACATCTCCATACCCAGGCTCTTGCCTCAGCCACTGTCCTCTCCGAGTCTTCAGGGGCGACACCACCACAGATCGTGGTCACTGTGAACAAAAATACAAAAGAGTAGGGGAGGTGGTGGGGACTGTGGATTCTGACTTGGAATGATCCCAACCCCTGCCTTGTGCCGTGTGCCAGGGCCCAGCGTGCGGCTGTCGGGCGGCAGGAACGGCTGCGAGGGCCGCGTGGAGCTGTACGACGGCAGCTCCTGGGGGACGGTGTGTGACGACCAGTGGGACCTGCGGGATGCCCAGGTGGTGTGCCAGCAGCTGGGCTGTGGCCGGCCCCTGAGCGCCCCAGGCAACGCTCGCTTTGGCCCGGGCTCCGGCCGCATCTTCCTGGACGACGTGCAGTGCCGCGGGGATGAGCCCTCCCTCCAGATGTGCCGGCACAACGGCTGGGGCGTGCACAACTGCAGGCACGGGGAGGATGCCAGTGTCATCTGTGCAGGTGCGTGGCCTCCAGAGTCCATCTGAAGGGTTTTGGCTTTCTCCACTGAAGGCAGGCATGCTGACATTTCATGGCAGAGATGGGGCCGAATGACGAGTTGGGAGAAAGCAGATTGAGAGACTGTAGAGTGGGAAAGATGGAGCAGGACTGGGAACACATCGGGCTGGTATCTGGAAGGGGGAAAGGCTGGACAGAACTCCATGCTCTCTTCCCCTTTCCACCCTACACTCTGAAATTTCATGTCCATGTCCACATCCACATCCATGTCCATGTCAATCCATTGTTACGATCCTGCTGCATTCACTAAACATTTGTTCATCCCTGTTCTTTGTTGCAGCTCCCCAGCCAACCCCTCCTCCTCAACAGCCACTCACAACAGGTAAGTCCCGCTCACCCAGATTAGGCCTGCTTTTAAAACCAGCCCCAAGGTGGCACAATAAGAGAAGAAGTGAGTTCAATGCACCTGATCCTGGTCTGTGCAAGGCTGTATTTCCCCTATTCCCCTGAAATCTCCAGGCTGCATGAGTGTCCCCCTCAGTGAATGAGCCAAATGCAAGGCAAGCAAAGGGCACTTCTGCACATGAGCCAGGCTCTTGAGCACCTCTGTCCCCAGGCACATCCAGCAGCTCCCTGGAGAGGGCACATGTCACATCTCCATACCCAGGCTCTTGCCTCAGCCACTGTCCTCTCCAAGTCTTCAGGGTTGGCACCACCACAGATCGTGGTCACTGTGAACAAAAATACAAAAGAGTAGGGGAGGTGGTGGGGACTGTGGATTCTGACTTGGAGTGACCCCAACCCCTGCCTTGTGCCGTGTGCCAGGGCCCAGCGTGCGGCTGTCGGGCGGCAGGAACGGCTGTGAGGGCCGCGTGGAGCTGTACGACGGCAGCTCCTGGGGGACGGTGTGTGACGACCGGTGGGACCTGCGGGATGCCCAGGTGGTGTGCCAGCAGCTGGGCTGTGGCCGGCCCCTGAGTGCCCCAGGGAACGCTCGCTTTGGCCCGGGCTCCGGCCGCATCTTCCTGGACGACGTGCAGTGCCGCGGGGACGAGCCCTCCCTCCAGATGTGCCGGCACAACGGCTGGGGCGTGCACAACTGCAGGCACGGGGAGGATGCCAGTGTCATCTGTGCAGGTGCGTGGCCTCCAGAGTCCATCTGAAGGGTTTTGGCTTTCTCCACTGAAGGCAGGCATGCTGGCATTTCATGTCAGAGATAGGGCAGAGTAATGAGGCGGCAGAAAGTAGATTGAGAGATTGTCGAGTGGGAAAGATGGAGCAGGACTGGGAACACATCAGGCTGGTGTCTGGAAGAGGGACAGGCTGGACAGAACTCCATGCTCTCTTCCCCTTTCCATCCGACAGCCTGGATTTTCATGTCCATGTCCACATCCGCATCCATGTCCATGTCAGTCCATTGTTACGATCCTGCTCCATTCACTAAACATTTGTTCATCCCTGTTCTTTGTTGCAGCTCCCCAGCCAACCCCTCCTCCTCAACAGCCACTCACAACAGGTAAGTCCCGCTCACCCAGATTAGGCCTGCTTTTAAAACCAGCCCCAAGGTGGCACAATAAGAGAAGAAGTGAGTTCAATGCACCTGATCCTGGTCTGTGCAAGGCTGTATTTCCCCTATTCCCCTGAAATCTCCAGGCTGCATGAGTGTCCCCCTCAGTGAATGGGCCAAATGCACGGCTAGCAAAGGGCACTTCTGCACATGAGCCAGGCTCTTGAGCACCTCTGTCCCCAGGCACATCCAGCAGCTCCCTGGGCAGGGCACATGTCACATCTCCATACCCAGGCTCTTGCCTCAGCCACTGTCCTCTCCGAGTCTTCAGGGTCGGCAACACCACAGATCATGGTCACTGTGACCAAAAATTCAAAAGAGTAGGGGAGGTGGTGGGGACTGTGGATTCTGACTTGGAGTGATCCCAACCCCTGCCTTGTGCCGTGTGCCAGGGCCCAGCGTGCGGCTGTCGGGCGGCAGGAACGGCTGCGAGGGCCGCGTGGAGCTGTACGACGGCAGCTCCTGGGGGACGGTGTGTGACGACCGGTGGGACCTGCGGGATGCCCAGGTGGTGTGCCAGCAGCTGGGCTGTGGCCGGCCCCTGAGCGCCCCAGGCAACGCTCGCTTTGGCCCGGGCTCCGGCCGCATCTTCCTGGACGACGTGCAGTGCCGCGGGGACGAGCCCTCCCTCCACATGTGCCGGCACAACGGCTGGGGCGTGCACAACTGCAGGCACGGGGAGGATGCCAGTGTCATCTGTGCAGGTGCGTGGCCTCCAGAGTCCATCTGAAGGGTTTTGGCTTTCTCCACTGAAGGCAAGCATGCTGACATTTCATGGCAGATATGGGGCCGAATGACGAGTTGGGAGAAAGCAGATTGAGTGATTGTAGAGTGGGAAAGATGGAGCAGGACTGGGAACACATCAGGCTGGGGTCTGGAAGGGGGAAAGGCTGGACAGAACTCCATGCTCTCTTCCCCTTTCCATCCGACAGCCTGGATTTTCATGTCCATGTCCACATCCGAATCCGTGTCCATGTCAATCCATTGTTACGATCCTGCTCCATTCACTAAACATTTGTTCACGCCCTGTTCTTTGTTGCAGCTCCCCAGCCAACCCCTCCTCCTCAACAGCCACTCACAACAGGTAAGTCCCGCTCACCCAGATTAGGCCTGCTTTTAAAACCAGCCCCAAGGTGGAACAATAAGAGAAGAAGTGAGTTCAATGCATCTGATACTTGTCGGTGCAAGGCTGCATTTCCCCTATACCCTTGATATCTCGAGGTTGCATGAGTGTCCCCCTCAGTGAATGGGCCAAATGCACGGCTAGCAAAGGGCACTTCTGCACATGAGCCAGGCTCTTGAGCACCTCTGTCCCCAGGCACATCCAGCAGCTCCCTGGGCAGGGCACATGTCACATCTCCATACCCAGGCTCTTGCCTCAGCCACTGTCCTCTCCGAGTCTTCAGGGGCGACACCACTGCAGATCATGGTCACTGTGACCAAAAATCCAAAAGAGTAGGGGAGGTGGTGGGGACTGTGGATTCTGACTTGGAGTGACCCCAACCCCTGCCTTGTGCCGTGTGCCAGGGCCCAGCGTGCGGCTGTCGGGCGGCAGGAACGGCTGCGAGGGCCGCGTGGAGCTGTACGACGGCAGCTCCTGGGGGACGGTGTGTGACGACCAGTGGGACCTGCGGGATGCCCAGGTGGTGTGCCAGCAGCTGGGCTGTGGCCGGCCCCTGAGCGCCCCAGGCAACGCTCGCTTTGGCCCGGGCTCCGGCCGCATCTTCCTGGACGACGTGCAGTGCCGCGGGGACGAGCCCTCCCTCCACATGTGCCGGCACAACGGCTGGGGCGTGCACAACTGCAGGCACGGGGAGGATGCCAGTGTCATCTGTGCAGGTGCGTGGCCTCCAGAGTCCATCTGAAGGGTTTTGGCTTTCTCCACTGAAGGCAGGCATGCTGACATTTCTTGGTAGAGCTGGGGCCGAATGACGAGTTGGGAGAGAGCAGATTGAGAGATTGTAGAGTGGGAAAGATGGAGCAGGACTGGGAACACATCAGGCTGGTGTCTGGAAGGGGGAAAGGCTGGACAGAACTCCATGCTCTCTTCCCCTTTCCATCCGACAGCCTGGATTTTCATGTCCATGTCCACATCCACATCCATGTCCATGTCAATCCATTGTTACGATCCTGCTGCATTCACTAAACATTTGTTCACTCCCTGTTCTTTGTTGCAGCTCCCCAGCCAACCCCTCCTCCTCAACAGCCACTCACAACAGGTAAGTCCCGCTCACCCAGATTAGGCCTGCTTTTAAAACCAGCCCCAAGATGGCACAATAAGAGAAAAATGAGTCCAATGCATCTGATACTTGTCGGTGCAAGGCTGCATTTCCCCTATACCGTTGATATCTCCAGACTGCATGTGTGTCCCCCTCAGTGAATGGGCCAAATGCACGGCTAGCAAAGGGCTTTTCTGCACATGAGCCAGGCTCTTGAGCACCTCTGTCCCCAGGCACATCCAGCAGCTCCCTGGGCAGGGCACATGTCACATCTCCATACCCAGGCTCTTGCCTCAGCCACTGTCCTCTCCGAGTCTTCAGGGTCGGCACCACCACAGATCGTGGTCACTGTGACCAAAAAATTCAAAAGAGTAGGGGAGGTGGTGGGGACTGTGGATTCTGACTTGGAATGATCCCAACCCCTGCCTTGTGCCGTGTGCCAGGGCCCAGCGTGCGGCTGTCGGGCGGCAGGAACGGCTGCGAGGGCCGCGTGGAGCTGTACGACGGCAGCTCCTGGGGGACGGTGTGTGACGACCGGTGGGACCTGCGGGATGCCCAGGTGGTGTGCCAGCAGCTGGGCTGTGGCCGGCCCCTGAGCGCCCCAGGCAACGCTCGCTTTGGCCCAGGCTCCGGCCGCATCTTCCTGGACGACGTGCAGTGCCGTGGGGACGAGCCCTCCCTCCAGATGTGCCGGCACAACGGCTGGGGCGTGCACAACTGCAGGCACGGGGAGGATGCCAGTGTCATCTGTGCAGGTGCGTGGCCTCCAGGGAACACCTGCTCTTTTGTATATCATTCTAAGATGGTTTGGGTCGGACCAGGGCAGAGGTGAGACTGGGGTCTTCTGCTGCCTGTGACTCAAGCTCATGGCATCCAAAATCCCCAGTTTTGCAGAGACAGGGAACAGCAGGCTCTCCACAATTCTTGCTCTTGGCATCCACTGATGGGGCAAAGCCGTGGATTGAGGGATTGTTCTTTGGGGAGGATGGGGCAGAACTGGGGACAGGTCAGGCTGGTGTCACAATGGGGGAAAGGAAGGAAAATCTCCACCCTCTCTCCTGGCATTAGGCCTCCAGCTCTGCTTTTCTTGGCCATTGCCACTGAACTCATCACCTCCCTAACAGAGACATCCACCCCTCCAGAAATGACCACCTCAGCACCAGCCCCTGCCACAACCCAGGGGTCCAGCACAGCACCGCTGACCACCACAGAAGAACTGCCTACCTCAGCAAAGAGCAGCACACCAGGTAACCCTGTCCACTCTCACTCACTGCTCTCCCCACTGCTGCTGATCTCCCTCGCCAGAGCTCATTGCACTGCAGGCAGTCTCCCAGCCCTGGGCCTCTCCACTTAGGCCACCACAACCTAAAGTGAGGATGCAAAGAGAGCATGGGGAAGAGCTGGCAAATGGGGCCGCTGTGTTTTGAATCCAGGAACTCTGCAGCTCTGTGGTAGTGGAGGCAACTGGGTGTCCTATGGAGCTGATGGCCCTTTGTGCCTCATCTCCTGTTTCCACCTCCCTGCCTCCCTGTGATCCCCATTTTATCACTCTGTGCCTCAAGGTGAGGCCATGTCCAGGCCCCAGTTCCTTTCTCATGAACTGCACTTCTGACATGTCTCTTTTTCCTTCACACCACAGCTCCAGTGGCCACCTCAACACCTCCACCAGGTAATGCTCTGCTGTGGCTCTTCTACCTTGGTAATTTGTGGTGTGTCTGTCTCCCTGTTGCACATTTCTCTAAATTTGTCTATTGTCTCTATGACAATATTGCTGCAAGTATGAGTGATCTTTTCCAAGCAGAATATGAAATGGATTTTCATCTTTAAATGTTATATCTTGTAGCATCTATATTCTGAGGTTGTGCTCACCTTCCTACACAGACACTTTTAGGATTATCTGTGACAAAAATTATGTCATTCATGCTGGCAGGAACACTAAAGCTTTTTGTAGCTATGTTTGTACTTAGGACTTTTCGCAGCAGCCTGAAGGGCTTATTTCAGTCTGAGACCAGAAAACTGCAGTTTTCTAGAAAACTTGCAATTTATTTACCCTCCAAAGACCTTAGTGGAATAAAGAGAAGCAGCAGAGTAACTGATGAGAGACTGTCTGTTGAGGATGGTGCTTCCATTTCAACTGTCATGACACCTCCCAGAATTGACCTCAACTCTAAAAAGGGGTAGAAAGCATCCAGGTATTACCAGCCCAGCCTGAAGAGGGTAGTCAGACACCATGGATGGAAATCCACCACTGAGGGAATTCCAAATCCAACATGAAAGCAAACCTAAAGCAAAAACAAATATTAGTTTTGACTCAGCTCCCATAGTCTACCACCTGCAATCAGCAGGGGGACCTGCTTTTCCACAGCTATGGATGAGGCACATATAGCTGAAGTACACTTTTGTAAGTAGATTCTTTCCCATTTCTTTCTGCAGCACCTTATTTTTGTGGTGGCTCAGTCTCAGATTCCTCTGGGGTGCTGCAGAGTCCCAACTATCCTGGAAATTATCCAAACGACGCTGACTGCGTGTGGGAAATACAAGTAGAGAACAATTTCCGTGTAACGCTCACATTTAGAGATATTGTGTAAGTAAAACATTGATTCCCTGGGCAAATATCAAAGTCAAAACATACTTGAGAAGTTTGGAATTTAATCTGAAGTAACCAACCTTCCCAATTTTAAAGATACTTCCAATGATATCCACAGTTGGAAGACCAGATCAAAATCTGAATCGATGTCGCATTTTTTTACTCACCATTTTCTGCTAAAGCTGCATAAAAGCCAAATTAAATTTCTGCTGAGAAAACTTTAAATGCTGAAAGACTTTATCACATGTTAGGCAGTAAAATCAGAGTTTCTGAAGTTTTCTTCTGAAATGGATTCGACAAGGTGCTGATGTTTTCCTACCAGGATGCAAAGCAGGACGTGCCAGCATGACTACATTGAAGTCTATGATGGACCTCTCCACTCTTCCCCTCTTCTTGGGAGATTCTGTTCTGGTTCCTTTCCCACATACGTGTCCTCTTCGAACATGATGAGTGTTCGCTTCCACAGCGATTCCAGATACTCCTTCAGAGGGTTTCAGGCTCACTACTCCTCCATTCCAGCAGGTCACAACACCAGTAAGTTCCTGGCCAGTGTTTCTCAACAGACAAGCCTATTTATTGCTTTTGTTTGCAGAATAAATATATGTGTAAATTTAAATATTGTTGTGGAAACTGAATGATGCGCGTGAAATACAGTGGGTTGGAGTGGGAACGGCCTGACTTCCAAATTCAGAAAAAAACTGCCTCTAATCATTACTAAATTCCTCTTCTACCAGCCATTCAGTGCTTGCCGGACTACATGCACGTAGTGGTCAGCAGAGACTACCTCCAGTCTCAGGGCTACTCAGCTCAGAGGGTCACCCTGAACGACAACCGCTGCAGACCGACAGTCACGTCACAGGAGGTTGTATTCAACATTCCCTACAACAGCTGTGGGACAATACAAGAGGTACAGTCCCTGTTTTGGGCTCTCAATTGCATATCTAAGCTTGGCAAGACTTAGATGGAACGTGACAAAAGCACGATTCCTGATTTTAAATTGCATTGTTAAACAGGAGAACAACGACACAATCAACTACTCCAACACCATCAGGGTCGCATCTTCCGGGTACATTATCAAGAGGAAAAAGAACACCAACTTGCACGTCAGCTGCAAAATGCTGAGGAAGAGCTGGCAGCAGGTGATGTACGCTGCTGAGGACACCGTGGATGTGAACGAGTACCAGTTTGGAAGATACAACATGAACATCACCTTCTACGATTCCCCAGCGTTCCAGCGGCAAGTGCGCGGCTCTCCCTACTACATCGACCTCAACCAAAACCTCTACCTCCAAGCCTGTCTTCACAGCTCGGACCCAAACCTGAAGGTGGTTGTGGACACGTGTGTGGCATCACCTGACCCTCGTGATTTTAACACGCTGGCCTATTACTTAGTCAGGAATGGGTAAGAGCTTTCTTCAAAGCTAGAAGCACACCTGTCATCCACATTTATTTTGAATAATTCAGCCAACCTGAATGGGGTTAGAACTCGGTATCAACAGACTGTGAAAAGCGGTCTTTGATTTTTTTTATTTTTACAGTATGAGCCTGGGAATAAGAAAATATATTTAGACCTTACTATCATTTCATTTCACTTACTCCATCTTTGTCCTGTGAACAAAATACAAAAAAATGGCAGAGGGAATTGTCATCCTAGAAGTTAAATATTTTAGTAAAACCAGGTCAAGCATTAGACTAATTTTTATGCCTTGTATAACACTGACATTACTAACAATGTGTTTGTTCCCTCTTCATCACTTCAAGTAAAGTATCCTTCTCTTGGAAAAAGAAGAATAGCCAACACTCCAGCTGCTTCATAGTACTTTTAAAAGTCTGTATTTTTAAAGTGCATACTCTGCTATGAAAGTTACATTTTTATCCCACTGCTTTCCTAGTACCCAACTATGATATAATTCAGTTTTAATCTGAATTTCACAGGAATTCATAACAATAAATTGAATAATCTGAATTTTAATTGTGCAGGAATGTGCATGTGCGCATCCGTGAAGACTAATTCCCTTTTTTTTTGCTCCTCTCTAGGTGTCCTAGAGATTCTTCCTATGCCACGTACTACTCCCCTTCCAGCCACTTTGCTCGGTTCAAGTTTAACGCCTTCGAGTTCATGAGCCGGCACCCGTCAGTGTACCTGAAGTGCCAGATGCTGGTCTGCAGGCTCGGGGACTACTCCTCCCACTGCTACCGGGGCTGCAGCTCCAGGGTCAAGAGAGACACCAGCTCTGCTGAGGAAAAAGTGGATGTGGTGGTTGGACCCCTTCAGCTCCGAGGAGGGGACGCTCCGAGTGGGAGCACCGCGAAAGCCGAATGAATTTCTCTCACGTTTGCTCTAGATTGACCAACGGGCTTCAAGAAAAGCCACAGCTCTGTCGTCTGTCACTGAAATCTGCTTTTGCCAACTTTGCCATAAAAAGGAAGAGATCCACACCTTGCAAGCTTCTGCTTTCACCCACGTTTTTAAAAAAGTGGAACTTCCCAGGCTGTCCCAAAGGAGAGTTTCCTGTAATCCTTTTTAGTGCTATAATTCCTTGAATTGTGCTAATTAGCTCCAGTCTGATTGTGAATTTGATGGCACTTGGGGATATGGTTTATTGATGGACTTATTTGTGCTAGTTTAATGGTAGGGCTCAATAACCTTAAAAGTCTTTTCTAACCTCAATGATCCCATGATTCCATGGCAGCCAGCTGGGAGCAAACTCCCAGCTTTCTTGAGAAATATTTCATTCCCTCAGTTGTTTTCTGCTCATGAAGTTTACTTAGTTGAGTTGTCATCCCTGCTAATATGAAGCCTGTCCAAATAGTTGAAAGCAATGAATCTGTGAGTTTGCTTATTTCTGACTTTGATCTGGGAGCCATCCCTTTAACACTGGAACTCTCTGTGCCTTGACCTTCAATATGCTGAGATCAAACCCCAGGAACTTTCACTTGTAGGGCTAAGCTCTTCTAGCAACCAGAATTGTGGCTATACAATATTCTAATTACTCTGAGTATTGCTTTTAGTGCTATATTTCTCATTGAAACAATGATGGGTCTGTGCTTATTGATAAAATACAGAGATTTCCAAGCTAAAATTAATCTGTTTTGTGAGCAGTGTAATTTATAATCAAAGGAAGGAAGGTTTACAAAGCAATAAATCTATTTTGTCTCTCAAATTAATGTTTCTGTGCTTAAAATAAGAATGTTTTACTGTGTTGAAGAGTGCTGTCTGTTTGATTAAAAATTCCAAGTGATGGTCTGAGCCCCTGCTTCTGAAACACTACACAGGGCACTTCTAGATATCTTAATATAAAATTTCTCTTAAAATAAACATTTAAATATCTTCCCCCTGCTGCTGAAAATTCCCTCACACCAGTGGTTGGGGCTGTCACCCTCCTGGCAGTTGTTGTTTCTGTTCTTGATGGTTTTCCTGCAAGGCTGGCACTGAAGGAGCGGCTTTCACATGGGATAATGTCAGAGCAAAGGTCAGCATCCCTCACTGGATGAATGCAGGGCAAACCTTACACATTATGAGCCACCAAAATGCTTCACTGATGACAGCCTCACATGTGCCATTTGTGGGAAGCTGTGATATCTTTATCTTCAATAAATTCTGCTACGATGCCTTAGAACAGCTTTGTAATCCTAACACCTCTAAAAGGATTAAGAAACAATTTCAACTTTCATGCCACAATTTGTTTAGCACAATTATTTTATCATTTTTCTCCTCTTTAATTCTCCTCTCACATCATTCTAAAACCATTTATCTAATGCCTCAAAATTCTGTGAGCTGGAGTGAAAATGTGAGAGAGACATCAAGAAATATTTCAAGGTTTATTGAAAGGAAAGAAGATTCCATTTGGTGAGAATGGATCATCTCTGGAAAGGAAATGTAAAAATTGATCTTACTACAGCAACTGGATTTGTGGCTATACAATATTCTGATTATTTTGAGCATTGATTAATATCTTTTCCATTAAGTTTTAACTTCTCTAGATTGAATGCAGAGTATGCTGAGCTGTTAAAGATGTTTTGTTTGCAATCTTTAAGTCTGAAACACACAATCTATTCTAAAGGCTTGTTATATACATTTTTATCCTTCCCATTAACATACATCCTAAACCAAACAAAACCACAAATATCCAAGAGATTGAATCTCAGCCAGGAGACTTTTCAGCTCTCACCCAAATGTCAGTCAAGAGGTGAAAGACATTTCATATTTTCTTTCCAGAAGGGAGAGTTTTGTTCAATTTTTTTTTTACTTTTGGTTGCTGATCACAAAAACGATTTAATTTTTTTTTCCCTCCATGGTTGGATGCTTTGTGGCTGTGAGGAGTTTGGCTTCTCAGGACTTACCCAGCCTTTCAGAATGTCTTGTGCACATTTATAAATCAGACTGAAATATGCTGGAAATGCAAACAGCCAAATGCCACATAAACATTTATCACTGGTGCATGAAAACATGAAAAGCAAGACCTGGGATTTTTCGCCTTTCATGTCCTAGTTTAAAAAATACAAAGAATTAAAGCCAAAATGTAAGCTAAAATTGTTTATTTGGCCTTTTGTTTTGGTTTTTTGTTTGGTTTGTAGGGGATCAGTGTTATGCCAGTCTCCCAGTGAAGGCTGGTGCCTGCAAACACAAGGGTGGCAAGAACCAGGAGCAAGTGAAGGACACTTCCTTTGCTCTTTTTAAATGAGCTTTCTGGAGGCTGCTTATTTTTATCACCTCCTCTGCCCTCAGACAAGACACCCCAACCATCACTTGGCAGATTTTTCCTTTGAACTATCTGACTTTGGTATTGGGTTATTTTATTTCCTCCTGGTGTGTCTGTCACGACTCAACCATGTGCTGGTTCAGTCAGCACTCAACTGATCATCTCAGCACCAATAAGAAATATTTGGTTTGCAGCACCATGAGAAAATCCCTTAGAAATGTCAACCCAGTGACAGAATCACACCCTGCACTGGTTCTGGCTGGGGTAGGTAATTTTCTATCTAGCACTGTTTGGATTTAGGATGAGAATAATGTTGAGAACACACTGATGGTTCTGAACAACTCTCACACTCAGTCAAGGATTTGTCAGCTCCTCATGCTCCTCATGCTGCCCTGCCAGTGAGGAGCCTGGGGGGCTCAAAACATTTTATATTTTATTTTATTTTATTTTATTTTATTTTATTTTATTTTATTTTATTTTATTTTATTTTATTTTATTTTATTTTCCCCCTATTCTCTCCCCCATCCCACTGGAAGGGGGGAACGAGTAAACAGCTGAAAGTGCTCAGATCTCTGACAAAACTGCACATCACTGAGAAACTCTCCTGAAGGTTTCTTTAATGGGAAGAGAAGGGATCAAAAGCAATTTGATTTAAAATACATGTATATTTTTTAGTAAATAATTGCATGGGTTCTATAGGTTCCTGACTTTGTGCTGTTCCCAGTGCTACCAAGGCACCTATTTGGTCAGAACTGGGGTTGAAGCAAAGCACAGAAACAAAGTCCTTGTTTGCTGGTTTGTATGCTGGATTTCCTGTCCTGTTTATCCTTCTATTCTAATTTTGGAGTATGGAGCAGATCATTCAGCTCTGTAATCCTCCTTCCCAGGAACCTGCCACAAAAATATTTATAACTGGGTATAAATAAACATGGGTTTGTTTCTGCGTCTCATAGCCAGCAAGTAGATTCATTTTTCACTTGTTAATAACAAATCCTCAGGTAGATTGAGATTTCCAAAAGCCAATGAGGGTTTGCAGGGTATGGGTAAGAAACACCATTTTTCTGGTTTTCATTACTTTCTCCCCTTGCTTTCCCATGGAATCCCACAGATATCCATTGACATCAAGATGAATTCAGCAGCTGAGCACAACCTTCTGCTCCCATTTCTGGCTCAGGGGTCCTTTAATGCCCTTTAAACCCCACTGCTTGCACCAAATTCCAACTATATAACTAAAGGAATATACTCTGGAGATCATTTCACTCAGCTGATTATTTTATTTTCTAAGTTAACTCCATCAGACTCACCAAACCACAACCAAGCTCTTTAAACAGGATTGCACAAGAATCTCCCTATTGTTTTTTAAATTTTTTTTGCTGTTTTTATCTAGATGGCAAAACCTAAGGAGATGCTAAAATTCACCCAGCAGCTTGTGAATATTAGGAGATCTTCTCTCTCAGACTCAGGACACAAGAAGTCTATTTTAATGAAGCCTCTCCTGGCTGAGGAAACTCATCAGTGATCTGGCTGTGCCACTGGAGTGAGAGTTGTTTCCATTTCCTAGAATAACACTTGGAGCACCACTTTTGCCCTGAATCACCTGGTACTCATCCAACCAAATTTTCTCTTTTTTTTTCTGAAATAAGAGGATTAGTCACAGCGTGTAATGTCGACATTAATTGTACTGCTTCTGTTCTAAAGAGCCTGCCAAGTCTGAATGACTGTCACTTTTTTTCCCAGTATTTTTCTTATCAATTCAGAGAGGTGGATTCTCTATTTCCTCCCAGTGACTGACTAATGATGTTGAGATGTTTTGGAAGCATTTGGCATTAGTTACCACCTTCTATTGCTAAGCCTGGATTCAAGCAGGGCTTTGTTGCACGAGATACGATGAAAATTGAGCTGTGCTCATGTGAGGGCTCTGTGCCTCCACACAAAGTTGTGTCTTTTCCAACCTCAGCGATTCCATGACCCTGTTTGGCAAAGCCAGGCCTTCTATCCCAAATGTTGGATGTTGATATCCCCAGTTCAGGCTCAGAAATCCAAAAGTGTAGCTCCAGCTGCAGAAGAGTGGCCAGAACCTGCTGCTTCAGTTTCCTTTTGAGAGCAGCACTCTGAGCACATAGAGTAAACACTTGATCTGAGCCTTGCCAGCCTGAGACAAGCCCTCTTTGTTCCAGAAGCTGACTGGATTTCCCTAAGGAATGCATTGTTGGGGAAGACAAGAGAGCTGCTCCCTGCCAGCACCGCAAGGATTCAGCCGGGTGGGCGTCACAGGAGGTGCTGCCCAAAGGCAGCAGTGTCACTGCTGGGCTGGCAGAAATCAAGCTGGAAATTAACTGTTTGAAACACAGGCTAGAATCTGGACAGTCTTGAGAGGTTCCTGGCATTGCATTTTGGGAAATAAATAGCATTTTGTTTACTACAGATAAGGCAGTCCATTGCCCTGTAAATGTTTTCTCCCTGGTTCCTCTTGGGCCAGTGGCTGCTGTGGGATATCCAAGGGGAGGGGTTAACCACTGCTCCCACAAAAGAGAAGGGTTTCCAACAATTATTAAGGTACTCAAAAAAAATGAAGCTATTAGAAAGGAACTCCTGCAAAAAAATTTACTAGAACATTTTAGAAGTTGAAAGTATCTCCACTCAATTAAATATATCATTGGCTATTGCTGCTCTTTCAGTTTCTTGCCTTCCAGCGACATTTCCTCTGTAGAATCGAACCCTATCAGATCAAATCCTTTGGTTTCACTTTGGTTTGCCTTGGATTTTTATTTTAGTGACCACATTGTTTTATTTATACAACCTTTTTACTACGAACACTTTAAAAATTCATATTTTCCCCTATAGTCATAAACAAATGCTTTTCAACACTGGTCTGACTTCTGTTGTAGACCTGTGTAATAGTCCTGGAACAAGGTGTATTAATCTGCTTCTTATTGTTTCAACAATACCTTCAGCACCCCATTTCCTTGCTAGATGTAGCTGTCACTGCAGTGACTCAAACTCCACCTAGAAGTGACAGATTTTTTTCATTCATTGCTGGCACAGGATCTGAAGAAAGAGGTAAACTTCTTACATTTGTGTAATTGCATTTAGTATCATGCTCTGATGTTTCAGAACTGAATTTGTACAGAGCAAAACACAGGAGGTATTCAATGCCTTTATAGAAGAACCTGCTTCAAGCAGCATAAACCAACTTGCATAAATCTCTGGTTCTGTCTTTCCATGAAACACCCACGTTCAGGGAAATTCTCTTTTGTCTTTCAAATAAATGTCAGTGACGGAGGTGAATGGGTGGAACCAGTGCTAAGGGCAGGCTGAAATATTTTGCAAAGAGCCTGGGGGGAACATTTGTGATGATTTCTGGGATTAAAGTGATAAAGCAGCTGTCTGCAATCAGCAGGTTTGTGGACATGCTGCATCACCCTCAGGAGATGTGGCTTTTGCTCACAGCCCAAGAAAAATTGTCATGGATGATGTTCAGGGGGGATGAGAAATACCTGTGGGGGTGTCCTCACAAGGGGTGGTGTGGAGAGAAGTGTGACAGCCACTGTGATTCCAGTGCCATTTGCTTGCGTGCAAGGCAATACCTTTGCTTGCTCAAGAGGAGCCACGGTGAATTTTTAATTTTGTCATATTCAAAAGTGCTCCCCTGAACTATAAAACACATTTCTCCACAGCATTATGCCTCTCTTAATACCCACATTGTCACCAAATCTCTGTCCTATGCAGTGTTTCCCTCTTTTTTCCTTGATTTTTAATCCATATTTGACATGGCAAACTTCCATCCAACTAAGGTTCAAAATCTTTTAGTGCATTTTAAGCAGTGTCACTCAGAGTCCATCCTCTTATATTACCACACTTTTTAGTCACCTGTAACCTCCTTTAACCAATTCTATTTGCTCTCTACCAAGGTTTAGCAACAAAATCAATCCCAAAGCACATTCTGCCCTCACAGAACCAACAAACTTTCACACAGGAGACTTTTCCTGAACTTACAGTCCTAATCCCACATATCTCACCTTGACAAAGCTTTTATTGAACACCCGAGGATCATTTATTTGAGTGAGATAACCAGGATAAACCAAATGCAAAGGTTTAGAGTCACAACTGCTCTGCAGCTTAGGGACAGAAAGCAAGAGAAAGTAACCAGGGCTGTGTCAGATCCCTCTGAAGGATAAGCCATGACCTTCTGGCCCTTCTTGGTCCTTACCCAAATTTGACCTTGACAACTTTTTTAATGTCTGCCTCATGGTAAAAAAAAGTTGAAAGTCTTGTTCTCCACTGATTTTTCAAGTTGTTAGCAAGGACAGTCAACTCTTAATTAATTATACAGTTGTTGGACACTCTGTGAAACAAAACAGGTTTTACAAAAAAGGTGAAGTGTTATCACAGAATCATAGAATATCTCGATTTGGGAACAATCCATCATGTTTGAGTCCAGCTCCCTGCTCCTCACAGGACTACCTACAATTAAACCACCTGATTTATAATGTTGTCCAGGCACTTCTTGACCTCTGGTAGGTTTGGTGCTGAACCAGAGGAGCTGTTCCAGTGTCCAACCACCCTCTGGGTGAAGAACCTCTTTGAAAAATTTTACACAGTTAATTTTACAGAATTTTACAGAAACTGTAATTGCTAGAATGTATATTTTGTCTATTTCTTCCTCTGACAGCTTCTATGGGAACTGAAATGCCTGGCACTTTCAATTTCATATTTATTCAACCATTTCTATTTTGAAAAAAAATTCCCTACCATAAAAAAATTGCTCTTTAAATTATTACTGGTTCGCACCTTATTTCGTTTCTTCAGTAGCTTATGCATGAGGAAAAGCTTAAAATACAGTGTATTTTGACCACAGAGAAAGCAGTAATTCTGATTTGCATGAGTTTTCATGAGGATAAGCATAGATTTTTAATATTTAAGGAGATTTAATATATGAAACTTACATATAAATCTAATTTGCCACAGGACTGAAAGGATGTGACCTATTGAGTATGAAAAACCTCCTCACTGGATCAGTTTGTCAAAAGTTTCAAGTCTTAAAAAAGGAAAGGTGCTGCATAAAACAGAATTTTTAATATTATATGTTATTTGGATTTACTTCACACACACACAAAAAAAAAAACTAAGAGAATTTATGCACTTCCTTATGAAACTCAAAGGTCCTTAAGTGATATTAAAATGCAAGGAGAAAAGGAAATGCGGTTATAAGGAAGTCATAGTGATGCTCTGCTGCTTTGGCTTGATTAACCTCGTGTCTTGGTCACCCTTGTCTCAATGAGTTGAACCTTGATTTTGCTCCATTAATTTAAATACTTCATTGTATATATATCAATAAATACCCGCCATCATTTGTCTAACACAGGTAATTTGTTTCATTATGATCAATTTCATAATCACTACTCAGCTGGGAATAAATAACTTTGGCAGCCTACAGAGTCTTTCTTCTTCTCTGCACTGGCAGTGAGCTACACTGTAAACTTCATGGGTCTCACTGCACTGATTTAAAAATTAAATTTTAAAAATTTAAATTCAATTTAATAGTGACAGCTCAGTTGCTGGCACTCCAAGGCCACTCCCATGTTTGTGATGACAAATGTTCCAAGTGTGCTGGAGAAGATGGCACTGATGTGACCCTGCCCGTGGCACTGCTGAGGTCAAAGGGATTTGCTGGAAGCTGAGGAAAGCTCTCCTTTAAGACCATTGTCCACAGGAAAGTGGAAAGCAGGAAAAGCTGCAGGAATGCAGCAGGTGCCAAGACAAGCAGGGTGTGTTGACAGAAAGCCTTACTGGGAAACAGGATGGAATGGCCCCTCCTGCCATGTGTGGGGCCAAGGCCACTGACAGCCCTCGACTGCGGCACAGCCTTCACCCCTGACAAAGATTTTCCCTCACTGGGGCTTCCACAGGCTGTGACATCCTTATCCCAAGGGAAATCTCCTCTGGCACTGGGAAGCTGGACCCAGCACTCAACACTCAGTTTTGTCCAAACACAGTGGCTTCATACCTAAAGTTTTCACTTTACAATAAATTCACCATAAATACAGGCAATTGCCTCGCGGGTTATGTTATTGAGGATGTGATTTACTTCAACAGGGATTTGCCTTTTGTCTATCATTCCTCAAAAACACCTCTCACTTCAGAACTTATTTGACTTCAGTGGAAAGGCTGTCAGAGAGAAAACCCGGCCTGTTCCAGCACTAGTGTGGCCAGCAGGACCAGGGCAGTGGCCATCCCCTGTGCCAGCACTGCTGAGGCACCTCAGATTTGGGATCAGCTTCGGGTCCCTCAGGACAACAAAGACATGGTGGGGCTGGAATGTGTCCAGGGAAGGGAACAGAACTGGGGAAGGGGCTGGTACAGGACTGACTTTGGCACTGGGAACATTCCACAGTGGCAAGACACTGGGCATGGCCCGCCCCAGAATGTTGGGAATGCAGTGGCTTCAGCAAAAACCAGGATTTACCACATAAGAAAACTTTTCAGGAGTGCAGTATGATGCTGAAAGAAATGACAAATACATTGCTATAGCACGGGAAAATATTGTGAGCTCACACACATCAGTGATTTTTCTTTTTCCCCAGGGAATGAGAAATACAAATAAATACACGTACAGGAGAGAGGCAGTCAGGCCTAGCTTATTCCTTCCAAAACACTTCGGTGGAATTCCTTACAGAAAATGCGTACTTTTAAAGGGATTTGCTCAGGTGGAGAGTCTTTATGGGTGCCACAGCAGCTCTGTGGTGCTGGAGCATCTTTTCCCAGCCCGGTGCTCGCTTCCCAAGGACGGGGCCCCGCTGCCCTCCAGTGGCAGCAGCACCAGAACAGCTCCAAATTTTCCTTCTGCTTTTAGCCCCTTTAGGCCCAGATACTTAGAGAAATTATAATACTAAATTAAATTATTTCCAGGGATGGGGGAGATGTGCCAGTGCAGCAAAACTTCACTCTGCGAAAAAAGATTAATGCTGAACTTCCAGCCCAAAGCTATTTCACTACACACCCTGTTTGTTTTCTAGGAGCACATTTTGATAGATTTCTTTAAAATGTTCTAGGGAACATCTTTGCCCTTCCAAGACCACAAAGGTCAGCCCTCCTGTCATCACTGCTGGTTCTTGGCACGCAGGATTTAGCCTCTGCATGACCTCCTTGGGTTCTTACCTGTTTCATATAGGAGACTGAGGAATGCTGAAAAAGCAAATCTTGATGCTTCTTAATAAATAAAGATTTTTGCATTCAGCCATGTTCCTTCCATGTCACCTTCTATTCCTATATCAGGGCTCCAAACAGAATTGTACTGTGCCATGAAAATAAGAAAAGCGTTCATGAAAAGAAAAAAAAATACATCCATTTTTAATTCAGCTAAGAAAATTCAACTTTGTTTTTTTTCCTCTCTGTAGCTGAGTCCCTTCTCCCTGACAGGACAAAATGAGGCAGAGCTGGAGGCATCCTTTAGGATGTCAGAGGCCATGGTGGAGTTGACACCATCACTTCATGCCAGGGAGAAGACTGGATGCTCTTTTATTGCTCTGGGGGCTGCAAGTCAGAGAGAACTGCAAATCTGAAATGTCTTCTCCCAGGTTAAAGAGAAGTCAGGAAAAAAAGAAAAACTGCTTCTTACATGAGTAATTTTGGCAAACAAAGAGAATTTGTTTGAGGCCTGCCTGACACTTTTAGGATGCTAATCTTTTGGCACAATCCTCACACCAATTAATCTGGTTAATATGGTTGTAAATTAGAAAATGTCTTAATGGGTGGCATGAGAATCCTTACCAAACAGCCTAATCTCCAAAAGTAAATCACTGCTTCCTGGAACAGCCACACCATCAACACAGGGCCACAAAGGTGCCCGGGAAGTGTTTGGGAAGATCTCGGTGGCCAGTCCAGAACAGCTCCCTGAGCTGGATCTCCTCATCCGGATGTCTGGATGTTCCTTGTGAAAGGAAAATCCTCACTAAATCACTTCCTTGGCATCGATCTGGAAGCTCAGGGAGAGGGATCAGGTTACACAGCACCTGCCTTTGATGCAGACCAGAACCCACTGGGTATAAATTCTGCAGCTGTGCTGGGCTAGAACAGACCACCCCCAACAACCATGGACCTCCACGTGCGTCTCACCTGGCTGCTTCTGCTGAGCACCACTCTCCTGACTGAACCAGGTACTGCCTTGAAAATATTTTGATTTTATAGAACTGTTGCTGAATTATTTCTGAAATGTTACAGAATTATTTACTAATACAGTCTGGCTTGCTGGGAAGTGGTGGCAAGGATTCTCCTCAACTATTGCTGATGAGTTTTGTACCATAGAATAGACAGTTTGTCTTCTACGTCAAAGATTCGGTCCAAATCCATAGGTTGTATTTCAAAATGTATGTACTTCAAAATACATAGTACAATATATATAATATATGTAATATTATATTAAGATACTATATTTTGAAATATAACCAATGAAGGTTACAGACTGAAGAAGGCTTAAGAATATTCCTTTGTTTCTTTTCCGTGAGGGAAATAGCTTGTGGAAGTTGTTTTCTAAATGTTCTTCATCCAATATTCTAGTTTTAATTAAAATTATTCTATACTGTCTTTTTTAAAATGTAGAGAAAGAGGGGGAAAGAAACACAGAGCAGTCTGCCAGACCCAGGTAGAAATATGCTCTGCATGACATGTTCCTTCAAAGTTATAATCATGCTAGTTTGAATGGGATAATTTGAGCTTTATTTATCACCATAGGCATCATGAAAAAAGTCTTGCCAATCCCTTACAAAAGGAGGTGGTTTCACAAAGAGATTAAGGGTTGGCTGTGTTGAATTATTTCCAAAACAAGAGTATGATTAATTACTTCAGGGCTAATACATTTCTTTCTCTGCCACAGCAAGCGGAGCCTGGTGGAACCAGCCAGACAGAGACTTAAACTCAATATGGAAAAAATTTACCGACTGGATTAAAGAAAAATTGGAGCACAAAGGTAAGAGATGTGCTCCTGAGTGTGAATGTACCTGGCAGATGTGCAGAGTTCCCCGAGCCAGCTCTGGGTGAGCTGTGCCTCAGCAGCACAGCCAGCCATACCTTACCAGGGTAGATCAGGCCCTGCACGCAGCAGAGCCACGAGGATTCAAATTTACACATCAGAAGTTTAGCTATAAATAAGCAAATTGAGATTTAGCTGTCAACTTTTGCTTTAGTTCCACCACAACCACAGAGACTGGCATCTGGAGGGGATCGATGAAGTTTATCATGATGGAAAATGGGGCACGGTCTGTGATGATTATTTCAGTATGAACAGTGCCAACGTTGTGTGCAGACAACTTCACTGTGGCCAAGCTGTCTCTGCTCCTGGGACTGTCTTACTTTGGCCTCAGTGGAAAAGTCATCCAGTTGGATGATGTGCAGTGTAGAGGAACTGAATCCCACCTTTGGGGCTGCCGGCATGCCGGCTGGGGCAAGCACAACTGTGGGCTCAGTGAGGATGTTGGTGTCATCTGCTCAGGTAAAGATAAAAACAATAATGAAAAAAAAATATAATTATAAGAAAAAACCTCCTTGGATTATGCTGTTCACCATAAATGCAAGAAACATCAGGGTAGAGCTTGGAAATCAGGCCAGGGCTGAAAAGTGGAGGTGGGGTTGCTTCTTCTGTTTAAGTCTGAGTGATTGAGGAGCAAAAGGATGTCTTGCACAAAATCACAAGATTGGACAGCAAGCCCTGGGTATGAAAATAGTGAAAAGCAGGTGGTTCAGGACCACTTTAGTCAATGTCTGATCACAGCCAACCCCCAAGATAAGAAAGACAAAGAGGAAGGAGAAAATAGAGGCCATCCAGTTGTGAACCAGGCATGTGTGAGTGGAAACAAAAATAATTCTCATCATAAATATGTAATATAAATAACTGCCCAAGAAAGTAAATTCTTGCTTTTTTTTTCCTTTTCACAGATGCAATGCACTCCACAGTTGCACCGACAGGTAAGGTTGAGCTTTTGGGACAGGAGTCCCAAAATTAGCTCTGTAAAGAGTCTCCTCAGTGCTCAGAGTCTAATTTTTAACTCAAAAAATCATGTGATTATGGCTCCTTGGCGGACAGTTTTCTACAAATGCATGTGCTCTGAATTACAAGTTATTGCTCCAAATTACTATTTATTCACCCACTGCAACATTATTTCTTTATATTTTCATTATTTCTTTGCATTGCTAGTACAAACTGTATTTGCCACTTACCTACTAATAATTAATGAAAACATGAGGCAAGTTTTTACACTCCAGGTCTAAGTTTCTGATTCTTTTTTTTTTTTTTTTTTTTTTTGCTGAAATAATCATAACACACTGGAAACCTTAAAGTACAGCCTCTACTGATGTTTGTTGGGATTTCTAGGTGTTAATTATGCTCTTCATAATACACACAGAAGAGCAGGTGTTAAAATGAAGTTTTCTACCACATAGAATCATGAATATGTGTTTTATTATATGTAACACAGAAATGAAAAGCTGGTTCCCAAAACCATTTCTTCTTAAGGTTTTAACACAGTAGCAACTGTGACAGCTGCCACAGAACCCCTGACTCCTGCTGGCAAAGGCAAGGTTAAAAAACAAGCTGCAAATGTCATGTGTGGAAATTTTGAGCAACAGATGGGATTTCTTTAAAGCAGGCAGGAGGAACACAAATCTCCCAAATTCGCTACAATGAAGTGAACTGGAAGATGCTTTCTGAGCCTCATGACCAAAAGTTAAAGTCCAGGGATCTGACTTTCTTTCCCATGAAACCCAAAGTGTGAACATGTCCCAGATCCTTGCAATGTCTCTGCAGGTTGCCTTTGTTAATAAATATTAAACGGGGTGAAAGTAATTTTTTGTAATCAAAAATAAAAGGCTGTGCAATGACTGATTGTCCCACAAAGCCCAAGTTTATTTACCTTCATCAAGACTTTCATTCACATGTTCACTCCTAATTGCTGCCAATCTCTCTCTGCTTTGTATTTCCTCAGATGTGTCTTCTGCACCCACTCCTATCACAGATGAAATGAACACATTAGCTCCTGAAATCCCAACCACAGTTGATGAAGGTAAGAACGGCCATTTCACATGTGCTTTTTAAAGCAAACTCTCTGTTAATTTGGGGTTTTCAGCCAAATTAAGATGAGACCATGGAAATCTGTAGATATTCATAGCAGACAATATAGTTGTCCTTAGTTCCTCTTTTGTGAAGGAACAATCCCCCGACAACATCTTCACTTGAAAAATATCAGCCTGTCAGGACAGGCAGGGATAGCTACACCTACTGATTAAAATCTCTGAGTTGTAGCTGTAAAGAACACACTTACAAAATTGCAAAGAAAAACTGTCCAGATCATTGTAATTCTGTGTGTCCAAAATTCATAAATGCTCTGGAAACATTAAGGACCACAGACAGGCATTTGCACTCATTTCCCTCAGCTGGGGGATGAGCCTCTCCAGTTATTCAGCAATTGACAATCATGCAATGGTTTGAGTTGGAAAGGACCCTAAAGATCACCAGGATCCAACCCTCTCCCATGGGCAGGGACATCACCCACTAGATCCGTTTTTTTATTAAACCTGAGACCTAAATCAAGTCACAAGCTCTTGAAATCACCCTTAAGCTTTTAATTTCTGCTTGCAGCCATTTAATTTCTCACCCTTTCAGCCTCCCTCTCTTCCACCAACCCCACAGAGGAAAGCAGGACATCAGAAATCCCGATTACACCACAGACAGGTAAAGGGCACTTGCACAACATGCAGAATGTCAGAAAAGCGTGGCTGGGACAGGACTTCAGCGGGGAAGCCAAAATATGCTGCAAAATCAGCATCTCTCAGTGCAGCTCTATGGATTTGGCCACCCTGCCATTGACCTGCTGCCACCAGCCAGGCGGGAGCTGCGAGTGCTGCGGGCAGAGCCTGCTGTGAGGATGGGGCGCATTTTGAACCCACACCATGGAACCTGAAGGCATTGAAATGCATCCAGAGCTGATTCCAGCCTTACCCGAGTGCTCTTTCCCTCTTGTTTCCACATTTCTTCCTTTTTCTCGCAGCCTCTGAAAACACTTCGGAACCAAACGTGTTGCCTGATGCACTTGTAGCAGATGTGACAACCCCAGCTGCAGAAATCCTTTCCACGCTGGCTGAAGGTAAGGTACAGACACAATGCCATAAAATCCAGTAACAGCGCTTGAGTTTGTTCAAAATAGATTACATTGATAGGACTGAAGTAAATTAATAAACCTCAAGATCAGTCAACTGCCAGCTCATTGACTCAGTGAAGAAGCAAGGAGGGAGGCTGAACCACGCAGTATTTAAAGGATGGGAAAAAACAAACCCAAGCCCTATCCCTTAAATTACAAGGTATCCCAGACAAATGAGGCTCTATCACTGTTAAATCTAAGCCCTGATTTCCTATAAACAGGAAATGCTGTAGGTCTCAGAGGAAAACTATATAGTTAAAATGCAGACAATATTTAATTTCACCTTTTCGTTCTGGATTAAGTAAAACAGGATTACTCTGGTTTATATGCTATGGGTCGTGGTGGAAAAAAAATACGTTTAAAATGCACACAAAATTTAATTTAGTTTTTTCTCTCTCACAGCAACAATCTCTCCTCCTGCTGAACCTGCAGATGTGACCACTTGTAAGTTAAATACCATTACTGTGGTGTATATGCTATCAGTTTTTGGGAAAACAAATATTTAAAATGCATATAAAATTTAATTTAGTTTTTTCTCTCTCACAGCAACAGTCTCTCCTCCTGCTGAACCTGCAGATGTGACCACTTGTAAGTTAAATAGCATTACTGTGGTGTTAATTGCTATCAGTCTTGATGAAAAAATATTTAAAAGGCATATAAAATTTAATTTCACCTTTTCTTTTTCACAGCAACAGTCTCTCCTCCTGCTGAACCTGCAGATGTAACCACTAGTAAATTAAATAGCATTACTGTGGTGTAATTGCTATCAGTCTTTAGGAAAAAAAATATTTTAAATGCATATAAAATTTAATTTCACCTTTTTTCTCTCATAGCAACAGTCTCTCCTGCTGCTGAACCTGCAGGTGTGACCACTTGTAAGTAAAATAGCATTACTGTGGTGTATATGCTATCAGTTTTTAGGAAAAAATGTACATTTAACATGCACATAAATTTTAATTTCACCTTTTCTCTCTCACAGCAACAGTCTCTCCTGCTGCTGAACCTGCAGATGTAACCAGTTGTAAGTAAAATACCATTACTGTGGTGTAATTGCTATCAGTCTTGAGGAAAAAAATGTACATTTAAAATGCACATAAAATTTAATTTCACCTATTCTCTCTCACAGCAACAGTCTCTCCTGCTGCTGAACCTGCAGATGTGACCACTTGTAAGTAAAATAGCATTACTGTGGCGTAATTGCTATCAGTCTTTAGGAAAAAAAATATTTTAAATGCAAATAAAATTTAATTTCACCTTTTCTCTCTCACAGCAACAGTCTCTCCTACTGCTGAACCTGCAGATGTAACCACTTGTAAGTAAAATAGCATTACTGTGGTGTAATTACTATCAGTCTTTAGGAAAAAAATATTAAAATGCATATATAAAATTTAATTTAGTTTTTTCTCTCTCACAGCAACAGTCTCTCCTGCTGAACCTGCAGATGTAAAAACTTGTAAGTAAAATAGCATCATTGTGGCATACATGCTATCAGTCTTTAGGAAAAAAAATATATAAAATGCACATAAAATTTAATTTCACCTTTTCTCTCTCACAGCAACAGTCTCTCCTGCTGCTGAACCTGCAGATGTGACCACTTGTAAGTTAAATAGCATTACTGTGGCGTAATTACTATCAGTCTTTAGGAAAAAAAATATTTTAAATGCACATAAAATTTAATTTCACCTTTTCTCTCTCACAGCAACAGTCTCTCCTACTGCTGAACCTGCAGATGTAACCACTTGTAAGTAAAATAGCATCACTGTGGCGTAATTGCAATCAGTCTTTAGGAAAAAAATATTAGAATGCATATATAAAATTTAATTTAGTTTTTTCTCTCTCACAGCAACAGTCTCTCCTGCTGAACCTGCAGATGTGACCACTTGTAAGTTAAATAGCATTACTGTGGTGTAATTGCTATCAGTTTTGAGGAAAAACTATTTAAAATGCATATAAAATTTAATTTCACCTTTTCTTTTTCACAGCAACAGTCTCTCCTACTGCTGAACCTGCAGGTGTGACCAGCTGTAAGTTAAATAGCATTACTGTGGTGTATATGCTATTACTTTTTAGGAAAAAATATACATTTAACATGCACATAAAATTTAATTTCACCTTTTCTCTCTCACAGCAACAGTCTCTCCTGCTGCTGAAACTGCAGATGTGACCACTTGCAAGTTAAATACCATTACTGTGGTGTATATGCTATCAGTTTTTGGGAAAAAAAAAATTTAAAATGCATATAAAATTTAATTTAGTTTTTTCTCTCTCACAGCAACAGTCTCTCCTGCTGCTGAACCTGCAGATGTAACCAGTTGTAAGTTAAATAGCATTACTGCGATGTAATTGCTACCAGTCTTTAGGAAAAAAAAAGAACATTTAAAATGCATATAAAATTTAATTTAGCTTTTTCTCTCTCACAGCAACAGTCTCTCCTGCTGAACCTGCAGATGCAACCACTTGTAAGTTAAATAGCATTACTGTGTTGTATATGCTATCAGTCTTGAGGAAAAAAATATCTAAAATGCATATAAAATTTAATTTCACCTTTTCTTTTTCACAGCAACAGTCTCTCCTACTGCTGAACCTGCAGATGTAACCACTAGTAAGTTAAATAGCATTACTGTGGCATACATGCTATCAGTCTTTAGGAAAAAAAATATATAAAATGCACATAAAATTTAATTTCACCTTTTCTCTCTCACAGCAACAGTCTCTCCTACTGCTGAACCTGCAGATGTGACCACTTGTAAGTTAAATAGCATTACTGTGGTGTATATGCTATCAGTTTTTGGGAAAACAAATATTTAAAATGCATATAAAATTTAATTTAGCTTTTTCTCTCTCACAGCAACAGTCTCTCCTACTGCTGAACCTGCAGATGTAACAAGTTGTAAGTAAAATAGCATTACTGTGGTGTAATTGCTATCAGTCTTTAGGAAAAAAAATATTTTAAATGCAAATAAAATTTAATTTCACCTTTTCTCTCTCACAGCAACATTCTCTCCTACTTCTGAACCTGCAGATGTAACCACTAGTAAGTTAAATAGCATTACTGTGGCGTAATTACTATCAGTCTTTAGGAAAAAAATATTAGAATGCATATATAAAATTTAATTTAGTTTTTTCTCTCTCACAGCAACAGTCTCTCCTGCTGAACCTGCAGATGTGACCACTTGTAAGTTAAATAGCATTACTGTGGTGTATTTGCTATCAGTCTTGAGGAAAAACTATTTAAAATGCATATAAAATTTAATTTCACCTTTTCTTTTTCACAGCAACATTCTCTCCTACTTCTGAACCTGCAGATGTAACCACTTGTAAGTTAAATAGCATTACTGTGGCATACATGTTATCAGTCTTGAGGAAAAAAATGTACATTTAACATGCACATAAAATTTAATTTCACCTTTTCTCTCTCACAGCAACAGTCTCTCCTACTCCTGAACCTGTAGATGTAACCACTTGTAAGTAAAATAGCATTACTGTGGTGTATATGCTATCACTTTTTAGGAAAAAATATACATTTAACATGCACATAAAATTTAATTTCACCTTTTCTCTCTCACAGCAACAGTCTCTCCTCCTGCTGAACCTGCAGATGTAACCACTTGTAAGTTAAATAGCATTACTGTGTTCTATATGCTATCAGTCTTGAGGAAAAAAATATTTAAAATGTATATAAAATTTAATTTCACCTTTTCTTTTTCACAGCAACAGTCTCTCCTACTGCTGAACCTGCAGGTGTGACCAGCTGTAAGTTAAATAGCATTACTGTGGTGTATATGCTATCAGTTTTTGGGAAAAAAAATATTAGAATGCATATATAAAATTTAATTTAGTTTTTTCTCTCTCACAGCAACAGTCTCTCCTCCTGCTGAACCTGCAGATGTAACCACTTGTAAGTTAAATAGCATTACTGTGGTGTAATTGCTACCAGTCTTTAGGAAAAAAAAAAACCATTTAAAATGCATATAAAATTTAATTTAATTTTTTCTCTCTCACAGCAACAGTCTCTCCTGCTGAACCTGTAGATGTGACCACTTGTAAGTAAAATAGCATCACTGTGGTGTAATTGCTATCAATCTTGAGGAAAAAATATTTTAAATGCAAATAAAATTCAATTTCACCTTTTCTCTCTCACAGCAACAGTCTCTACTGCTGAACCTGCAGATGTGACCACTTGTAAGTAAAATAGCATTACTGTGGCGTAATTACTATCAGTCTTTAGGAAAAAAAAATATTAGAATGCATATATAAAATTTAATTTAGTTTTTTCTCTCTCACATCAACAGTCTCTCCTGCTGAACCTGCAGATGTAACCACTTGTAAGTAAAATAGCATCACTGTGGTGTATATGCTATCAGTTTTTAGGAAAAAAATATTTAAAATGCATATAAAATTTAATTTCACCTTTTCTTTTTCACAGCAACAGTCTCTCCTACTGCTGAGCCTGTAGATGTAACCACTTGTAAGTTAAATAGCATTACTGTGGCGTAATTGCAATCAGTCTTTAGGAAAAAAAAACATTTAAAATGCATATATAAAATTTAATTTAGTTTTTTCTCTCTCACAGCAACAGTCTCTACTGCTGAACCTGCAGATGTGACCACTTGTAAGTTAAATAGCATTACTGTGGCATACATGTTATCAGTCTTGAGGAAAAAAATGTACATTTAACATGCACATAAAATTTAATTTCACCTTTTCTCTCTCACAGCAACAGTCTCTCCTACTGCTGAACCTGCAGATGTAACCACTTGTAAGTTAAATAGCATTACTGTGGTGTATATGCTATCACTTTTTAGGAAAAAAAAATTTAATTGCACATGAAATTTAACTTCACCTTTTCTTTTTCACAGTTTCTCCTAGTCCTGCACCAGCAGACCTTACCACTAGTAAGTAATTCAGTGTTACTCTGGATTAGATACTACAAATTTCAGAGCAAAAATATACACTTAATATTTAATTTCACCTTTTCTTTTTCACAGTCTCTCCTAGTCCTGCACCAGCAGACATTACCACTAGTTAGTAATAAAAGAGTAACTATGGCCTACATGCTATGGGTGTCAGGGGAAAAAAAAATACATTTAACATGCAGAGAATATTTAAATTCATCTTTTCTTTCTCACAGCAGCAGCAGCACCCACTGCTGCACCAGCAGACACTGCCACCTGTAAGTAATGCAGTGTTGCTCTGGTTTACATGTTTAGCTGTCCACCATGCTCTGACCATGTATTGACTGCCTCCCTGTCTCCATGAAAATATAACCTCAGGGACTGGAGATAATCCCAGCTGCCTTCCCTTTGGCTTCCAGACACAATAAAGGAGCAAAAGGGAAAGAGGAAACAGAAAAACACTGGCCCTGATGAAAGCAGTGGGAAGGGGCAGACACCCTGCATCAATAGAAACCCAGATTTGCTCTTGGTCATCCCATTCCCAGAAAATCAGCCTTCCTGCGCTTCCCAGAGCTGCATCCCAGTCCCTGCTCACTCTGGGATGTATTTGCCATGGGTGTGGGCAGCTTCAGTGCCCACCAAGGCATCCACAGCCCTCACAGCACACGGCACTGGGCAGGCACTGCATGTCAGAAGCTTTATCCCAGCAGCCCAAACTGGTGTTTAGCAAACAGCCCCAGGCTCCCAGAGCTGTGCCATGGTCAGAGGCAGCACAGGGATGTGTTTTCCTCCCACTGAGGCTGCTCCCACTCTGGAACATTGTCCAGCCCCCAAGTGAGACCTGCAGGTCTCCTGAGGTTTGGGTATCTCTCCCCTGCCCAGCACTGGGAAAACAGTTTTTAACTTGCAGTTTTGTTTTCTCTTGTGTCTCTGATCAGCCCCTGCAGGAGACACAACACCTGGAGCAGAAGGTGTGTATAACTTCAGTATATTGGTCAGAATTTCAGGATAACCTTGAGTAAAATCCTGCTCCACTCCCCCTTGACAGCCCTGGCTTTGCCCACACAATAATGGAACAGACACTGAAGTGTGGTTTTATTTTCTCTTTGAAAGTCACGACCGAGCCCACAACAGCTGAAAACCCAGCTATTTATTTCTGGACATTTCTTCAGCTGTGGGGAACAGTGTACTGTATTCCATATGAATCATCCATGTATTAGAACACAGCAATGTTTAATTTAATTTTTTCTCTTCTCACAGTGACAAGTTCACCTGCTGCATCAGTCCCTTCAACTCCTGAAACAGCAGCCAATGCCACTAGTAAGTGATGCAGATTTACCCTGGTTTATACCCTTAATTCCCTACCAAAGCTGGGATCTGGTGATGTGCTGGCAAGGCTCCCTGTCTCCACTGCATGCATCATCTCACAAAATTAATATTGAACCTTGGGGATAATTTTTTTTGGCTTCCATACAAATCAAGGGACCTGAATTGTTGGCATTGATATGGGAGGAATACCTGCTCTGCTACAAGTTCTAAGGAACTGGAATTCTCTGAGGCAGACACACTACAGAATATAAATTCAGATTTTCTCTAGATCATCTCACTCCTACAAAGCCAGCCCCCCTGCACTTCCAGAGCTGAATCCCCACTGGAAGTTGAGTCACTGGGAATCCTTTTGACATATTCAGTGGTGTTTGCTTTGAACCTTAGTTTTCCACAGTGGGCTTTATCTTTTGAAAAAAATGAATTGCAAATTCTGCTCACTAGTTGATAACGTTCTGCCTCAGTTGCTCACAGAGCAGACCCAGGGCTTCTTTTAGAGTCTGGTCATGTCAGCTACACTTTGATAAAAGGCACTTGTCTGCTTTGGTAATACACACAGGAAACTGAACTTCAGGTACAAAGCAGACATTTGAACATGTCCCACACAGAGGGATAAACAGAATTAAATCTTGTGCCCATTAATGCCAGTAATATGTCACTTGTAGTACTCGAGCCCCCACACTTTCCTTAGTATGAAACCTTTGTCCATGACAATTCTATTCCTCAGAACTGTTGCTAATAATATTTCCTAGTCCCAATGTGTTCTGCTCATTGCCATGCTTATTAACTGATGGCATAAAAGCACATATTTTCCTCAATCAGCTCACTTTTTAACATTTTCTTTTTTTTCTTTCATTAAAAGCCAATCCAAAGACAAATGCAGCAACTACGGGCTCAGGTAAGGTATTAGATTCTTTCTTCTTTTTAATGCCTTCTCTTCCTAAGGGCAGGATACTCTGGGTAAGAGATGTGAGCTGGGAAGAGCTGGCAGTTCACTGGCAGAGGGGATGGGTGCAGGGCAAGTGGGAGAGGCTGGATGCAGGCAGAGAGATTGGGAATGCCACAGCTCAGCCAAGGATCACAGGCTGCTTATACAGAGCTGGCAGCAGAACCATCCTCAGTGGTGAGTGCCAAGGGGATGAGCTGACCTAGGTCTGCATCATTTGTGGTCAAAAACCATTTGAAATGTCCTCCCGTAGCCTGCCAGCTGCTGCCCACCCAGTGCCCTGTGCTCTGGAGGGCTCATAGGCAGAGACATCTGATGATCCTGGCAAATTCCCCCTCTTCCAGAAGAGAACAACACCAAGGAGTTACCTCAGGGTTAGTTGTTAGTTGTAGGAGGGAGAAATGAGCTTTTGATGGAACATCATCAAAGAGAGAGAAATTAATTTCCTCCCCACTCAGCTGCTATTCAAGGCCCACTTTTAAATTTGCAGAGCAGGCCAGTATTTAAAATACGTATGCAGTAAAAAAATATGCAGTAAAATACCTGCTGCATTCTCTGTGCTTACCTCTGGTTTATCAGCATTCAATTCCTTCCCCTGCAACAGAGCTCATTCCCCTGCCTGACCACGTGAGGCTGATGTTGCTGAGATACCTCAATAGCCTGTGCCGGCCAAGGAGACCTGGGATGCCAAGAGTAACACTGGAAGGGTAAATATTTATTCATGCATGTCAGATGCCCCAGCCAAGCTGGGATACCCCAAACATGATTTCACACCAGTTTTTTACACCCTTCAAATGCTCAGGTACAACTTGATTTGACTACTCAGTCATACCCATACTTCCAATTACTAATCACACTAAAATTTGGCAAAGCACCACGATTTCTTGGAAACAGACAGATGTTCTTGGTGCACATCTGTTGATCCAGATGTCCCTGGAGCCATTCTTGCTGGAGTCACTGATTTATGGCAGCAGATGATGCCAGCAGGGTTTCAAAGACATGTCAGAGGGGCTGGGATGCTGGTGTTGTCTTGGCTGCCCAGGGGAATCCTTCATGGACAGCTCTAAGCTTCCAAAAATCAAAATCCTCCTTTTCAGGGCTGTCCTTTAGTTTGTTTTAACTAAGCATGAACCATAGCAGAGTGTGCAGTAAAATTCCACTACCTCATCACTGTACAGCTTATAATGTGATTTAATATGTATTGACAAAATTCCACGAGGCACTTTACATGTGTGACATTTGTATGTGTTATGATGCACATTACACCAACAGACATCCAAATTCCATGCAGTGGCATCCCTGTTCAGGAGCTCAGTGCTGTGAGTTGTGATTAACATCACAGCTGGACATTTTTGGAAGAAAGTTTCTTGCAACCGAGGGAAAAATGGGCTTAGTGAGCGTGTCACAGTCATTACATGATAATTTATAAGTGGGGTTGTTTTTTTTTTTCCCTTTTTCAGGTGTGTAAATGACCCAACCTGTGGGAATCATCCTTCATCAGGCCAGAGGCTTGTCCAGCTCCGTTACGGAGCTGCTGTAAACCCTGCAATTTGCCTACGCTGCAAAGTGTCAGGGTGCAACATACTCCCTCTTCCTCCTCCCCAACCCTTCCCAGGGAACAGGTTCCCTCCTTTCAGACCCTTCCCAGGGAACAGGTTCCCTCCTTTCAGACCCTTCCCAGGGAACAGGTTCCCTCCTTTCAGACCCTTCCCAGGCTCCAGGAGAAGAGCCAGGAGAAGCACAAGCGACGGCGTCGTTGTTGTCATTGTCCCAAAGAAATGATGCTTCTGACTGTGACATCATGTTGAGCACCTCTAGACCTGTTCATTGTGTTCCAAAATCTGCTGCTTATTTCTAAAAATATACTAGTGGGTGTAAATCTAAAGGTATTTAATCTTAAATGAACTTGGGCTGCTTAATTTCAGGACTTTCGGATCTATACAAAAAAAAGCCTAAACTTCAATAAATACTCTCAGTGACAAAAAATAATTGGATCAACTGCCTGGTTTTTCTCATCAAGACTTTGTTTCCCTCTCAAGGTTCCTTCAGTTCTAATTGTGCTCAGTTCATTCAAAACTCCACCACACTCATAACCCTGAGCTCTGCTTCTCACAGGTAATGATTTAAAGGGCATCAGGTTCTGAAGGACACAGCACTGATTGGCAGGGATCCACATGCCAGCTCACACATTCACTGCAGATTCACATCCAGGCACAAAAGGAATGTTAACATTTGACAATTCCTTGCAAGTATGTGTGTGGGTTTGAGAAATAAAAGGCTACACAGAGTAAATGCAAATTTAGCATTTCCAGAAGCCAATGGGAATGCTGTGCAACATCTTTAAACATGTATTTAATGCCTCCACACTCAAAGGCAGTGTAAGTACATTTCAGGATGAAGAGACAGTTGCATTCAAAATCCTTAAAGTGAGTTAAAAATCAGAGAGGGTCGTTTTAAAGAAGGTATAGGTCTGAGATTAGAAGTGCAGTATCATTACAAATGCATTATAGATCAGTTTGCTTGCAAAGAAAATAGTCAAAAAAATTACAATGGAAGAAAAGCACCTGGATGTGTTTCAAGAAGGTCTTGACTTTATTTTCTAGTAAAGCTGGAAGAAGTAAAGCTGTTTGCACAGCTGTGGGGTTTGTGCTGCCCATGTTGGAGCAGCAGCTCCTGAGGGAGCCCTGGCTGCTCCCACCCCCCCAGGTACCAGCCTGACCCAAGGCCAGGTAACAGCACACCTGGGCCACTGGCACGGGCACAGCCCCAGGAGCTTTACGGACTGGGAACTCAGTGCTGCACTGAGAAATACTCTGCAGTTCACAGCTTTGGTCCTTATGAGACAAAATAGGGGGAATATATTGGAACAGGTACTTTGTTAAAGTTGTGCTAAGAGGAATTGAGGTTTCAGGGCTGTCCTTGTCTCCTTGCCTCAGGAAGGAAAAGCTGATTCCTTTTTCCTTCTGTAGCTCCTGGTGTGGGGCTAAGAAAGTCCTGTCTGCAAAGTGCAATCTTCTTCTTTTAATGTGTGACAATCTGGCCTTGCTCATCCCTGGCTGTTTCAGCAATGTATTCAAGACAGCTCTTTTACAAAAACAGCTGTACTTTACAGTCCTCAGCAAGGACAGGGAATGGTTTGCCCAGTGTAACCTAAAGGAAGAGATGTCAAAATGAAGGAGCGAGAAACCAAATTCCTGCTGAGCAGTGCTGAGAGAAAACTGCAAATGTGTCTCCCAAGGGAATCTGTCAGTCCCTTCCACAACATTCCTGCTCATGCCAATACCCCCAAACAGCCTGTGAATGAAATCTACTGGAAAATGTGCTCTGAACCACGAGAGCTGACAAAAGCACTTTAAACTTACTGCACACGGTGCCTGTTTAAAAAATGGCCCCACCTGTTACTTTCTCATTTTTATCTGTTAAAAAGAAACAGTGACTGACAGATTAAAGCCTCCCTCCACAATACCTTGTACTACAGGATGGTTGTGAAATAGCAGGAGGTATAAAAGGCAGGAAAGCCAAAGCCTGCCCTCCCCAGCTGTCCTCAAAATGCAGCTGCTCAGGCAGCTCCTCCTCCTGCCTCTCTTCACTGCTCTGGCTCTCGTGGAAAGCAACTCAATAGAATTCACAGGTATGGAAACCTGTTTATCTGTGATATTTCATTGATTTCTGCACAACAGGTCTTATATAGGCAACTGAAGGGTAAAATGTTAAACATCTCTAAAAGTGAAACTTATTTTAATGTGCTGATGGCATGATGAAGGGCACGGCATCACTTACACCAACACCATCTCCCTGGCTCCAGCTGGCAACGTCATCACCCACCAGAGGAACACCGAGATCACTGCACAGTGCAGGATGAGGAGCAATGAAACCTTGGAACTCATTTACACCACAACAAAAAAAGCCATCCAAAACCTGGCTGCTCGGGGGAAGTAAAACGTCAGCATGGCCTTCTACGAGCCAGATTTGTTCTCCAAGCCCATAAAATACTCTCCATACTACATAGACTCGAACCAAACGCTCTTTGCTGAAGTGACTCTTCATTCCACTGCCCCAAATCTCCAGGTGTTCATTGATACCTGCACTGCATCTCCACAGCCTGATTTTGGATCGCTGACATACGACCTCATCAGGAGTGGGTAAGGCTGATTTTATTACAGTCTCCTCATGTGTGAGGAAATAGGATCTAAATGTCAACTGCACTTCTTTTATTTTTGTCTCTTCCACTTTTGTCTCTTCCACTTACCTTCTTTAGTAGGCTGTGATTGGAAGTGAGATAAATTTAAATTTTGCAGATAAATTTAAAGACGTTCCACAAACAGAGCTAGGAAGAACATGCACCACATCATGCTGGGCAAAGGCAAAAAAGCACATCACTGTATGGCCACGTGTAAGAACAGTGCCCTGGTTAAATGCTGTAGTTACAGTTCACAGCACTTAGCCAGAATGATTATTCTAAGTGGACTCTTTTAACAATCTGTACATCCTTTTGCAGCTGCAATAAAGATGACACTGTGGTAACCTACCCAGCATTTGAAAACCATGGCAGATTCAAATTTAGGGCCTTCAGGTTCCTGAGGAGCTTCCCATCAGTTTATCTCCAGTGTGACGTTGTGATCTGTGACAGCAATACCACCAACTCTCGCTGTGCCAGAGGCTGCATCTCCAGGCAGAAAAGAGCCACCTCTCCATACACATGGAAAACTAACACTGTGGTGGGGCTCATCTGCCTGAAAAGAGAACTCAGGGCTGCTGAGCACTCAGGTAAAAGGGGAAAAAATAAGTATATGTATGTGTGCACTTCACTCAGTTTTATTGTTGGTACTCCAGATAATAAACACAGCTGACCTGCTCTAGGCCAGGTTAAATCCTCCCACTTCATGCACAGAACAGGAATAAAAAGGGCAGTCTTGAGAGCAGAAACCAAAAGCACCATGCCTTTAAATTAGAGCTGCAGAGGTGCTTGTAAGACAAATAAGCTTTGGTGCCATTTGCAGTCTGATCTAGGGTAGTCGGGTACTGACAGCACAGAGAAACTACAAAATATGGAAAAGCTATTTTTAAAAGCTTGTTTTGCTACTCCTACTGTGCTTGTTCCCACTTTTCTGGAGCCCAAAGCTCCACCTGAGAAAAGCACATTGGGCCACTTGCTTTCACATATCAGAGCTAGGAAATATTTAGAATTAATCTTGCCCTTAATAGTAATTAGAATATTTTCTCTTTTTTTAAAAAATATTAACCTTTCTGAACTCTAGCAATATTTTAGATATGTTCCCATTTATTTCAACAGTGAAAGATTTTGCATCTACATGTGTGGAAGTGAACACATCTGTAACTCAAGGGCAAATATTCAAGTGCAAATATTATAAAACAGAATGAGTTTTACTGAGGAGCAAATAGGAAACCACTGAAACCACAAGTTGCTTTTTTTTTGCCCAACTTTGCTTCAGCAAATATCTCAAATCTCTTTCATGGTGACAGCACTGCTTGGCAGAAACTTGGCTGCAGCAATACCAAATAACTGAACATCATTATATTCTGTAGGATTGTTTTATTACTAATTTTTACAACTCTTCAGTACTACATATTCAGGATTTGCACTCTCTGTGGATCATGTAAAATGAAATATCTGAAAAAATGTTTATTTAATTCCCAGTTAAATCATACAGTATTCTAAACTTTAAGCACTTTATTTTTCTCTCTACACAAAATCCCTCGCTGATGTAGAAGCTGAAAAAACACCAAACCTGCAACAACACAACTTCTACACTCTGGCATTTGTGGTTTTAATTTCAAACATTCTTATTGTGGTAGCTGTGATGCTAAAGCATCACAAACACCAGCGAGGATACAGCTATCAAAATGTCCAGAGGTCACTTTAACTACTTCTGGAGATTTCTATTTAGTGTCAACTGCTATTCATATTTGTCACCCAGAGAGGGAAGAGGGAAAAGATAAATCATTAAATTAACAGCATTGCAACTCAACAACACTCAGAAATCCATTTCAACTTCTTTTGTTACGAAATAAAAAATCCAAACCCAGAACTGTCTCAATTTAATACTCTATCTCAAGTCACTGAGTTAAAAAAGTGTGCCTACCTCAGGACAGACTTTATACCTTTACAGGTATGAAGTACAAGATAATTAAGATCCTTTTGTCTTAAAAAATCTTTTTCTCTTTTTGAATCACTTTGAAACTGCACCTGGCAGGAGTTAAGATCAGGGACAACTGCAAGATGTCTTTTCAGAGCAAATTATCCTCTCTTCCAAATCTACTTCTGTGGGTTTACTACCATCAGGATCTGACAGTCTTCAAAAGACATCACTTTTCCTGGAGAAGAAAATACCAGGCAGAGTAAATAAAGATACTGGCTTGTACATGCTTATGCTGCTTTTGAGTCAACACTTGCTTCCATAGCTTTTGCCAAAAGTGTTTGTGCACCCAACTGAGGGGGTTACCAGGTAGTCCCTACACCCTCCAATTTAAATGGTGCACCCCAGAATCCAAGAGCAACAAACAGAATGAAGTTTGAAACTCAGCCTTCCACAGAAGAGAGATCTGGAGTCACAGTCCTACCTCCCCAAATGACAGCCAGACTGATCCCAATGGGTTAAAGGAAGTGTGATGCAGTAAGGAAAACTCCTGTGGTCTTCTGGAGCTACCCCAGCACACCCTGTCTGGGAACAAGAGCCACTTGAGAGGAACCATGGATGAAGTACTTGCACTTCTTAGGATAATGAAACCTGGACAAAGTCTGCTGAGCTCACATTCATTTCACTTCCTCCTGCACACTCAGTTTAGGAGGGAAAGAAGTATCAGAGTCTTGGTTTAGGTATCTCTTAGGAGCCTGGATTCCTAATTTAGGTGCCTGTACAGCCAACAAGGCTTCCAAAGAAGCCAGGCTGGGTTCACACTTCCCCAGCTCTCTAAAGACAGCTCCATAAACTGCCCAAATTAGGCAATGACAATCCAACCTTCCTTTTAGAGATGGAACAATAAATGTCTTCAACAGGAGTACAAATAAAGCAAAAGAACAAACTGCATTCTGTTCTACTGATAACACACTTGATATCAAAAATTAACACAACCCAAAAAAGTGAGCTGACTACATGTAGGTAAAAAGATAAGCAGCAACTCAGTTTATTTAGAGTACTCCACTGTTCAAACTGGAACTGGGGGACTGTTCATACAGCTTCTAGCAATGCTCTTTAAATAAATAAGCCACAAAGGGCATACAAAACTCTTATATTTAGGAAAAAAAACCATATTCTTAAGATCTTTCATAAAACTAACAAGTGTGTACAACAGTGGATAGAATTACAGTAACAAAATGTAAGTTAACAACACTGAGGTTCTTCATAGTTTTAACTGCATAAATACTAAGCTTTGTGAAGTGTAATTACTCAAGGTATTCACATTGAAACCCTCTACCTCTCTCCATTAGAAAACCCCTCGTTAGAATCATAGTGTGCTTCAGAAATTTTGTTTGGTTTTGAGTTCTGAACCAAGTCCATCAAGAGAAACATTTTATTGTCTATGTGTGTCTGAAGAGCCTGGATTTGGCAGTCAATATAGTCCATTAGTTTTTTCTCCATCAGATCCAGGTTTTTTGAAATGATCTTTTCCAAATAGGAGCAAATAGGCTGTTGTTCCACTCTGTAAGAAGAGCAAAGATAAGAATAAGTATAACCTATTTCTTAATGACAAGGGGCAATATAAAGATCTGGGCAACTGAACATCTTTTAAATGTAAAATTTCATTTATTAGGTAATGAACTTTGGAAGGCATTAGGTTTCCAGCACAAGCAAAATACCCTCCCTGCCACACTTTAAATCTCTTTTTTTTTCCATAAACAGTGCTATTGTATATAGTCATCTTCTTTCAACCTTGTTTTTTCAAAGGCTCAAATATGCATTAGTGAGCTTAATTACATAAAACAGAATCCACACAAGTCACCAATATACACAGAGTTTGTACTCTGTCAGCATGGCAGACTGTCCTTGTCAGCAAAAGTGCTTCAAGAGTTATCCAAACTGTGCAACTCTCTGGGTTTGCATCTACATTCTTTAAAAATACTGGAGCTGAGATATTCAGTCTCCATTAAATCCTGATTCCTACATTCCACTATTGTTCCTGAGGTACCAAACTGGCTAACTGTGACACCTGCACTGTAAATGCAACAAGTGAGGAGGAACAGGAAAATCAGTGGGATGATACAGATTATCATCAGTGGGATGATACAGATTAATCTTTCTACAGCAGAAAGATTGTGCCACATTGTGTGAAAAAGGGAAGATGTGAGAATTTAGGGGTAAAAGTAATCAAAATGAAATTATAGTAGATGAGAAAGGCAAGCTAAATGTGTATGATGATAAAAAGGATGAAGAAACACCCTTTTTAAATTAGATTAAATGGAGGTAGAATAAAAAACAGTTTAGTAAAAACAAATGATGTGACTTCTTCTAAAAAACTCCTACAAAAAATTGCGAAATTGAAAATTTGTGATGTTCATCACCACAGCCTTCAAAACCACGTATTCTAAGATTCACTATTGCTGCTGATGAGAAGAAAATGCTTACATTGCACATTTTGTTTAAGTTTGTCAGTAAATAGTCAATACTACTTTGAGAGATTCACCAAGCTTAACTCACCCAGCACTCTGAACACCTTCTGCTTTAGGCACTGCACTCTTCCCAAGGTGCCTCTCTCCATCCTTGAGCCGAAGGTGATTCACCTGAGTGCACAAGTTTTGAAGAAAAGGAAGAAGCACCTGTGGGTTGGCCACATTTGGAGTTTCACCTGCTTGCTGCTGCATTTGCAAAGATCCCATGACTTTCAAATCATTCCTGAGGTCAACTGCATTTTGCTGGGTAGGAAGTCTTTCAGAATCCAAAGTATTCTCTCTTTCAGGTACCTCTGAGTTCAGATCACGAGTTATTTTTAAATCTTTATACACTGCTTCACTTGTTAAATGATTTTTAACAGGCAAAGGTTCACTGGCTGACGGACTCAGTGATGACTGCAGAGCTGCACTGTGCACTCCATCTATTGCACGGTCACCTCCAAAGTCAGAATTTCTCCCCATGATCCAACTGAGTTTGTCTCCAAGAGGGAAACTGTTCTGATGGGGAGAAAAACCCATTTGAGTATTTGAGATTTCAAATATACTGGAAATTATACAGTAATAACAATAGATACTTTATAACCCAGCATTCTACTAGTAAAGATTTTCAAAGTAGTTTTAAACTACGTTCCTTGTAAATATGAAGTGTTAATTATCCTGTGTCTAAGTAAGAAAAGAGCTTTACTGACTTCATTTTTACCATGCTGTATCTCCAAAACGGAATTATTAACATCAGATGATTCAGAATTCTGTTGATACAGCCCACTTTGCAGGATTAGGATCTAAAGTAAATGTTCTGTGAGAGCACTTTACTTTTAGTTGAAGGTGGCATGGTTATAATGACCATTAAAGAGACAAACCAGCCCATCTATCTACACCCCAAACATTCCAGGGAAAATGCCCACCATCCTTGACCAGCAGTGACAATGGAAACAGGCAACAGGAGAGCAGTGAAACTTAAAATTACAACAATGCATAATAATAGTAATAATAATCATCATCCTGGAGAAGACAATCTTTACTCACTGCACTCATCTGAGTGGCAACAGATAAATCAGGATGAAAATGGCATTAAGTGTGGATTAAAAGTCCCCAGAATCTTTTTAGAGCATTCCTAACTGGCAAAGTGCCAGTTTGTGTTTGTGGAAAAGTGACTTACTTTCTGCTGACACCGGACCATGTCCATGAGCTGCTGAGCACCTGGAGACAACTTAGATCCCATGGATTCCATTATAGTTTGCACTCTGTCTAGATCTATGCTTGAGCCTAGTGAAGGAAAATCAGTTGCTAGTTTTGCAGACACTGCTTTCACTTCTAGAATTATTTTACTGATGAGTACTCTGTGTTTCTCACCAAAGGAGAGCAGCTATTGCAAGAAGGAAAAAAAATACTTTGGTTAGGGGAAAAACCATTTCATGTTTTCTTTGTACATAGAGGACAATGCATTGTTCTTTGAGTCTTGGGAAAAATTATGATGAACTCTTTTCCAAATTAAGTCAATTTCTCCTTACTATTATTCCCCATAAAATTCTGACTGGAACAGAGGTGCCTGAGTACCCCAAATATACATAAAGTTTTTCTAAGAATTTTAGAGTAGTGGCCACACAATTTTCACAAGCTTATTTAACCCTAGAGCTGACAGATCTAATCATAGATCTGCAGTTTATCTGGTTTATGTTTTTTTTTTCTCTAAGACTAAATTATCTGTATCATATAGTCTTCATGAAAAAAAACTGAGATACCAATTTAAATGGAGCACTCTGCCATCAAGACAAAGTACCAGCCAACAGATTTTTAAGTGATTATGTGAAGAGATTAAGTGTATAAAACCAAGAATTTTACTAAGAGCAATGCAATTTAGTCAATTAAGTGATTAAAAAGATAGAAGAAAAATAAAACAGTGCTGTTCAACTCCCTACCTTAATTCTACAGGATGCTGCAGGGCATTCAAACTGAAGGTACTTGTGGTATAAAGTAACCTCTTCAGTTTCACTAGAAAAATAAAATAAACAAGCAGTAACATCAATTTACAAGGTACTTTTTTTGTAGAAATACACTATATCAGTAAATATTTATATAAGAAACAAGACTAATTGGAACACATTTCTAATGCAGATTTATGGTTTCCAACAGCACTTTTAGTTTCTAGTTTTTAGCTGTTTTTTACTTTCTAATAGCAGCTTCAATGTTTATATGCAACGTGTAATGAATCTTATCATTTATGTAAAAATTTCTTGTATGGGTGCTTGCACTGTGCACTAGAGAAGCTTTTGAGGTTCAGTACATTATTCACCCATCCTCCCTGAGTCTCTGAGTCGACTGGTTTCTAGTTAGCTAATTAAGCAGCAGATGTGCCATGTAATGACTTCAAAACAAAACAGAAGCATTGCTTTATTTCCCCCGGCAAAGCACGGAAGGAAGTATTGAAGGGGAAAACAAAACCTTCTTTTTTAAATCTCTCTTGTTCTTTGAAGTACAAGATGACTACTTATCAAAGAGACTGTCACAGAACCCAAGAATGGGCTGAGTTGGAAGGAACCTTAAAAGTGACCCAGTGCCACCCCTGACATGGGCAGGGACACCTTCCACTGTCCCAGGGTGCTCCAAACCCTGTCCAACCCAGCCCTGGACACTGCCAGGGATCCAGGGGCAGCCACAGCTGCTCTGGGCACCCTGTGCCAGGCCCTGCCCACCCTCACAGGGAGGAATTTCTTCCTAATATCCCACCTAACCCTGCCCTCTGGCAGTGTGAAGCTATCCCCCCCCCATCCTATCTCTCCGAGCCCTTGTCCAAAGTCCCTCTCCAGCTCTCTCGCAGCCTTTTTAGGCAGTGGAAATGGCTCTAGGGTCTTCTCCGGGCCGAACAACCTCGGTTCTCTCAGCCTTGTTACAGACGCCAGGTCTCGCACAGCAGGAGCGCCTCACAGACACGCACAGAGCACGAGGCTGCCTGCAGTGAGCGCGGACCCAGCCCCGCCCGTGCCCGCCACTCACCCCGGGGCCGGGCGGGTGCCGCGGCTCTGTCCCCGGCCGGTGCCGCAGTACTCCTCGCCCACGTACACCTCCATGTTCCGGGCCTGGCTCACGATCCCCACGGACACCATCTCGGCGCCGGGCCGGCACTGCAGCCGCAGCTCGCAGGGCTCCTCGCCGCCCTCCCGCCGCTCCGCCACCACGGCCTCGCTGCTGCGGGGGGGGGGGGGGGGGGGAAGCGACACGCGTTGTCCCGCCAGCCCCGCTCCCGCCCGGCCCAGCCCGGCGCTCCCTCTCGCCGCCCGCCGCACTCACCAGGGCTCGCCGTCCCCCGCACCCCGCCGCAGGCACAGCGCCCGGGCCAGGCCGCCCGGCGGCGCGCAGGGCCAGGAGCACCGCGCCGACACACAGCGCGGCTCCCGGCCTCCCTCCTCCGCCTCCTCCTCCGCCGCCGCGCAGCCGCTCGACATCGCGGAGCCGCGGGCAGCGCCCGGCCGGGACAGCCGGGCGGGGCAGCGGCACCGACCGACCCTCAGCGGCGGCCGCGGCCGGGACGCGCCTGCGCAGCGCGGGGGCTCCGCGCGTGCGCGCTGGGCAGCGGCGGGACCGCCTGAGGGAGCGCCGGAGGGGGAGCGGCGCCCTCAGCCCGGGGGAATGGCACCCTCAGCCCGGGGGAGTGGCACCCTCAGCCCGGGGGAATGGCACTCTCAGCCCGGGGAGCGGCACTCTCAGCCCGGGGGAATGGCACTCTCAGCCCGGGAGAATGGCACTGTCAGCCCGGGGAGCGGCACTGTCAGCCCGGGGGAATGGCACTCTCAGCCCGGGGAATGGCACTCTCAGCCCGGGAAGCGGCACTCTCAGCCCGGGGGAATGGCACTCTCAGCTCGGGAATGGCCCCCTGAGCCCGGGGGAGCGGCACCCTCAGCCCGGGAATGGCCACCTCAGCCCGGGGAATGGCACTCTCAGCCCGGGAGAATGGCACCCTCAGCCCGGGGGAAATGGCACCCTCAGCCCGGGGGAATGGCACTCTCAGCCCGGGGAGCGGCACCCTCAGCCCAGGGGAATGGCCATGGGGTCGCAGAGAGCCGGAGTTAATTCGCGTAGAAAACACCGCTGAGATAACCGAGTCCAATATATGACCCAGCATCACTGTGCCAACCATACCTTGGCTACGTCCAGGCTTTCCTTAAACACTTCTGACTCCCGCACCTCCCTGGGCTGCCCATTCCAATGGCAAAGCACTCCTGAGGAGAAATTCCTAGTAATGTCCACCCCAAACCTCCTGCGGTGCAGCTTAAGGCAATGTCCTCTTGTCCTGTCACTGGTTGCTTGGGAGAAGAGACTGACCCTGAAGTTGTGCCAGGAGAGGTCTAGGGTGGATATTAGGAAAAAGTTCTTCTCCCACAGTGTGATCCAGCACAGCAGGTTCCCCTGTTGGACTCAATACCTCAAAGGTCTTTTCCAACTGAAATGATTCTTGGATTCTGTGAAACTTGCTAATATGTCAAAATTTGGAGCAGCGGGATTCTCCCGAGCTGTGTCCTGATAGTGCACCACACAGGAGAGAGGCTATGAATAAAAGAGGCCATAAATAAAAGATGAGTTCATTTAATTTTCAGTAGGATCTCACCTTCTGGAGTTGGGGAATGCTGCTCCTGAGGCTGTGGCAGACACAGACCCAGGGAATGGGGGTGTCGAGTTCTGCTTCCACCAGTGCTCAGTGCAGGAATGTTCAGGTTGTTCTCAGTTTGTGACTCTCAGGAAACTGACCTGAACGGGCTTTGACAAACTAATGCTGCAAATACAGCCAAGCATTCTGCTTTTTGTCACTTAAGGCATTGTTTTATAGGATTTACCAGCAATGGAAAACGGAATTTTCTCTGCTTTAATCAAATAATTCATTAAAATTAATTAATGTAAATGTTTGAGTGTGTTGTCTCAGCCTCATTTTTGTGTTTCTAAATGCGTGTGATACTTCTGAAATGCACTGCAAACTCATCCAGTTTTAGAAGCGTTTCTTTTCTGCTCTTGGTGACAATGTGGTTATGTGGAAGATGACTCTGATCCTGGAAGAGCAATGATCTGCACAAAATTATGGACTTCTGGTGAGGAGAATTGTGTTTAACATAGAAGGGACTGGGTAGAACCTCTGTTTTGGGGATTTTCATGTGTTCATATGCATTATATTTAAAAGTAAGGATTTAAAAATAGAAGACAAGAAGGTAAAATTTCAAAGAATAAATTGATCCACACTAGTTTTTTATTGAGCTGGCAGTAGCCAGGATAAACATCCTAACACTGTATTTGTCAGTAGCAGTATTTTGTGTTTCTAATCTCATATGATCTCTCCGTGGGATCAAAGTCCTTTAGAATAAACCAGTTTGATCCTGACACAGGACTCTCCAATCAGCATTTAAGAATGTGCTGCTTTTTATTTGCATTAGGCTGTCTGACCAGTTTTCTCACAAGCCTAGTGGATTAAATTTTACTTCCCATTTCCTCAGCAGAGATGCAGTATCAGAGAGCTTTTTCTGTTGTTTACCTTCGGAGCAGACGGTTCTCATTCTTCTGGTTCCCTGCAGAGCAGCCAGAGCCAGCTCAGATGCTGGAGTAGTTTCTCTGGGGAGTCATGTTAATGCACAGCTTCTTTTTGTTCACTTTTGGACTAATTTTAACTGGAAAGCCTTTTTGGATGAAAGGTAAGCTTTCTTTTTTTTACATATTCAGAAAGTTTCTCCAAGTCTGCTTGGACCCTGACTGTAATGATGCACACCTTTAACATTGAGCCACAGCTCTCCTTGTGCAGCCCTGCTCATTGATGGAATCTTGGAAAAGATTACAGGTTGAAACTTTTTATAGTTGAGCTCTTTGTGGGTTTTTTTCCTCCTGGATATCATAGGTATGTAAACCCATCATTTTCTATGCAGGACATTGGTTGTGACAACTGCAGTTGCTGTCACTCTCATCAATAACAGACACTGTAGAAAAATATTTCTTCTTCACTGATGTGAGGGAAATTCCTACAATTTAATTGGAATTTTTCATTAACTCATCTCCATTTACGATTTGGCTTCACATTTTAGATTTAAGTGTAACACCTGAAATGTTTCTTGGAAACTGGTATTTTTATGACATGTATCAAAGATGGTTTCCTATTTTCAGGTGTCAAAATTTGAATTGTTAAAAGATCATCTCCATGGTTAGTTCAACATACACTTCACTCATGAAACAGAATGGATTTTGTGATTTAGATAATAAAATTATTGAAGATTAAGAGCGAAATCACAATATCAAGTGCTGATACTCTTTCCAGACCGGTTTGCTAATACCAGCTTCCACATTTTGACTGCAATTGCAGCCTGTACTGTTAAACATATGCTACCTGCACCTACCTTTTAAAAATCCTGATGCTATCTAGCAGGTAGAGATCATCATTACACTGGAGAACCCTCCTCACTTTGAATGGCTGGTTGTGTGACGTTTTTGCAATTATGAATTCCTTTCAGAGGAATGGGGAAGCTGAGGGTGACTTTGTACTACTATAAATGTGAAGAAATCTCTCTGTTTCCTTAAAAAAGAACAATTTAATAAATAAGAAACCACTTCCATTGTTAAAACTCGTGTTATTGTTGATTCTGTTTAAAAGCAATGGTTGTATCTCTGTTGATCAAACCAGTTGATGAGCAGAGAAGAAAAAGGAAGATTAATTCAGCTTCACACATTTTTTTAAAAAGTCACTGGAGATTGTTTTTGTCTTTATAAAACCACTTACCTGAAACCAGATACTTGGCAGCCTTCTTATCTTTAGCTTCCTGCATTAGCATGTTGTTCTGGAGATAATTCTGATATCATGTAAAAGGCTACAAACCTTTTGCAAAGATCTGACTGTTGCTAGAACAAACAAAATGCAAGATTAGGCAATGGCAGGAGGCAGCGTGGTGAGCCACGTTTTCTTCCACACAGGAATTGGACAAATTGTATCCAGAGGACAACTAAAAGTGCTCCTTATTCAGGACAGTGGAGAAAGGAGAAGGCCAGCTGCACCAATTTGCTGTGGTACATCAGGTTAAAAGTGTCAGTCATGGAAGGAAAAAATGACAAAGTCACAAAGTTTATAATCCAGAATATGAGAGAATTAAGATTTTGTTTAAAGGCTTTGATGGTTTTTCTTTGTGTGCTCTGGAAGACCCCAGCTTTAATCTGAAGTAACTTTTTTTACAGTCAGTTTGATCATTCCTGAATTGTTTCACTTAATGCCTTATCCTTTCTGATTCTTTACCAATTTCAAACTCTATTTTCAGGTATATTCTCTGAACACACATCCAGACTTTCAACATTAGAAATAATCATTCCTCGAAGTCTGACAGGCAGAGAGAAACATCCCCCATTTTCTCATGAGGTTTGTTATTCTGATTTTCTTTTTTTTCTGATTGTCAAAACGCTGTCCTCCATTCCACACACACAATGGATGGTATACAGAGATTTTTGTAATGAAATGTGCCCCATGCTCTCTCTTCTGATTCTTAGTGTTTTCAACAAGTTTTAAGTAAATTTGTTCCCACAAAGGCCTGTGATTGTACTCTGAGCGCCTTCCAAGCTTCTAATCCTGTTAATGGCCTTGTAAGACAGACGTGAGAAGGGACATGAAGCATATTTTCATTTCTTCTGAGTCAGATTAGATGTTGAACTTGAGCTAACATCCATGCTGTCCGTGTTCTGGTCTTTGGATAATAACCAGAGGATTTCAGCCATGTAGCACCCAAAGGATACAAATGGTCCCACTGAGTGGCACAGGTTAAGAGATGAGTTAGAAGAGAAACCTGAGCCTCAATTCTCCAGTTCTGAGGTAACTTACCTTTGTGCCAGATACCGAGTTCATTTACTGAAGTAACTGTTAATGAAACAACATTAGTCATCTTTGTGCAAACCAATTAGGGGATAAAAGACTGGGAGTCGTTTATCTGATTTACAGAAGGAGTGTCACAAAGCATGATGTGGTACTTAGCAAAGAGGGCATTCATGGACTGTGCCCTCCTGCCTAAATGAAAATATAGATTCATGGCATTTACACTTTACGTAGGAAAGAATGTTCACTTTGCTGCTGAGAGTTTGAAATATGGAAGCCTGAGAGTTAGGAGTCTTGGGGTTGTTTACTTAAAACATACACAGTAGTTGGGCCTCTCTTGTCAAGCAAAACATGGAATAAACAAAACCCAATAGAAAAATCACCTAATTAAGTGATGTCTTTTGTTCTGTTTTCAGGAGCATTCAGATGACAGTCTATCTTACTCAGTTAAAACCAGAAATGGAACATACCTCCTAAAGCTGAAGAAAAATAAGTATGTGATAGAGTGTTCTAAGGAATTGTCTTGTTTCTGGGTTAGTTGCATAAAGAGAAGCATTTTTATACTGAAAAAATTCAGAAGAAACCATTTAAATGCCAGATTGTAGCAACTACAAAACAACTCTGTTAAATACTGTTTAATGTAGTGTCTCTGTTATGGTAATATCTTGCAAATAGAAGGGAATAATAGTTTTTCTAGCTTTGAAGAAATTTATTTTGATTATTTTTTTATTAGCAGTGCAAGACAGTACATTTAAGAAAATCCTTAGGAAAAATTAGAATTCAGTTCAATATTAGTTTTTATTAGCAGGTCATAGGGGTTTTAGCTCTGCTGTATTTTAAGAAATGTTTCTGTTTCTCTTATTCCTCATTCCTGAGCCTGTAATAGGCCAGGTCCTTATGCAACTGAGTCTGCTTAGATTCTCTATGGATATTTTAGTTAAAATAAATAATAATAAATTTCAAAATAACTTATTTTTCAAAAAATCCAGCTCATTTTAAAGTATTTTGCTTCATGTGCTTGGATTTTAATAGTAATTTAACATTGAGTGTGCTGCTAACAGAATGTAGCATTTATCAGGACTCTTGACTTGTTCCTTGTTTCTAGACCATTAAAAGAGCAGTAGTTTATTTTTGTTTCCAGAAAACTTCTTAGTGATGACTTTAAGCTGTACACATATGGGGAAAATGGGAAACTGCAGGCAACACCATCCAAAAATGAGGTATAGTACATAATAAAACATCCCCTTTGTGTCAGAATTTTCTCTGAAAAACCAGGGAAGCCAAGAAAAAATATAATTGGTGGGAATGAGACTTTTGTGAGTTTTCACAGTGGAGCATTTCTGTTTAGCAGTTACCAGTGGTCTAAAGATGAGGTTCACGAGGGACTGGGCTGTTTGTGGGGTGCAGCACTCCTGTTCCCCCAGGTGTGAAAGGATTTGCCAGGAGATTATGCCAAGCCTGAATTTGAGCCACCTTTGCATAACATGCAATTTAAAGTACAATGGCAGCATCAAAGCTCTAGAGTTTTTACATCCTGTATCAAACAAGCCTTATAAATACTTCTAAATTTAATTTCATCTTTAAACTGCTCAGTGAGACCTAATTGGGTGGTTTGTGCATGAAAGATCTCCTCAAAGCAGTTCTTAAGCAGGATGAGCAATGTAGATTAAAATATTAAAATATTTTACAATTTTATAAAAATACTATAAAAATTTTATAAAAATATAAAAGATGGTGATGGGTTAAACTAAAAAGCTGGCTGTGCTCTAGAACCAAGGGACCAAAGGCTACTTCAGGTACTCATGTCAAGGGATATTCTCCTCCAAGAAGGTCAGGATTACTTTCCAAGTAGGGAGCTCTGTAAATTTCTAACAGCCAGGCCTGATGTCATGCAAATAATATAGTTAGTTAGAAAATAAGTTTGCAGTTGAAGGCAGCCACCTTGCTGTGTCACTAATTATGTGGTTTTGTTGCATTTCAGACACACTGTTATTATCATGGCACTGTTGAAGGAATTGCTGACTCCACACTTGCTCTTAGCACATGTGATGGCCTTAGGTATTTTCTCTTCCTATTTTTTTTTTAATATTTCACCTTTTGATGAAGCTGAAATTCATTATAGGTTTTCTAGTTTCCCTAAACTCACACTTTTTCCCCTTTTCCAAAATCCCTTCACGGAAAAAAAAAAAAATAATATTAGAGAAATTGTAATAAATATAGGCAGAACCTGGGCATGACCTTAGGTTTCTAGTACTTGATGTAAATGTCGTGACCAGAGATACCTTTGTAGAAAAAAAAATCTTACCTTGATGAAGCTTTTGGTGAACTTAAAAACACTTCTGCAGACAACTTTGTCTTATGAATGGACACATTTCAAAAGACCAACCATTTCCATGAAAAAATGTTGTCCAAATTTGAACCTTTTTTTTGTTTCAAATACAGTAAAATCATAAACAGGATAAAATTCACTCATGTATCTTTCAGGTGAAGTTTCACAGAGAGATGTTGCTCACAATAAATTAGGACATGTCCTGGCAGCCTTTAAATGAATAGAGATAAGGGCTGAAAGGGACCCTTTGCATCAGCTCTCTACCCACAGTCCAGACTAATATACCAACAATTTGGCTTCATTCTCTTTTTTTCCCCTTCCTTTTCTAACTGATTCAAGAAGCCCTAACTTGTTGAGTATTTTAAATAAGTTCTGGTTTATCTTTTATTGGTCATTTGAACTTACCCCCATATTAATATGATTTCAAATAATAATTTATTTCAACATAGTGTCTAAGTATCCAGCTGTTATTCATTCATCTAGTCATAACCACGAGGGGAAAAATGATGAAATAATGTTTCATTCTGTTATGATTGTTAGGGGAATTCTCTACATTGGAGGCAAATGGTACGGAATGGAGCCCCTCAACACACCCAGCACATTTGAACATGTGCTTTATGAATTGGAAGATGAGCAGGGTATCCCCTTCCACTGTGGGGTGCTGAATGGCAGCCTGGAGCATGAGATGTTTGTGAAGCAGTCTGTGAAATACACATTTTCATCAAACAGTACCTCCAGCAGGGACAGGCTCCTCAGGGTAAATATATTTCTGTTTGTCCCTTGAGCTGCAGTCCAAGGCATCTCCAGGGCTCTTGCTCTGGCACAGGTGGGATTGGCCTGGCAGGACATTTCTTTGTGGCCTTCATTTCCATGGACACCAAGCTGGTGGGAGCCCTGCTGAGGAAATCCTGGAACAGAAGATCAGCACAATGGGATCTCACACAGCTCACAGAGCAGAGTCTGGCCAGGACAGCCGTGGGTAGGACATGAAATGCACAAGCTGCCATTCAGCTCATGCATCCCAGTGGCTGACCTGGTGTGAATTACTGACACAGAGATGTTTATGTGGTAATCTAACACAAATTGAGGCCACGTTACAAAATGCAGTGTTGCAAACTCATTATGTTAATTTACTGTGTTTTCTCATTTGCAGGAGAAGCGAGCTGTCCTGCCCCAGAAGAGCTATGTGGAATTGTTCGTGGTTGTGGATCACAACAGGGTAATTATATCATCCAACACTAAATACATTTTGCTGTTTTGCTAATTTTTCTCCTCTGACACTGTTATGGTATTTTACAGTTTTTGCTGAAGAATTCTGATCCTGCTGCAGTGCAAAAGGAAACAGTGGAGCTGATTAATTATGTTGATGGGGTAGGTCAGATAAGTTGCCTGGATTCAGTAGTTTCTATTTTATGATAGTGTTCAGAAGAGCAGCTTTCTTTCTAAAATATGTTTAAGTACTTCCATAAAGTAGAGTGTTTTCAGTTATACTTCATTTTATAGTCTAAATATTTTCATTTAATTTGCAATTTATAAATATTTTATATTTCATTTATAATTACAAATATCATATATTGAGTTTCAAAGAAACTGAAGTTATGTCCTGGTCACTATGTTCAGCTTATTGTTTACTCAGTAGTAATGAAGTCATCTTTCAGAATTCCATCAGAACAGCTGAGGGATGTTAATTATATTTTTTTTTTCAGATGTATAGAGCATTAAACATCCAGATTGTTTTGGTTGGATTAGAGGTTTGGACAGATGCTAACCACATATCTGTAATGGATGGTTCAGCTGGAGATGTGCTGAGTAGATTTGTTTCTTGGAGACAGAAAGATCTTCTGAAGCGCTCAAGAAATGATGTTGGTCACCTCATAATGTAAGTTTGCATTCAGTGGGAAAACCAGCCAGGCTGCCAGTGTTAATGTATATGATTTGGGGCTTGTCTATTAATTAAAATATACCTGGAGTAAAATCCTCTGCACTTCCAAAATGGTTTAACCTGGAAAAATGATAAGAAGCTATAATGGATTCTTAAGAGTTAATCAACTCCAGGGTGACCTCCAGAGGTCCCTTCCCACCTTAGCCTTTCTGAAATTGAGTGCAGTGACACAGCAGACTTAAGTCATTGATCATTATTTTCAAGCTGTTATTCAGATATTCATTATTAATTAGAATGAAACCCTGCTGTGGTGATAAATTCCTTCTTGACTTCAGGAAGACCAAATTTTGCCTTGCAATATTTCTTTCCAACTTATCAGTGTCTTTTAGTAGAAATCATGAACTTTCAACCCATTTTTGACACCACCTCTAAACTGCTCTTGTTGCAGAGGGAGAAGCTCTTTCAGTGGATCCATTGGAATGGCTTTTGTGGGTACTGTGTGCTCACATGTCCAGGGAGGGTCAATCAGCACTGTGAGTACATCATAACTTGGGTATGGAAGAAACTGGTCCTTGACCTACTTGGTCAAATCACCCTGGTCTTGGAGTTGGCTGATTTCTTTCATGGGGTTTGTTATGTAAAGACTTGTGCATATTTTACACCTTTTTTGTTTGTTTGTTTGTTTTTAGCACTTCCCAATTTATTTGTCAAATTCCAGCCCATTTGGCTCATTTAATCTTCAACAAATTCTTTTGGTCATCTTTTGTGATTCATCAAATTCAATATTGCATAATCTCATCCTTATACCATTAAAGTTCATAACCACAGAGGTGTTGGGATGGGAATGCAGCTACAAAATAATGGTGGGATTTTTTACTCTTTAAATAATAGAAAGTGAACATAATGCACTGTAGTCTCAAGTGTCTGGAATTCCTCACAATAGGATTGCAAACAGTAAAAAAAATTTTAAAAATTAGTACAAAACTATTTTTTGCCATCCTTGAGGCAGAACCAGTAACTCCAGAGGTTCCTGTCCTTAAAGTATGGATGCCACAACATTGTGGACAATCTCAGAAACAGATTCTGTTCTTTAGCTGTAGATTTGTTGTTGAAAACCTCTTTTGAAATCAGTGTCTAAGAGTGTAGAGAGAACAGAACAGAATCACACAGAGTAAAACTTTCAGTGGTGATCCAAACCAGCTGCCAACTTATTATCCAGAATATGATCCTCAGGGAAGGAGTGGCAGAATCCAGCCCCACCTGAAAATAAAGTGACAAATTGTCAGTCCTTGCTGCTTTCACCTTACAATACAGTTTGGTATTTTGCCTTCATAGTTCCTGAGAGCTTTGTGGTGGGAGTAAATCACTGGGCCCAAACAGTGTTTTCCATGGTTTCACTTTTTTAAACTTGATTCTCTTTATCAGCTGAATCATAACAAAATGTTACATCATGCCACAGTGGTTGCACATGAGCTGGGGCACAATCTGGGAATGAAACATGATGACAAGAGGTGTCCTGCATCCTATATCATGCACAGCACAGATAAGTAAGATTTCCAGTTATTTCATTTTAATAATTTATTTTGTTTGCAGTGACTATGCCTTACAAGCTGTGAAACTCCTATGAATCTGGAAGAGCTTTAGTGGATGGGGAGTTTGATCACAGAGGTGGATTAACTGCCTTAGTATTTGACATCATTTTAATTTATATGAAATTTTATTTGTTTTCTGACCCAATCATTGTTTATTTGTAACATTCCTAAAATATATTGGGAATTTTTTTTTTTAATAATAGCGTGTTGCTGGGGTTTTTTCACCCTCTTGAAAATGCTTTACATGTACTCACTGGGTTTGTGCAAATATGCAACAAATTATTTAACAGTTAATTAAAAAAAACAAAAACCTTTTGGCTTATGTTTCCTTCAGTTCATTTATTCTGTGGCTTCCCCTTAAGAGAAAAAAATCATAATATTTTATTTATCCCCACTTGTGTTAATAAATCAGAGTAACTGAACACTGGACAAAACTACTCTAGGAAGAAGCATTCCTCAGTTCTTCGGGACTTCAAGTTAAGATGAATGTTTTCCTGAGAATATATTTTAGTCAAACATTTTTAGACTCAGTATGGAATTTCTAAGGCCTGTTTCGTACAGGACACCAGAATAGATAATCTGATGGTCTCTGGCCTCTAAAAGCATTCATATTATAATAATATTTTAAACTTCTAGTACTGCACTTTAATGCAAATTAAAATAAAAATTAACTGTTTCATGATCTCCCAGCATTATTAAATACAATATTTATTATGGAGCAACAATATTTTAAGAGCTTGAGTTGTAGGTTCTCCTGTAAGCACAATATTTATAATAATACAATATTATCCTTTCCAGTGGATCCAGAAATTTCAGCACCTGTAGCACTGATGATTTTGAAGCCTTTATTCTAAACGGAGGAGGAAACTGCCTTAGAAATCCTCCCAAAACAAGTAATGTGTACAAAGAGCCTGTCTGTGGTAATAATGTGGTCGATAAAAATGAAGAATGTGACTGTGGCAAACCACAGGTAATGCATGAAATTGAGCTGGATACTTGTTGTATATTATATTATATTATATTATATTATATTATATTATATTATATTATATTATATTTTTATATTTTTATATTTTTATATTTTTATATTTTTATATTTTTATATTTTTATATTTTTATATAACACTGGCCTAATTGCATTATTTTCTGAGGAGTTTTCCTTGTAATTTTGCATTTTTGCAAGCAATATCAAAATAAATATTAGTCAAAGTTTAAAATCATGCTTTGATTTTGATGTGGACTCAGTTAAGGACTATTGGACTTCACATAACATTGAGGCAAAGAGAATGCTGAGGAAGAGGTGAAATTCAGAGCAGAGTGTGTGGGAGCACCACTGGGTTTTGTGCTGGTTTTGGCATCATGGATGTTTCTGTTCCATGACAGAGACTGTTTATCTATAGAACATGTACAGGTTTTTTAACTGTAACCCTTCAACTGTGCCTACACAAAATGACTTTTAAGAGTCACATTTGCATTGTCAAAATGTCCCTCCAAGAATGGGAGGTATTGGCTCATTCTTCAGAAGGTAAAAGTGTCTCAGAAAAGGCAGCAATAAATCAAAAGGCTGCCAGCAAGCCCTGGTTCCATTGGCAACCCATCACAGCAGGTGTTTTCTGCTGACTTGTACAAATAAAACTTGTACAAATAAAACACAGCAACAGTGTCTGCTGGTTCTTTTTAAAGCAGGAGAACGTGAGAATCTGACACAGTTATTTAAACTTTGGCTTGTCCATCCACGTGGACTGGTGAGTACTTTGCTGGCTGTATAAATAAAGCAGTATCCCCCTTCCAATGTTCTCAGGAATGCTCCAACCCCTGCTGTGATGCTGCCACCTGCAAACTCACACCTGGCTCACAATGTGCTCAAGGACTGTGCTGCAAAAACTGCAAGGTAGGCAATGCTTTATTAAACTAAATTGTTACTACTCACTGAGATTTTGTAATGTTTGAAAAGAGCTATCCTAGTCCTCTTGACACATTTTCAAATGACACTCACCAGTAAGAGAGCATGTAAGAAGAGAATTTGTCTTCTTTAAAATCACTGAATGTTCCCAGTTCTCTTTGTATCACTCTAGAACTTCCTCTGTTGCAATACTGACAGGGTTCTCCCTCTCTGGTCCTAGTTTCAAGTGGCAGGAGCAGAGTGCAGAGCAAAGCAGGATGTCTGTGATCTCCCTGAGTACTGCAATGGAAGCACTGCCTACTGCCCAGATGATGTTTACATCATGAATGGGCACCCATGCAGCAGCAGCAAGGCTTATTGCTACTATGGAGTGTGCCAGAGCTTTGATTCACAGTGTGAATCTATCTATGGCAAAGGTATGGTTGGCATTTAATGTGAACCCATTTGTAGGCTCCTGATAGACAGTTCCAATTTTTCTTTCTGGTATTTTTCAGACACCCTACTGAGATTCACTGGTTTGTTTTTTCTTTTTTTTCTACAGGGGCACGAAAAGCACCTGATATATGCTTTGAAAAAGCAAATATTAAAGGAGATAGGTTTGGAAACTGTGGGATGAAAGGTGGAGTGTACAAGAAATGCCCTATCCAGTAAGTCACCACCAAATAAAAGCTAATCCTAAAATCTTCAATATAAAAAAAAAAAAAAAATTATTTATTCCAAAGCCTTGAAGTGAGAGAGTTAAAAGAATATTTTTTTTAAATGCAAGCTGAAAAGTTGGAATGGGTTTGCACTGATACTGATTTTTATCTGTTCACCTTGTCTCTGATATCCTTTATTCCATACAGGCACAGTCTGTGTGGGAAGCTGCAGTGCACGTCTGTCAGTCTTCAAAACCTCCCAGCCTGGAGCGTTGTCAATAACGCATCCGGGGTTTTATGCTGGTCCTCTGACTTTGACCTAGGATCAGATATCCCTGATCCTGCCCAAGTTCATGATGGGACAGCCTGTGGAGAGAACAAGGTAAGAGGAATTATGGCAGACTGACAGAATATATTCCAGGTGGAAGGTTCTGAACTTCCAAAAACATTCCCGGGCTCTCTTGTTCATATGCCGTAACACAATAAAAATCTTTTGAGATTAATACATGCAAACAATTCATTAGCTTTTCAAAAACTGGGGTGCTACATTATCAGTCATTCAAATTATTCCATCAAAGTGCATCCACAGAGTTAGGCAAACCTGAAATGAATAAAGTTATAAAATTCTGAAATACTGAATGTTGTATTAGTCCTTTTTCTTAACATGTAAGTGAAAGCTGCAGACTTGTAAACATATGCAATTATATAGTATATTTATAAAAAGATGGGATTTTTTTAAAGTTTTGTGTTTGCAAGACACTAATTAGTTGTTGCAGGCCTGTCTAGGTTTTGAATGTCTTGATGCAAGATATCTGGGCTACAGCTGTGATGTAAAGCAGAAGTGTAATAACAACGGGGTGAGTAGATGGTGCTTTGTGTCCTGTTTCTAGACTGTGCAAATTCCCTGCATTTAAGCAACAACCAGTAAAGCAAAGCAGGTGGCTTTGCTTTGTTCTGATCTGTATTAAAAGTTAAATCCACTTATTTTACCTGTAATTCATGTTGCCAGAACACTGCAAACCCCTTAGCACTAACACTGAGAGGCATTTCATCTGAATTTCCCAAGGGAATTTTTTTTAATATTACTGAGCTGGTGAATTGCAAAAGGAAAATATTCATTTGAGGATGACAGTCTGGTAATTCCTGATTTATACATGTCTCTGTGAAAAATCAAAATGGAGTCCAAAGGTTGTAAAACTAAGAAGGTTTCTGGACTGTGATTAATTGCAGGCAAATAAAACAAATGTTAACTTAGAGAGAATTACCACGGGGTATCAGAATCCCTCAGTGGTTTGGGGTGTGATGGAGGGGCAGAGCTTATTCCCAGTTAATATTTCATGTATTTCTATGCAATACTATGGAGTATTTTTTATTTCCACATGCAATTCCATGCATGGAACTCCAAATCCATGCCGAAGGTTTGAGTGGCCACTCTCAGGGTGGTGTTGTTTGACTAATCCCCGTGTTTGGGCTGCAGGGGTGTGACAGCAATGGGAGCTGTCCCTGCCTGACTCATGGCTCCCTCTTGTTTGGGCTGTAGGTGTGTAACAACAACGGGAATTGCCACTGCAACCGGGGATGGGCCCCTCCATCCTGCAACCACTCTGGCTACGGTGGCAGTGTTGACAGTGGTCCAGCTCACACAGGTAGGACACTGAAACTGGCCCTCATTCTGCCCCAGGGGCTGAGAAAATAATCTAGTGATAACATAAAAATAATCTACTAATAACATACTCATGTTTTTTTCTATTGCATGCGAGCCAAATCATGGAGTGACTGGAAGAACAAACATTATTATTTGATAATTAAATAGCTCTCACTGGCCTTTACACACAAAGTGTTCTCCATCTCTTTGTCTAAAAGCAAAGTTCATAATCTGTAATTTTCTGAGGAAAATCTGTGTTCATTTCTACAGAACTTCATTGGATTTTACTAAATTTGTACTTTCGGAAAGGGAAAAATTGTTTTCTGTTTATTAAAAGTTTAGGAAGGCAAAGCAAACATGCAGAGCAGTTGTGGTAAGCAAATACAAAATGAATTTGTCTGCTTCAGAATTATTGAAAACATTTTATGGAAAAGGAAAAACGTTGCATATACATAGGGTGGGTAAGGCAGAAAGAACTTGTAATAGCACAAGGCCAAATCCTACTTTTCTGATTGCAACATGTTACAAATTTCAGTGAAGTTGTTAATTTTATTCTACAACAATTTGAAGATTGTACTTAAAAAAAAAAAAAAAAAGATTGAATAGCTTTTAAGTGATTTTAAATTCCACGGTTTCAATTCTTTTTCCCTAGATACATCACTTCGGGATGGGCTGCTGATTTTCTTCTTCCTGGTGCTGCCTGTAGCCATCCTCACTGCAGTAGCAGTATTAAAACGTGATGCAATAAGGAGAAGACTTTGCAGGAAAAGCAGAGGACAGCACAGGTATTTCCCTTCTTACAGGTGCTACTCCAACATGAGAGGGTGCCCCAGGTCAGTGCAGCAAGGCAGGTGGATGCTTTATCTGCACAAAAAAATCCACACCTCGTGAAGTACAGGACTGCCCTGCTAATAGCAGCAGTGGGGAGTTTAACAGCACATCCCCTGCTCCTTGGAAGTGCAATCCAGACACTCCACTCTGTTCTCAAGCATTTTTTTCCCAAATCCATTGCACTTTCCTAATTTTTGTTGATAATTTCATTGTATGGACACAGGGGCAGAGCATATTGAAATTGCCTGTCAAGTCCAGAACAGGATGGACTCAAAGCAGAATCCAGAGCTCTGAGCTGTAGCTTTGTCCTTGGAAAATGCTGCATCCCTGAAGGATTTCCTGATGATGTGGTTTCTCTTTCAGGGATAACAATGGGCAGGAACCAAAGCAAGGCAACAGAGCAAGTCATGAAACAGGAAATAATCAGGTAAAATAGATGGAGTCCTGGATTATTTCATGTTGGGTAATCCAAACTGCACAGTGCCTTTTCTCCAACACAATTAATCATGACTTTGTGACTTTCTGATACATTGAAACCACCTCCATTATTTCTTAGGCCAAACACTGGAGATGCTGCTTAGCCAGGTTGTGGGTCTAGTTCTGATAAAACTGAATAAAAATTATCAAAACAAAATGTTGCAAGATAATATGAAGAAAGCCCCAGCAAATGAGAACCAGTTCTAAAATGACCTTAGGTTAATACTGAAGAATCATCTACACTTTGTGTTTTCTGCTAATCTGATTTTCTGCAATGTTTTTTCCAGCCTGCTGCATCAAGTCACAATATTTTTACCATATTGCATTTTCCTGGCACAAGGTTTGTAGTGTTTAAAACCTTCTTCACTTCATCTTCCCATGTTTATGTTGCTGTAAGTGAAGTCACTGATGTCCTGTGTCCTGCTTAGGGGGATTTTTCATGCAGAATCATGAAACAGATTAAAGATTAGATTTAATTAATAGGGAAATTAAATTTAAATTAATTCGATAAATTAATAGATTCATTAGATTTAATTAATAGATTTTTCATGTAGCATCAATCATAGATTAAAGGATTAAAGGAAAAATGTTGGCATAAACACAGGTAAACGCTGCAAGGGAGAGGAAGGGGCAGAGAGAGGTAGGTGGAAATGCTAGAAACTGGTTAAAAAGGTAAAGAACCAGTTTAGAAATGTCAGGTGTCTCAAGTCATGAAATGCTAAACACAATGTGTTTTCCACACTTCAGGCAGCCAGTCCAAACCCAGCTTCCTGCAGCTTCCTCAGGACCTCAACGACCTCCAGTCCCACCCAGACCAGTTGTCTGAAATGTTTCTTGGGAGCCCTCAACCAATTCTGACAAGTGACTGGCCTGAAAAACAAATTAAAGGACTTCAGTGCTCTCCTTGTGCAGCCAAAATGCCTTTGGAAAGCACGTCCCTCCTGGAAAGCCTGGGTGCCAAGGGCCACTGAGCACAGATTTGGTGACAGCCCAGTGTTTTGCTCCTTGCTGCTGGCTGTGTTTGTGCCTCCTCTACCTCACCTTTTATGAATCAGACCCTGAAGTTCACTGTGCACAGGACTGAAGCTGGGAGAGTGTCAGAGAACAGGACTGCTCCCTGCTGCTGCCTCCCTCTCAGGCCACAGAGAAGTGAATTCAGCTGTTCACAGACATAATTCAAAGATGGGAGATCTGCACTTTTCCTCCTGGGCTCTCCTCTCCTCAGGACGCTGCCAGGGCCTGTGGAGCCAGGTCTGGGGACAGTCCCTGTGCCCTGCTCTGACACCTGCCTGCCATCAGCCCTACCAAAGCTGGGCCCAGAGCCCACCTCTCACAACCCACCAGCCGTGTCAGCTTCCATTTCAGGTAGTTTATAAAAGTAACCTCGCCTGGGGACACCAGAAACTCTGTAGGTCATGCCCTGAGCCTGAAAGAACACATCCATCTCTGTTACAGAAAATATGGGATATTGGGAAATACCTCTACAGCTCCACAGTGGCTCAGTGTTTAATGGGGGTTGCAGCTTGGCATTTTTCCTAGAAACTGATTCCACTACAAAAGCAACAGATTTAACTTTTGTCATTCTAAATGGGACAGTTAGAAACCAGCACTGATTTCAAAGAGGATGTGTGGAGTGACATCGTTTTCCAAATAGGCCTCCATCAGCTGTCTCTGTGTAGGAGATGGATGCAGGAAATCCAGGGAAAAGTCTCCACCAGAAGGAGCAGCAGCTGCAGTGCAGAGAGCACCTCGCTGCCAAGAACAGAGCTGTGGGTGTGGATCCACCTGTCCTTGGGGACTGCAGCACACCCTGCCTGTGCTCATGCAAATTTCAGAGTACAAGCTGGAAAAAGAGTGAATAAATTACAGGATTGCCTCAGCGAGAGAATATTTCCAACACCTCAGATGGCCACATCACTGAAGAGGTGGAAAAAAAGAACCCAAAAGAGATTGCTGGCAAAAAGTCTGTGTCTTCCAGGGAAGTGTCCTCTTCCTTAATCCCTCAGAATATCAAACTGTTATTATTAAATATCCCTGTCATTTAGACCTCAAATGTAATATGAGATTGATTTTATTTATTACAATTTAAAATAAATTCTCAGGGGCAGCACATTTGGTTGTATCTTTGTTTTGTGATCACAAAAGGCACCGCTGGGCACGCGGGGATGGCTCAGCCTTTGACACTCGGGGTGCACTGAAGAGAATTCTCGCACTTATTGTGACACCAGAGTGGGGTAAAAAATGGGTAAAACCAGAACTGGGTAAAACTTGGGTAAAAAATGGGTCAAACCAGAAGCAGGTAAAAAATGGGTAAAACCAGAACTGGGTAAAACTTGGGTAAAAAATGGGTCAAACCCGAACCGGGTAAAAAATGGGTAAAACCAGAACTGGTTACAAAATGGGTAAAACCAGAATTGGGTAAAAGATGGGCAAAACCAGAATTGGGTAAAAGATGGGTAAAACGAGACACGGGTAAAAAATGGGTCAAACCAGACCCGGGTAAAAAAATGGGTAAAACCACAAACGGATAAGAAATGGGTAAAACCAGAACCAGGTAAAAAATTACTAAAACCAGAACTGGGTAAAAAATGGGTGAAACCAGAACCAGGTAAAAAATTACTAAAACCAGAACCGGGTAAAAAATGGATAAAACCAGAACCAGGTAAAAAATTACTAAAACGAGAACCGGGTAAAAAAATGGGTAAAACCAGAACCAGGTAAAAAATTACTAAAACCAGAACCGGGTAAAAAATGGGTAAATCCACAAAGGGATAAGAAATGGCTCAACCCAGAGCGCGTTAAAGGGGCCGTTCCCGGCTCCGTCGTTTGCGCCGAGCCCGCCAGGGGGCGCCCCGCGACGCGGGCCCGGCGCATGCGCACAGCGCCGGCGGAAGCGGCGGAACCGGCAGCGCTGGCGGCGGCGGCGGAGCAGCAGCAGCAGCAACGGGGGAGCGGCGGCGCTCGGGTGGGGCTGTGCCTGCTGTGCGGGCTGCCCGCGGCCGGCAAGTCCACGCTGGCCCGCGGCCTGAGCCGCCGGCTGCGGCAGCGGCCGGGCTGGGCCTGCGCGCTGCTCGCTTACGACGAGCTCATCCCGCCCGAGGCCTTCCGCCCGCGCGCGCCGGGGGCGGGCCCGCACGAGCCGTCCCCATTGGTCAGTGCGCGGCCGCGCCCGTGTTACGTCACCGCGTGCGACCGCGGTTGCCAGGCAACGGGACGCGGCCGGCTCGGGGCCCGGTCCCCTCCCGGCGGGGCCCGGGGGGCGGCAGCGCTCGGCAGCGGCGATGCGGGGCCGTGACCTCTCGCCTTCCTCTCTCCACAGCTGCCCGGCTGGAAGCAGAGCCGCCGCGAGCTGCTGCAGTGCCTGGAGGGGCTCCTGCGGGCGCTGCTCACCGGGGCGCCGCTGCCCGGCCCCGCGCAGCCGGGCTGGCAGCGCTTCCTGGGCTGCTGCCGCCGGGAGGGGCTGCTGCCCGCCGCGGAGCGGGGCGCCGGAGCCGCCTCCCGGCCGCTCGTCCTCCTGCTGGATGACAACTTTTATTACCAGAGCATGCGCTACGAGGTGTACCAGCTGGCCCGCAAATGTAATTATTCCTTGATCTTCGGCATGAGGATGTTTGTAGGAAATTCAGGGCACTCCGGCTGCCTTCTTTCAAGCGCTCTCCTGGAGCGTTGGTTGTTCTCATTGCTGGATGTCTGTGATAGAGTAGCAATCAATGTAACTTTGTTACTGCCTTATTATAAATTGGTAGATCTTGTAAACCCCTTCCTAGAGCAGCCTTAAAGCACCTTCCAGTACTTAAGGAGACTCCAAGAGAGCTGGAGAGGGACTTTGGACAAGGGCATGGAATGACAGGGCAGGGGAAATGGCTTCCCAGTGCCAGAGGGCAGGGATGGATGGGATATTGGGAATTAGGAATTGTTCCCTGGGAGGGTGGGCAGGCCCTGGCACAGGGTGCCCAGAGGAGCTCTGGCTGCTCCTGGATCCCTGGCAGTGCCCAAGGCCAGGCTGGACAGGGCTTGGAGCAGCCTGGGACAGTGGGAAGTGTCACTTCCATGGCAGGGGTGGAATGGATGGGCTTTAAGGTCCCTCCCAATCCAAAGCATTCCATGGTTCTGTGTGTTGATCTCAGACGTTTCTTGTGCAGCCTTGAAGGTAAAATTCTGTTCCCTGTCCAGGTTTGTGTCCATGTCAGGCTCAGAACCAGTGCAGAAGCTCCTGATTCATGCAGAGCCTTTCTCCTGCATGCTGCTCTCAGAAATTGTTACTTGAACTGTTTAAAGACAAAATTGTCTGGTTCTGTTCTTTTTAGATTCCTTGGGCTTCTGCCAGTTATTCTTAGAGTGTCCAGTGGAATGCTGCCTGCAGAGGAATCGCCTCAGAAGTGATCCTGTGCCTGAGCAGACAATACAATTAATGGCAAGGAAAATAGAAATGCCAGATCTCAGGAAAAACACCTGGGAGCAGCACAGCCTCATTCTGAGTAGTTCTGATTGCATCTCAGAGGATGAGTATGTTACTGATTGATCCTAGAGTTTTCCCTAAGTGCTATTTTCAGTGGTAGAAGTTTCTTATTGTATCTACACAATGCGTAAAAAATATTATTTTTTACATCACCAGTGGTGATTTTTGGAGGCCAGGCTTGTTGGGAGCTCACAGCCACCACCCTCTGCAGAGTTAACCTCAAAACTCACAGCATTCCTACCCTGTCACTGAAAATCTGTGCAAATTGTCTGGAACACTAAAATTAATTTCAGTTTTTAATTTCAGATTATTTCACTGATTGCCTTAAAAAATAATTGAAATCTTGCTTTTCTTTTTTTTTTTTTCTGTGGCGTAGTTAGAAAGGAAAAGAAGTGTTATCTGTTTGCTTGCCATGGTTTACTCTCTTTTCCTAGTGAGCAGATCGTGAACTTGCTGGCCACTGCCTTGGAGAATCCAGAGAGGCCAAACGAGGAGGACACGGAGCAGAAGGTAGCACTGCTGGGCTTCAGGACACAGCTTTGGCTGCTGCCTGAGCTGCTGCTAACGTGTTGTTCTCAAATGGCACTTCAAAAGTCAAGTAAATTCAAAGTCTCTGCTTGTTTTCTTCCTTCCTGGTGGCCCTGGCCAGGAGGCAGCTCGAGCCATCTGTGCAGGCAGTGCAGTCCACCAGGCTGACCAGGCGTGCAGGAGAGTCATCTCTGAGGCCATGCAGGATGCCAAAGGTACCTCTCCACCCATCCCACCTATCCTAGCTGGCAATGGGAAACAGCCCCTGAAATTCCCTCGGGATAAACTGGTCAGGAATCCTGTCCCAGCAGGTGTGCCTGAGGCAACACCTTCACAACTCTGGTCAGTGTTACCTGTGGAAGTTTGTAGATTTAAAAACCAGAATCATATTTATTAACTGTATTAATTACAGCTTTAATAAGCCCATTTAGTACAGAGCAGCATTTTAGAGGATTTTAATACTGTTTTAGGACACGTGTCAATAAGGACAGGGCTTTGCATTCTGCACTGGTTTGCTCCTAAGATTTATACAAGGAGCAGCTCGGTGTCCTTAACTGAAAAGCTCAGCTCTGTGCCTGTGTTCAGGCTTCCCTCTGTGACCAGGGACAGGAGGGAACGGCTGGAGCATTGTCAGGGGGGTTTAGGTTGGATTTAGGGAAAGGCTCTTCCCCAGAGGGTGCTGGGCACTGCCCAGGCTCCCCAGGGAATGGCACGAGGCTGCCAGAGCCCCAGGAGCTTGGACAGCACTCCAGGGTGGGGTGGTTGGGGGGTCTGTGCAGGGCCAGGAGCTGCACTGGATGATCCTGTGGGTCCCTTCCCGCTCAGGAAATTCTGTGGTTCTGCAATTTTTTCTGTAAGCAAGAAGTTAAAAGTTCAGTTTCAATTTTGTTTTAGGTAGAAGTGTTCTCCCAAGTGAGATGAAGAGCCTGGCAGAAGAACTCAACAAACTGAAAGCAGAATTTTTGGAAGACTTGAGGCAAGGAAAGACTTTGAAAACCCAATATTCTGACCCTGCTACAAGTGTTATTTCTTCATTCCAACATGAGGCAATCAATGTAGTAAATAAATATATTTTAAAATAATGACATAGAGAATGTTGGGTGTTTAGAAGTCCAAGCTGCTGAGAGATCTGAGGTGCAGCTCCCTCCTCTGGAGCCCCTGTGCCTTCTCTTCCTATGATATGGAAGAGAAACAGTTTAATCAAGTCTAAACAAGCTGTTCTTGGCTGTGGAGATCAAGCCAAGAGCAAACCATCCTGAGATTTAAATTTCACAGAATCAGAAAGAGTTAACCCAGGAGGAGCACTTGGGAAACCACCAGCTCCACCCATGGAAGGATATGCAATTAAGAATTGACATGGGACCTAATTAGAAAGTGTTATTTTATTCATATCTTACAAAAGCAAACCTTCACAACATGAACTACACGACACAGAGTAATTTCAGAATTAACCTTGTCGTCTCAGAAATGTTCACTAACATTAAAATTTATTTTACAACTCTAACAGGTTTCATTTTTGCATAAAATCTGTTCTTTACACTGAGATACATATTATTAACAAAGTAGGTACTTAAAAGCACATACACAAGGATTGCTTAATGAAAAATGCTTTAGCAGGAGAGAGCTTTCCTGCAGCAGAACATCATTTGCTGTAGGTTTTCCAAGAAGCTTAAAATTAGTAGAAAACTTGCCAGTGAAGACTTCTAAATTACATTCCCTTTGTCAAAAACAAACAAAAAGCAAACCCCCAAAACATTCTAGAACAAAACAAACAGTAACAGATTATTTGTCTGGAAAATGGTGCTGGAAATTGTCCCAGCACTGAGTTTTATATTAAAAAGCCAATCAACATTTTATGTCTAAATCCTCTTCATCTAAACATGTGTCTGTGACAAAACAGCTATTTTTCTTATTGCCTCCTTCACAGTTGAAGAATTAACTGAGAAAATGAAGATGTTCAAATATTCAAATGTTCATTGGAATATTCAGTCTCAAAACAGTAAATGTGTATTGAGTGCTATAAATAGTGCATGTTAGAAATGTTCACAAAGCTATAAAATAAGCTATGACAATAAAAACAAAACCCCCACAAAATTCATGTTTTGCAACTACAGAACTTAACAGAACTGAGCTATGGAAAAATTCCATCTCCTTCCCAAACTTCCATTAATAACAGTTAAAATGCTAATCACCCATTACCTTGTAATGTGAGGATTTGGGTTTTTAAAAAAACCACCAAAACAAGTGAGTGCAGTGTAGCACATGGAGGACTCAATATGAAAAAAATTTAACTAAGGACTGAATCCCAGAATCCTGGACAAGTCTCCCTCCCTGACTCTGGGTAAGGCCTGCTTGTGCAAGGGATCATTCTTGGAAAGAATTTGCCACTACCAGCTCTGGTCTTTAAATTATAGTCAAAAGTATGTATAAATTATGGAAAATACACCTTCCAAAGCTCCTCAGTTGGCAGAAGGGGACAACGATGTCAGGGCATTGTTTGGCACAACTGAACACACAGTGTGATCATGGAACATGAACAGTCCTGGGAAGGACACAGGGATCCACCCAGGGATCTGGGTGCAGAGCCAAGGGATGAGCACCACAGCTGCTGCTGCTGCCCCAGAACCCCCTGCAATGAGGAGTTTGCCCAAGGAAACAGGGAAAAGAGTTTTTTCATTCCTCAACCGTTCAGAGATGTCCCAGCTAACCTTTCCCTTCGTTACTCAAGAGCAGAACCAATGGTATCCAGGCAGCAGCAGGAAAATCCTTCCAAACAATGATTTGCAAGGCTTGGGGATAGATTATTTCACACAGAGTTCTGTTGTTAAGAACATACATTCCCCACAATGGGATCCCCCCTAAACAAGGGCCTCTTTTCCATGAGATCCTGCAGGCTTCCTCTTGCTCCCAGCTCCTCCATCAGTGACCTATCCTGAGTTCTGTTCAAGGCCATAGTGGCTCAGGAGTCGTTTCTCTCAATCACCAAATCACGAGACAAAGAAAAGCCTCTAACAACTTTAACACTGCCAACAGAAGCCCCAGAGGGTCAGAACCCACATCTGTGCACATGGAAATTACTCTCCCTACGATACCAGCAAGGAAAAAACCACAAGCCAAGGAGCACTTGGCTGCTGTGGTCACTCAGTACTGTAAGGTGCTCCCTGGAGCACCACCATTCCACAAGTTTCCTTGGAAATGCCAGAGCTTAGGAACAGGAGAGTGCATCATCTATCAAAAAGGCAAGGAAAACCACTTCCATAAATTACTAATTGTAAAGTCTTCAAGAGAAATGTCTCTTATCCTAACACCACATTTGAGCCAAATTTAAATTGTAGAATTGTTCAATGTGTGATCCAAAGACAGCCACCCTTTCTGCCCTCTTTGACTGGAAAAAATTTTGATTCCAAAACCTGTCCAGGAGCAGTAACTTCTAACTGGATTCCAGTTCAGTCAACTTTTACTCCTTAAAATAAAATAAAGGATGTTTACACACACAGACTTGCAGTTTTACTTATAAAATAAATCTAAAAAGTATAAAGCAACAATGCATTTTTTTGGAATTACACAGTGTCCTGATGAAAAATGCAAATTACATTCTGTCTTACAAATCCAGCAAAACAAATTCTGAACCAGGCCTGAAACCAAAACAATTTTTAGGAGTGACAGTGTTACTGTTCATCTTCACTACACTGGAACCACTCCAGTGGCAGTTTTCTGACCTCATTACTTCAAGACTGCACAGCCAAGAAAGAACCCAGTTCCTCAAGCACAGAAATTCAACAGTAGGTCAGTCAGGTAGACAGAAACACATCTGGTATCCAAATTTCTATTTAATTAAAGTCAAAATTACTTCTACAGCTAAAATTCTTACACAGGTTGTTTTCCTACATTGATCTCACCCTGATCACTGTAAGTTTTTCCATTGGTTTCAGGAAGTTTTAGCTCCCATAACAATATAAATTTGAATAAGCCAAGCATTTGCTATTGAGATTCCAACCTCTGACTTGTGGAACATTAATAAAATCTCCTTGCTTTTAACAAAACACGGTTTGCTGATAGGAAAAGGGGAATATATAAGGGAAGCTTTAATTTGTCTCAAGTGGGACAAACCAAGGTAAAAGTGCATGTCTAAATATGGGAAAAGTAACAGTTCTTCCTTTATTTTTAATATCTCAAATTCTTATCTAGCACATAAAGTTATTATTCATTTTAATTAGATGTTTTACTCAGGTTTATGTTAAAGTGCCTGTCCTTTAGCCTGAGGGCTTCTAAAGATGAGTGTACACTATGAAACAAAATAAACAACTTCAGTTACCATTTGCCATCCACAATTCCTAAACACAACTTCAGTGTAGTCAGCTAGTTTTCCTTTGCATCCTGCATGGAGCCCAGAAAAAGCCAGAGGTCCTTCCCCTTACTCCCAGCTCACCCAAAGGACATCAAACCTGGGAGAGGGGACAAACCAAGCCTCCAAGTCAGATGAAATTTACAATAAACTGGATTATACAACTCTCAAAAATATAGGCAACCTCTCAGTTGTAGCCTGGCCCAACATAAAACTGAACAAAGGAGTTTGATTTGTAAACTTCTTGTTTGTTTCTATCAGAACTTCTATCAGCAGGACAGAAGTCTAATTGTGCAAAATTTAAATATCTGTACAACTCAGTTTAAGGCAGTTAGAAATCTCACAGAATATATATTAATTCTACAGGCTCTTCATTATGACTCTAAAAATTACCTCCTCTGAAAAACAATGACAGGTAAAATTTTGTAGAGTGTAGGTAAAATAAGGTATCTTACTTTTTTGTTTTTATAACTCATGAATGACAGGCTTTTAGCTCTTTTTTTTTTTCCTACCATAGTTTTATTCACAATAACCTGTTATCTTCTAGTTTTGTGCTAATAGTTAAATTAGTGTTTAAGTCCTAGCATGAAGAGTTTAGACTATACTAAACAAAAACTTATTATCAACCTTCATCAGATCAAAGCAACTTTTACATCAAATTGAATTTGTACGTGAAAATTGCTTGTGTTTGTTTGAGTAGCCAGGTTTTTAAAGATTTCTCCAAAGTCATAGAATGGCTGGGGTTGGAAGGGACCTTAAAGGACACACACCTTCCACTATCCCAGGGTGCTCCAAACCCTGTCCAACCTGGCCTTGGGCACTGCCAGGGATCCAGGGGCAGCCACAGCTGCTCCGGGCACCCTGTGCCAGGACCTGCCCACCCTCCCAGGGAACAATTCCTTCCCAAAATCCCATCCAACCCTGCCCTCTGGCACCATTCCTCCTTGTCCTGTCTCTACATGATGTGTCATTGCATTGACCTTTTGTGTTTTATGGATAATATATCTTGTGTTGCCTAGTAAACAATCTGGGAATTACATCCTATGGTTCAGGACACACGCTCTGCTTCTCCACTTGCAGAATGTTTATTGGGATTAAGTGCAAGCAACTTAAATTTAGCAACCACAGCATGTAAATGCATTCCAACCCTTACAGCACTCTTGGCTTTTTTTGAAAGGCTACATATAAAACAGCAACTGAATGTGATACAAAATTTCCCTGGCAAGTTTTACAAGAACACGGAAATCAATTTGCCTCCTCTGTCGAATTGATTAATGTGAAGATTCCTTATGGGAATGTGCAAGCTTTCCATCAGCAAGTATGAAAAATAGACTGTAATATGTTAAAAAACTAAACGAAAGCATGTTCTCAGTCAATGTTGATTATGTTGGCCTCTCGCAAAGTGGCAAGCGAAGTCGTACTTGTTTTTACACTTACACCCACAAATGTTACACTGGAAAGGATTTTCAAATCCGTGGCATCCCATGTGGATGGTGTAAAGGATATTGTCTGCAAAGTACATGTCACAGTGTGGGCAGTGGTGCAGGAGCTGAGGGTCCTGCACTGGCAGGGCTGGAGCTGGAGTACTCGGCTGGCTGTTGCTGATACTGGGAGTACTGGTGTGGGCACTGCGGTCACTGCTGGGCCCTGCCACGGGACTATAGTTCCTCTGATTGTGTGCGGGCCGCGAATCAGGGCTGGTCGGAGAGGAATTCTGAGGAATATTTGCTGACACAGCTGAAACTACTGCAGGTGCAGCAGGCTGCTGTATCATGAAAGGCTTTTCGTCTTGACAGGAAACGACATCAGGAGAGGCTGGATTTTGGTTTTCAGGTGGCAAACTGGACAACTGTCCTGCTAACGTGGAGAGCTGGTTTAAAGGATTATCCACCATGAGGTCTTGTGGATCTCTTGGCAAGCCACCGCTCGGAGTGGATTTTGTCATGCTCTCGTACGCCTCAGTCTGGATATTGGGGATTTCATGGGTGAAATCATTAAGGTAGTCTGGCTTCTGCACCACCATGGAAGGCGGACTCAGATTAATTAATGCTCTTCTGCTGTACCCCAAATTGCTGGTCTTCTTCTGCAGAACCCCCCACATCTTCTTGCTGCTCAGGGAAGACCTCGTCCCCTTGATGGGCACCATCTTGTGCTTGCGCCGGCGGTGGTGGGACAGGTTGCTGCGGTCGCTGCAGCGGAAGGAGCACAGCTCACACTTGTAGGGCTTCTCCCCGGTGTGGGACCGCATGTGAGCCTCCAGGTGACGCTCGTAGGCCGAGGCAAAGGGACACAGGTGGCACCTGTGTGGCTTCTCCCCTGGAAAATCAGAACAGGTTAGCCCACAGCACCTCGGAGCGCCTGGAAAAGGCTTTGTGTGCAGCACGGAGCGGCTCGTTGTGAGCCGCTCGTCCAACTTCAGTCACCGCCAGCCTCGAGCTCAGCTGGGTATCCTGGGAGAGTGGAGAGCACTGGGACAGCTCTGCCTCGCCCACAGATCATCAGCACCCAGAAAAATCCTGAGTGGAACTAGCATAACACACAACCCACCTGGGAACTGCAGCAGCAACGCCAAGGACTGAGTGCAGTGGTGTTGGTGTGGTGCCCTGGGTCCAATCTCACCCATGGAGGGCACTGGGGAACACAGGAATGTCTGCACCACCAAAATGTCACTGTTCCTCATGATAACTCTGAGGGAGGGATCCTTCTGGGACCTTCCAAACATCCCTACTCCTAAACATCCTGGAACTACCACCTAAATAACCCGAGCACACAGGCAGCCACTCAAGGACTGAGCTTTGAAAAAGGATCCTGCAGCTAAAGAGTTGTAACAGAAAACAAAAGCCAGGCATTCCCTGGTGAGCTGTGCTCTTCCAGATGGGAGATGGGATGATGGTCAGGGAGACCATCATTTCCTTTGCACATGGAGAACTTTGTTCTTCTATCAAATGAAATTTATAGATACAAAGTTTTCTGAGTATTTTTTAAAAAGTTAATGTAACATAATAACAGGCCAACACTTTTGTAATGCAGCACTTTAGGACTTCTGATTTTCCCTTGATAGACTGATCTAGGAGTTACAGATCCAGGACTGCAATGTCAGAAGTGCCCAAAGGATCTGATGTGTGTTCAGGTGCTGTAATGAAAGATCATCTTACTCTTCCTATCTCGAGTGCCAGCTCAATTTCTAAATCCCTGTCATGTGACTGATGAGCATTCCATAGTTTGGAATCACAGTCTGGGATACCAAACAGATTTCTTTTATTCCCCCTACATCACTGGCAGCACTCCAAGAGGAAAGAAATCTATTTTTGTGCTACCTCTAACTACCTTCATTGCACCAAGTAAAACCATGACTTCTCCATGAGCATCTCTCTGTACTTAAATATATACACACAAGGATGGGTAAAGATCTGGAGACTTGATAAAATGCTATGAGAAGATTGACAAACTCCCTGCATTCACACAGAATTTGCCAATCTGATTTCATTCTAAACTGGACACACAGAGATAAAAGTTTTGCATCACACGTAGCACAACACAGCTGGTGAACTACTCATTATCTGCTCTCAGACTCAGCATGAAGCCAATCCTGCAGTAGGCTGCACTTAATAATAATGATAATAATGATAATGGCTGCATGATCAGGCCTGGGTCACAATTCCTTTGGCAGATGTCCAGGATGCTGTACCTGCTTATTTACACTGCTCTGAGGCTCTGAGTCAGCTGCCACTTCCCTACTTTAATGCTGACTCATCTGAGCCTTCACAGCACAAGCAACCCATCCTCCTGGCCCTCTGCCAGCCTTCCAAGCCAAACAACACTCAGGCCTTGGATCTTCTTCCTTGAGTGAAAAAACAAACCAAACCAAACCAAAGTAATTCTTTTCTTGTTCTGGAAGACACAAGAGAAGAATTTATCAGGTCCTTCAGAATCTGAACCTCAGAACTCTTTGATTTCTGGTTGGTTGCCATTTCCTACCCCATTATGCCCTGTTGAAACAAGCCAACACTGCAGGGCCAGTGCAAGGAGCCCAACCTTTCCAAAATCCACCCAGGGAGCTCCTGTGTGGAAGGAATGGCTCCCAGCAAAGTGAGGATCTGACTAACTGTACCTGAGGAGGGCTACAGTCACATCCCAGTTATAACAGGTGAGTCCCAAAACACCACCTACCCAAGACCACTGAAAAGAGACTTGGAAATTTTGGGACAATCCATACTACACTGGAAACCTGTAAAAACTTTCATTCTTTGCACGACACAATTTTTTTCTGCTCTGCTTAACACCCTGAAGTCGAATGTATTGGTGTGATATACTTGACAGAGTTCATAAGCACCTATGTTTTTGTTTTCTCTCATTTGCCATGAAGTTGGAGGTTTCAGAACAGTTTAGGATATTTTAACCTGTATGAGAGTTTTGCTTTTCAGGTTTATACATCCAACAGTGGCCAATGCTCCTTAACAAGCCACAGTTGATAATTTTTCTGTTCACTACTGATATCAGTCACTAACTTGATGGTATGTCCTCACATTTCAATATTCTACCAATAACTTTATTCTTATTACTATGCTTTGTACTTCCACATCTAGAATGTTGTACAGAACAGGAATGTTTTCGTGGCTGAACAACAGAGGAAGAAAAGGCCCTATAAATCTCTGTGTAGGAAAATATACATTTGTCACTTTTCTCATCAGCACAGAAAAACCCGAAGATATTTTTAGGGCCCTTCAATTTACATTGAAGCTTTCATGCTAAACTTTACTCCCCTATTGTTACTTATAATCATAAATGTCAGTAGGGATTTGCACAGCTTAAATAGGTACACCTTTACAAAAACAGACTATAAAAACCCACCAATACCCAGTTACTGGTAAGAATTCTCACACTGCTTGAATTTGCCAACTGCTGACATGGAAATCCCAATGTTCAGTAAATCCCCCAAGGCCTCCCAGGCCAGCAGAGCAGAAGATCCCATACCTGTGTGAATCCTGATGTGCTCGATGAGCCGTGCTGTTCCTTTGCTGGCATAGTTACAGTATCGACACTTTAACTTCCCATCAAAAGTCCTTTCAAACCCATCCACCAACATTCCTGAGTTTTCATCCAGTGAAACTTCAACAGAAGGATGATCCAGACCATTCTGATCACCTTCTGTCCCAGCTGTGAACAATGCAACAGAGAGTTTAATGAACAATCTGTGGGACACCATCTGTCACACTGTGAGCAAATGCCAAATAGCTTTTGCTTCTCTCAGCCCTCGGTCTTTAAATATAGAGAATTATAAAAACATGCCCTGACTAAAACAAAGGTACATACACATCCTTTGTGACATGAAAATGACTATCAGAAGTGCTTCCATACTGCTGCACCATTACCTGGACTGTGAACACTGAAGTCACTCTCAAAAAAATCAAATTTATGGTACTGGAATCAGCTCACCTCCCTGGAGAGTCTCTACTTCCTTGTCACCAGTAACCGATCCAGAAATCATATTGACATGGTGAGTCTGCTGGGTCAGATATTCCTGAAAATCTTTCACAAAATCCAACGGTTCTGCCTTCTTTTCCCCCATATTGACTCTTTCATTTACAACCTCTCGTGCCTAGAAGGGAAAATGTTTTCAGAACACAAGTGTCATTGAATTTGGCTGCATTCATAGTAACAAGTTCAGGTTTTGGGTTGGATTTTAAGTGAAGAATTACTTTTATCACACAGCACGTGTGTCGTGGTTTAACAAAGTCTGGTTTTCAGTTGAGGGGGTGGGGACCTGGCAGAGCCAATGAGCTGCCTAATTTAACGAGCCAATCAGCTGGCTAGATTTGAAGATTGACATCCAGTTAACCAATCAGCAGGCTAGTATTAAAGATTGACACCCATTTAAACCACTTAGAAGAGCTGAATACGCCTCTATGAACATTTAAGGATGGGCTAGCGCATGAACACCCTTGGCTAACGGCCCCTGAAGATGTCACTGGCCTGGCTGGGCTCATGTGGCTGGGTCAGGCCGGGCCTGGCTGAGCTGGGCTGGCACAGCCGGGTTGGGCCAGGCCTGGCTGGGCTGAGCTCACATGGCCGGGTTGGGCCAGGCCTGGCTGGGCCGAGCTCACGTGGCCGGGTTGGGCCAGGCCTGGCTGGGCTGAGCTCACATGGCCGGGTTGGGCCAGGCCGGCCATGCTGGGCTCACGTGCTGGGTCAGGGCAGGCCCGGCTGGGCTGGGCTGGCACAGCTGGGCTGGGCCAGGCCTGGCTGGGCTGGGCTCTGGTCAGAGCACTGCTAGGCTGGGATTTCTGCCACAACCAGGCCGTGCTGCCGGTACCGTCCCAGCACCGCGCGGCCAGGACTGCGTGGCCAGAGTCAGCACGGCCAGGGCTATCTCGGCACGGCTCACAAATGAACTTTGTTTGCTCAGCTGCTTTTAGGCAGCCATGCTGCAGGCAGAAGGACAAAAGCAGCAGCAGCAGTTTTGTTTCTTTTTCCTGACACCCCACATGAAGGAAAGGCGCAGGAGCGGCGCCAGCGGAGAGCACATGATCAGCAGTGTCACACAGCGATTCCTGGACTGCAGAGCCTGGACAAGATCAGCCTTTCAATGATACAGAACTCTGTAACTGTTTCAACTGATAAAGCTTGAGAACAAATGAACATACCAGCACCAATCTCAGTCAGGAAAAGGAAAGGGTGAAGACACTTAGAGAAAACAATATGGACACTGAGGGCAGTAAAGGAGGAGTCAATTGTAGATGGGAGGGGATTGAGGAGATGCCTTAGTCTTGGGCTGAAATTCTTTTGTGATGCTATGGTGAAGATATATTTTTGATCTATCAGACTTTGTTTTTTCCCTGTAGTTCATGAAGTGCACGGGGGGATGCAGCATTCACCCACAGCCCCTGAGAGAAGGACACATGTTGGAGCATGTGGATGCTGAAAAGCTGTAATCCAATGAGAAGTTTGACCAGAGAGAGATGAGAAACTTTGCCCTAGGGATAGAACAAGAAAAACCTCTGTTCCCAGGGATAAAAAAAAGAGAACTTCTGTTTTTATGCTAGAACAGCTCATCCTTAAATAGTACCCCATAAGTTAACATGGCCTATGAAAGCAGCTTTGGGAAAGCTGCAAAATCATGGGAGGGACTTTCACACTGCAAACAGATTTTCCTTTCCTGGGTGGCTGATTCAGTGTGACACCGAAGCCACGAGAGAACTGCTTCTTATGGACAAGTCTCCATGGCATAGCAAGAGAGACTCCACTCCCTAGGTGGACTGAAGAAAGATTATTTTAGAGGAGGTAAACTGACTGAAAGGTCAGGTTTTGTCTCTTTACGTTGTCTGTGGGAAAGAAGAGGGTGTGGGGGGAGGAGAAGTGTTCTGAAGGTTTATTCTGAATTTCTTATCATTTTTTCTTTTAATTCTGTTACTAAAGTTTTCTTCATACCCTTTAAAGTTTTGAGCCTGGTTTGCCCTCTCCCTCCTAATCCATATCTCTCAGCAGGAAATGAGTAAATAAATAATTTTTAGTGGGTGCATGGGCATTTGGCCAGCATTAGACCCACTAGAGTGAGTCAAAGAACAAACTGACAACCATAAGAATAGTGGTTTTTGAATTTGTAACTCATTAAAGATCACCAAATACAATTTATGGGGAAATTGCTTTCAGTAATAGGTAAATGACATAATAAAATAGTAAATAAAATTTTAAAAAATACACAATAATAAAAATCATCCTGCCTTTTTAAAAATAAAAATGGATCATACCTGAATTTTAGTTCCCTGCTAAGTAGCAAACATGCTCCAAAATGTACCTCAACACGTCAGATAAAAAGCACAGAGCACAGCTTCTCCGCTTTCCCTAGAAGGAATAAAAAGGAGATGTGAGTCCATTACTCTTCCCAATCCCCATCAATTATAAGAAAGAAACCTGAAAAAGATTTATGTTTGAAAGACAGGGCTCTATCACTCTGCTGCTCTAAATTTTATTAAAACTAGCACACTTCCCATAAAAGTTTTTCAAAGACTGCATCCTCTTCTTCCCGGATGTTGCCTGAAGGACACTTCTGACTCACTGACTGTTTTCCAATAAACATCTGGCTCCCAAAACCCCAGATTTGGGTCAGTCACTTATGGGAACTGCAATGCTGGGAAACAACTGCATGTTGGTGATTAGCAAAGCTGGAAAGAAGCCTTAGACAAAGCACTGTTTCACAGTTCTCCCAAAATTTGACTTTCCTATCCTGAGTAAAAGTCTTAATCCAGTCCATTATATTGCACTGAAATGATTAAAATATTCCCCAGAAATCAGTGGTCAGGCTTGTTTTGGGGAGTGCAATTAACAAACCTATATGAAGTCTCAATTCACAATGAATTTGGGAAGACAGAGTTTGGGATACATTTGGAAGGAGAAAAACAAGTCTGTCACATTATTTCTCTAGACTATAATCAGAAATAATTTATAATGCTACCACTTCAATAAGAATATTCCTTATTTTTAATAGGTACTTAGGTTACCTACAGGAACCCAAGTTTTTAATTCCAGACCACATTTAAATATCTTCAGTGTATCCAAAGCTACTTATGGATGTTTGTTCATTTTTGGCATCCAGATGAGGATGTTCTTTCACATCTTACCTGAGCGAGCTCAACTCCCAGCATTGATTATCACCATTAAGTCATTCTGGAACACATCTTTATGTATCTATCTACCCACCTACCCTCTTCCAGGTGTCACCAGCTTCCTGTAGGCTTAGGTTAATTTGTGTTCCATTTGTTGGTGTCTCCTGCAATAAAGCAAAGACATCAGGATATGAATTATAATATTAAAGATACCTCTAATATTGAAGATATGAAGAGAAAAACAGAACAATGTGACACAGAATCCTGACCAAGCCAACTTTCCATGAATTATAATAAGAAATAACAATTTAAAATTAAACCATTTGAAACAACCTCAAAAGTTTTATCAGAAAAGCATTATCAGAGGAGAATCTGTGTGTGCCTTTGGGTAAGGTACTAAAACTTATTTCAGAGAATCACAGAATAGTTTGGATTAGAAGGGACCTGAAAGCCCACCCAGTGCCACCCCTGCCATGGCAGGGACACCTCCCACTGTCCCAGGTGCTCCAAGCCCTGTCCAGCCTGGCCTTGGGCACTGCCAGGGATCCAGGGGCAGCCACAGCTGCTCTGGGCACCCTGGGCCTGGGCCAGGGCCTCCCACCCTCCCAGGGAGGAATTCCTTCCCAATATCCCATCTAACCCTGCCCTCTGGCAGTTTAAAGCCATTTCCCCTTGTCACTCCAGGCTCTTGTAAACAGTCTCTCTCCATATTTCTTTTGTGTCCTTTCCTGTACTGAAAGGCCACAATTAGGTCACCTCAAAGACTTCTCTACTCCAGGCTGAACAACCCCAATTCTCTCAGCCTTACTTGGTTGCACTGATTGCTTTTAAAAAACACTTAATTTTTAAAGAAAATGACATAAAATTTCATAAACAGGTTAGGGCTCAACTGCATAAAACTTCCTTTCTCTACCTCATCTTTTTCTTTACACCAGTGTAGGGAAGTCACCACAATCTAAACACGACCCGAAGCTCCCATTTGTGCGCTCAAACCCCTCTGTGATTTTATGTGGTATTTTTTTAGAGCTACACAGCCAGCAGCTCTCCTTCTCAGGGGAGAATGACGCACATCTGATCCTTGCTGTGTCACTCCTGCAAACCAGAAAATGCAATTCTGATGATCAGAAACTGAGCAGCCCAGCTCGTGTTTCACACACCAGGGATGGGCTGATGACACCAGGTGTTACCCGAGCTCTGCTGACACAACCACTCCTCCTCCAGCTTCACACCACCAGGAGCAGAGCACTGGTTACTCATTTTCGACCCAGGCACAACTGCACTTAACAGGGGTCACAGGACTGAGGTGAGCTCAGTTTGCTGTCAAAAAACGTGCCAGGATGAAATATTCTGCCTAAATAATGCTGCTAAAGAAAGTAGTTCATAGAGTACACCCAGCAGTTTCACACATACAGTCAGAACTAATCCTGCAGGAATTATAAGAGCATAAAATATCTATGAGGACAGGTATGCAGCAGGAGAATTGAATTACTGTGAGCATATCTATGCATCCCACCTTCTTCTCGGGTTAAAAATGGGGGTGCTCTCTGTTCCATCTTTTCTGTAGCAAATGAATGAAAGCAGGAATGATTCCAACCTCCATCCAAGCCCTTCCAGGTCCTCCTGAAGGAGTTTTGACCGTGGGGAGTGGGAGTGAAGCACAGCGTCAGTGGCCACCCGTGACCTGTCATCAACCCTGAACGCCCTCGGTCGATCCAGCGCCTCCTCCTCCAGCCCAAGCGAGAGCGGGAAGCGGCACGGCCACGGAAAACCTCCCAGAAACCCGCGTGGCCCGTCCCGGGCTCCTCGGGACGAGAGACTCGGAGCTTCTGGAGAGCAACCAGTGAAGGGCAGCAAAGATGCTGAAGGGACTGGAGCATCTCCGTGCCCAGCAAAGGCTGAGGGAGCTGGGGCTGTTCAGCCTGGAGAGGAGCCCCAGCTGGGAGGGCCCCCAGCCCTGGGTGTCCCTGGGTGTCCCTGGGTGTCCCTGGGTGTCCCCGGGTGTCCCCGGGTGCAGGGAGCGGCAGAGCAGGGCCCAGGCTCTGCTCCGGGGGCCAGCAGTGGCACCAGAGCCACGGATGCACAGCAAGTTCCACCTCAACGAGGAGTAACTTAATTGTGAGGGTGACAGCGCTGGAACAGACTGCCCAGAGAGGGTGTGGAGTCTCCCTCACCGGAGATACCCCAGAACCTGTGCCGTGTTCTGGGATGGCTCTGCCTGAGCAGGGAGGTGGCACCGGATCGATTCCTTCCAACCTCACCCACTCTGTGATTCTGTGACTACAGTGACCCTGCGATTTCAGTAACTCTGTGATTTCTGCGATTCTGTGATTTCCGTGGTTCCTCTGATTTCTGTGGCCCCCGGCTCCACATCCAGGGAGCAGCCTCGGGGCTGCGCCGCTGACCCGGCCCCGCTCCCGGCGGGGCAGCGCGGCCCTCCCCAAGCGCTGCCCCCCGCCCCCGCCGCCCGGCTCCGTCACGGCACAGGGAGGCCCCGGAAGGAGAAGGAGGGAGGGAAAGGGAGAGGGAGAGGGACGGAAGGGCAGGAAAGAAGAGGGAAGGGGAGGACACGCAGCACTCACCGCCGCCGCCCCGCGCCGCTCCCGCCTCCCGCCGCCGCCGCCATGTTTGTTGTGCCTCCCCCCCCGGCGCGGCCCGGCCCCGCCCACCGCAGTCTCGCGAGACCCGCGCGCGCCGGCGGGAGCGAAGGAGGGGGGGTGTTGGCTCTGACGTCACGGGGGCGGTGGTTCTGACGTCACGCCGGAGGAGGTCCTGACGTCACGGGGAGGGCGCCAAAATGGCGGCGGCGGCGGGAGCTTGGCTGAGGGGCTGCGCGAAGGTGACGCCTCAGGGCGGGATGGGAGAATGGGGACAAGGGAAAGCGACACCGCGTGCTGCTGGGCTCTGGCAGCTCCCGAGCCCGCTGCTCTGGGGCGGGGGGTCTCCGGCCCGGGGCTGGGACGTGTCGGGTTGCAGGGGCAGCTCTGCCAGGCGTGGGGGTGGGTGGGGAAAAGTCCTGTTCTCCTTCTGCCCGGCGAGTTTGCGCGTGGAGCGGCGGTGTTGGGTTCGGTGCTGAGGAAAGCTCCTGGTGAAACGGCGGTGGGGAGGGCAGCGCCGCCCGGCAGCAGAGGCGCTCTGAGGCCGCCTTGAGGTAGCGAGCAGCAGAAGGCTCTCACGGAGGGTGCTGGCCCTGCCGGGGACGGGCACGGCCCCGGGGCTGCCGGAGTTCCTTTGCACACCGCTCCAGGGGTGCCCAGGGTGGGCATTTTGGGGTGTCAGTGCAGGGCCGGGAGCTGCGCTGGGTGATCCCGTGGGTCCCGTTCAGTTCGGAATTTTCTTGGTTTTGCTAAAGGCGCTTGAGGCGCTGGAGGTGTGATCGAGACACGCGTGGTTTTGCCACGCACGGCGAGACCTTCTCCTGCAGCTCCTGTGTGTGTTGTGGCTCTGGAAATAAACTGAAATAAAGATAAACCTACCCTAGAAATAAAGGCAATTTCCCTCCTCTGCTGGGAAATAGGAGCTGTGTGGACACCAGCTGGGATGGACACAGGAGTGGAAGTCACCAAGGCGAGCAAAGTGCGCTGAGGAAAACATTGCTTTGGGTTTTTTTTCTGTTTATATCTTAATGCTGCTGCCAGGTCCAGCATTAAAAATCTTGTTTTAGGTTGTAAAGCAAACAAGGAAACCAGGAGAACTGATCTTTAAAGAGCTGAGGTGGAGGTAAGAATTGAGATAAACAGAAAAATCAATGTTATCAGCAACCAATTCTCAAAAGCCTGTGTTTAGTAGGGCAAGAAGTCTGAATCCTGGAGCAGCACAAATCACTACCTACAGAAGAGAAGAGCAGGGAAAAAAAAAGGCAGGGAAGCAGCAGCCAAGGATTTAAATAATATACATGCTCTTTAAATAACTGCCTGAAATTAGTGATTCTACATGGCCTCTAAGAAAAAAAAAAGTGCACAATAATGTAATGACTTGATTGTTTATTTAGTTTTTAAATCTAAATGCTGAACTAAAACATAATTTCCACACTGGGCTGTTATTCCTCTGGGACAGCTGGGAGTTGCTGCTCTTTGTGTGGGAGTTGCCAGCATTAATCCCATCCCTTGGGTGTATCCCACTGGCTTTAAATCTTTTCAAGGTGACCTTTTTAGGAATATTCCTTTGCTCCTGCAAAGGAGCAAAGTGTCTCAAACAAGTACTGACCAAAGCATGGTTGATAAATGTCTGAACCTTTGTTTCCCCTGCTGTGGTGGGACACTTTTCCCTGCCACTCTCAGGGAAAGTGATGGGAAGCAGGGAAAGCCTGGGGTGGCTTCGGGAGAGGTATTCCCACATGGCTGTGAGGCTGGTGAGGCCCTGGCACAGGTTGCCCAGAGAATCAATCTCTGGCCACCCCATCCCTGGAAGTGTCCAAGGCCAGTTTGGACAGGGCTTGGAGCACTCTGGGGTAGTGGAAGGTGTCCCTGCCCATGGCACAGGGTGGAACTGGATGAGCTTTAATGTCCCTTCCAGCCCAAACCACTCCATGATTTTATGCTTTACGTTCCCAGTGATTCACCTTATTTGTGCCACCATGGAGGCAAACACTCTTTTCTTTGGGAATGAAGCAGTGGAAGGAGCAGGAAGTGTGTGTGGTTTGCAGCCCTGTCAGTGCTCAGGAAGCAGCACAGTGTTAAATAGAAATGTGCATGTGTGTGCTCAGGTTTTTCCTTTCAGCCCCTGCCAAGGACAGACTTGCACAGGTGGATGTTTGCACGCCTGGGTGTCAGGTGACCCCAGCATAGCTGCGTGTTCTGCAAATAATCCATTCCTGGCTGACTGCTCCCAGAACATGGTTGCCTGGGGTTTAATCTCTATTAAAACAATGTTTTCTTTATTTTGTGAAGACCCACAGTGACTCCAGTAACTCCATCATCCTTTGAAAGTGTTGCAGCTATTGCTGACCATCCAAATGTATTCATAATTTAGCCCTGCTCACCAGTGGTCGTTTTATGTCACCAGGGGATGTTGAATGCGAATAAACACTGAATTTTCACAGCAATATTAATTTTTATTTTCTCTTTTACCATTTCTGACTGTTTGTTGTTACTGGGTTTTATTTTATGCACAGCTGTTTGTGGCAAAATCAGAATTTCCTTATCACAGGAGACTTCTCCAGAAGAGTTCATGGATGTGTTTTCTATCAGTTCTTCAGCCAGGGAGATTACAAGTGTTGAAAGGCAACATGAAAGAGGGGGAATTATTAGAAGGATCAAAGGAATTTTTACTTCCTGACCCCAGAGTTTCTGCTGCTTTTGGAGGAATGCTGCTATCAGAGTGTGCATTGTGGAATTGCCCTGTGTTCTGTGAGCTAAGCAGGCGCCTGCTCAGGGCACAGCCAGTCTGTTCCTCACTCTGGGGTTCAGAACGAGTGCTACCAAAAATCTGTGTTGGCAGACACGTGTTTTCATGTACTTTATGGCCCAGCTGTGTCTCTCCTGGGGGTTTCTGTCAGCAGTTGTCGTGGTGAGACATTTGTGTCTCCACTCTTTAGACTGACGTAGCAGAGGTGCCAGAAATCTGTAGCAGAGATCAGCCCCAGAGCGGGCTGGGTTTGGGGAGCTGTGGGAGCAGAACAGAACCATTGTTCTGTCCTGCTCATTTTGAGACACAGTCAAACTTTTCAGGAATATGTTTTAGCTACTGCTGGCCCATTAATTAATGCTGGCCCATTAATTTTTGAGCCAGATCCTTTATGCCAACTTCCTTTAAAATCCTGAGGAATTATTCTGTTTGGAAAGCATATTGGCCTTCATACCAACTTGCCTTCACAAAGCCTGCTGTGAGGTAATTAAGTCTTTTGAACACAATAATTTTTAGGTCTCTAAGGGACAAATCTGTCACATTATCTATGTCCTGACAATCACTGTGTATAGCTTCCTCCCAAAAGCCCCTGTTCTGTTCATTTTTGTGACTTTTGCCACATATTAATGCTATTCCCCACAGTAAAATGCTCAGCTTCTACTCCTTTGGTTGAATAATCAATGCTTCTTGAAATCATTGTAATATATGGTGGACAAATGGGGACCATAAGCATAAATTACTTAGTTTTAGTTTCTTCCCATGCTTTTAAAATAAATCAACCAAATAAGACACATTAATTATTAGTTACACTAGCAATATACTAACTGTGGGATTTTCACTGTATGGAAATGAACTGTACAGAAGCATTCAAATGCCAGGGCTTCATCTAAAAAAATGTGTGCTCATTCTGAAAATCATTAAATGTGGATAAGAATTCAGTCTGAATACAAAAATCCACAGTGTAGTTAAAAAGTTAGGCCCTTTCACAGCAAAATGCCAGTAATCCACATGAGGGGCTGTCAGATTGCTTTAGAAACAAGAGTTGCTGGTCCCTAGAAAAGCAGGGAGAAAGTTATTAAAGTTTATTAAAGTTATTTAAGTCATTAAAGTTGCTAGCCCTGTAAAACTCATTGTGTATGTTATATTTACTCTTATCATTTTTGTTAATGAAAGTATTCTGTTGAAATACACACTCACTACTCTGAATATTGCAGTAGACTTGGAAAATCATCTATAAAAGTAAATACTATCAGCAGGGTTTATTTGCTGTAAACACTAAAATTTACTAAAAAAATGCTTGTGCATATGTTGTAGAATAACCTTGTGTTAGTAAACTTCCAGAAAGAAAACTGTTTCATGTTAAAAGAAAAGGATATTTTCTTTCAGGACACAGGGGAGGGGGAGTTTATATTTTCTCAAAAGCTTTCAAGCTGAATATTAGATGTAAGTTATATTTCCTAATCATGTACTGAATAAAAGCACGGGTAAAGTTATATATTGCTGTCTGCATACAAATCTAACTGTTTGCATGTTCTGTATTTGTTGCCAGCAGCTGAGAAGACACATGCCAGCACGCTGGGCTCCTTGGAGAGTTTCTCCCTGTGTTTTTAGATCCTCCAAATCAGAACTCAAGCCAAACGTAGCCAATGATGGACTTGTCTATGCTCCACTTCAAACGTTCACTGAAGAGGAGGCCATGCTGAAAGACATGGGTAGCTATTATATCTGCAGTTAAAATTCAGAAATGTTTTAAGTAGAAGGGATATTTTAGCTTAAAATTTTGTTTTCATCATTTATTTCTAGTCAAATGTTGAGATGTTTTGGGGGAGTTCTGCTTTACACCTTATGTTGCTTGGGCTCCTTACTTTTTCTTCTGACATGCACAACCTGTCAGAAGCACCACATTGCTGTTATATTGATTCCCAAGGAGACTGTTTATTCATTTATTTATGGAATATTTACATGTTTTCTTTCTTCTCTTCATTGCAGTGACCAAATTTGCCCAGGAACGAGTTGCACCTTTCGTGCAAAAAATGGATGAGAATGCGAAAATGGAAGAGTCCATCGTACAGGGATTGTTTGAACAAGGGGTCTGCACACTTTTACCTAATCTTTTATTTGGAAAGTAACAGCATTTTATGAATCTCTAACTGTGTCTTGTTCAGATTTTTTAGATGAAAAGATTGAGGGATATAATTCAAATGAACTAATGAATCATTAAAAATTTTGGAGTTGTCAATCACATGAGAACGTTCTTTACAGCATTATCACTCTCCATCTTTTACTGTAATTTTTTTTTCCATCTCCCCCATACCACATACTTCTCCTTATCTTTTAGTTCCTTGTCTTCCCTCCCTCAATTTTTTTTTAATTGGATAAGCATAAGTGGATGCTGGAAAGGCCATGACTCCAAGTGTTGATGGAGAAGAAAAACAGGAGTCCTCTGTGCCTTACTGGGCAGCCATGAAGACTTACACTGCCAAAATCCTGATGCTCATTCCTGGATTCAATTTTAGCCTTTCCAGCTATCAGGGCCAACAAATTTATCCATTTGCACCTTTCCATTTCAGCTGATGAGTATTGAGCTTGGGGAAGAATATGGAGGAACTGGAGCTTCATTTTTTTCAATCATATTAGCAGTGGAAGAATTGGCCAAAGTTGATCCAGCTGTGGCTCTTGTGTGTGAACTCCAAAACACTCTAACAAATAAGTTGTTTACCACCTATGGGACAGAAGAACAAAAGAGAACTTACCTGCCCAGGGTGTCCAAAGATACAGTGAGTCAAAGTCTTACTTGACCTAACTATTGAAATTATATGATTGTTTAGTAATGTTAGTGGGGATTTTCTTTTTTCAGTGGCTAATGTGTGTCTGCAGCTCTGGAAAATATGTGTGAACTTTGAAACACTGGTTAGAGCTGAGATCTGTGGTGATATAGATACATCCTGTCATCAGTAGCTGAGAGGTAAAAGTGGAAAGGCACTTATTAGTTTCATTAAAATTTAATTTACTGTGGAAAAGAACTGTAAAGCAGTTGACTTTGAGAGATGTGTAATTACACAGTGTTTCTATTCTTAATCTTCATAGCTGAAACTCAGTTACTTTAATGCAGTAGGTTAAAATGTCTGAATTTAAGAGACTTGTGCTGGCTTATAAGTATTTTCCTTGTAGGATTTATTTATATTTGTGAAAGTTAAATTGGCTTTTTCCCTTCCCTTGACAGTTAGGGAGTTTCTGTCTTTCGGAGGCTGGGTCTGGCAGTGATGCTTTTTCCTTGAAGACTCGAGCTGAAAAGAAGGGAGACTACTACATTATCAATGGCTCAAAGATGTGGATTAGCTTAGCAGAAGATGCAGGAGTTTTCTTTGTCATGGCAAATACAAACCCATCCTCAGTAAGTTGCTACAGAATTCTTGCATTTGAGTGACAGATGCTGATATATGAAACTGTGGATTTTATAGTAATAATCTGATGTTAGAAGTTAATATTCTGTGCACCTTTTCCTAGCTGACTGCAAACCTTTAAAAATATTTCCCAACAAAACTTGAGAACTTGGTGAGTAATTTAATAAATTCCTCCAACCAGGGAAATTAAAAATATCGGGATTGTGGTTGGTTAGATGAAGAGCACAGCACTGGTGGTGTTCTGATAACAGAACTCAACCTTATGTTTTTCCAACCTTTCTGACTTAGCTGACAAGTTCCTGTTGTTAAAAAGCAAAATGGAAAACAAAAAAGTGTTTTATAGTAAAATACGTCCAGTAAAAAATTACATAGCTGAATATGCAAGAATCAGGCTTGTGCCCAGTCTGGATGTAGGTAGTAGATTTTGAGGGATATTGGTATGAAACCCAGTTTTTGATTATTTTTAATTCCCCCCAGGGCTACAGAGGAATTACATGCTTCGTAGTGGATCGCAACACAGAGGGGCTTCACGTGGGGAAAAAGGAGGACAAGCTGGGAATCAGAGCATGTTCCACCTGCCCAGTCACCTTTGACAATGTGAAGGTATTGTAAGTTCAGGTCTTGAAGCTAAATTTGTGTACAGCTGGAACCTGGCCACGCATAAGGAAAGAATATTGACTAAATTCCCTATTTTTTCTCCTTAGACACACTGATTGTTGGGCATATTTTAGCATCTTCCTTCCGCAGAAGTCTAGAGAGGGGTTGGATTTCTTAAATTTTGGTGTAGTTTTTTTCCTCTGTCATCAGTTTATAGCCATGTGAATCTGGGAATGCTCTAATCAGGTATCCTAGGAATCAAACTGTGGTATCTGTTTTATGCCTTCACCTATGAGGAACAATTGATAAAACTTGTGAACCCTTTTAGTAATTTTAAAGCAGAATAGAACAGGAATAATTGGGTGGTTTTATTTTTTAGGTTCCTGAGAGCAATATCCTGGGAGAAGTTGGCCAAGGCTATAAATATGCCATTGGAATGCTCAATACTGGCAGGATAGGGATTGCTGCACAGGTGGGTGATGTGGTTTGTTACTGAGCACAGCCAGGATATAATTTGAGTTTGGCCTGAAATGTGTGGAATATTTAAAGCTGTTTAGAAAATACTTTATTAAAAGCTCGAGTGCCACTAGATGTCACTGTTCCCGTAGCAAAGTTACAGCAAAGGTGGGAACAACTGCCAGTGGGAAAATTCTCCTGTGGTGACATAAGCAATAGACTTCAAAAACATTAAATGGCAATTAGCTTGTCTTTGGTCGTTAACTTATTGCTACTGAATTTTTTCACATTCTTGTCTTCCACTATGAAAATTCATTTTACAAAGAAAACTAACTTTGGAAAATTTAACACACTGAAATGTATAATATTAATGCTTCCAGCCGGGATTGTATAGGGCTGGCAAATGTAACCTAGTGCTAACTGATGTTTTCCCAACAAATTATTTTTAAAAGTCTACTTATTTTAAAAATAAATGTGATTTTCTCTAGCAGAACTGTTCCAGTTCATTGTTGTGTTTGAAAATTGCACTGTATGGCATCTTAGGGGAAAATATTTAATGACCTTGGAATTATTTCAAAATGTTGTATTTTGCTGTAAAGTCAGTGTGGATTTCAGAATGCTGCTGATCTCAGTGGAAATCAGGCTCAGACCCAGAATAAAATTACTTGTGATAAGTTTTTATATTTTTACTTTGCTTTTGAAAGTAATCTTTTCTTTGTTTGTACTTTGTTGTGCAATATTTCTGTACTACTAATCTCCTTTATCTTTTGCCCTGGTTTGCAGACAGACCAGAAGAAATCCTCTCCATGAAATTGAGGTTTTCCACATACACTATGCTGATAATTGGGCTGACTTTTCCATCATTTCTAAAGATTACCTCTGATTAAACTTTGTCTGATATGGCATTTAAAAAAGGGCTGTGGGCCCTATTGTTCCCAGAGATATAAATAATAAAAAGACTCTGGCAGTAAAATACATGGTCTGGATTTTACTCTTAATTACTCCAAGTTGCACCTTAATTAAAAGTTAAGGTCAGGTAGTTGTTACATCTTAATTACTGCCTTCTTGGCACCTTCAAATTAAGAGAAATGGACCTGACAAGAACAGCAGCTCTAAAGCCCTGTGGTACTGAGTTTAGTTTTGCAGTAGTAATAGTTTTAAAAGATAATGAAGATCTTATAAAATGTAATTGTGGCTTTGAAAACAGTTTCAGATGGTTTTAGTGCAAGGCAGCTGCAATATTATTACAGGTGTTGAAGTTGATGTACTTTGTTCTTATAATTTATATAAGGAGATGACAAATCTGATAATGGGGCTGATTAGCAGCAGACTGCAATATTTTCTTTTAGTGTTTTCCTATGTATCATATTTTTTTATTTTTGTACATCATTAAATGTAGTTTTCTAAGCTGTCTGATGTGACACTTTACTGCTTCTGCCTTTGTGGAAAGACAAAATTGATTTAAATTCTTCTACAATTGTTCTGCAGAGTTGGAAGATAGTGCAAGAAATGTTATCTCTCCTTCCACTCAGCTAGGTATCTAACTTCTGAAATAAATTGCTAATTCTGGCAATTCAGTCTGGTGTCCTCTAGAAAATGAGAAATTATTTTGCTTATAAAATTAGTTTTGATTAATCATTCAGATTATTTTTCCTTTAATAGGGTAATGTAGATCTATAGACCTTCAGTTTACAGTCATTTTCTTATGCAATTACGAATTTTCCAAAAAACCAATATTTTTGCAATTACAGTTGACCCATAAGTTTTGTTCAAAAAATGAGTGGTAGTGTTTTCACAAATACTTGCCTGTGGTAAGAAATGGGCATGTAATAGATTTGTTCCTCAAACTTTTCTTTATTATAACTCACCTCAGTTTGTGTGATAACTGTAAAATTCTGGCTCCTAGGATTCTCTGTACAAGTTTTAGCAATTACTTGGTAGGAAAAAAACAACTTTTCTCCTGGATACCGACCTGCCTGACCAGAAGATGACCAATTTTTATCCTCTCCATTAGGTGCATTCAATAATTCAATTATTTTTTTTTTTAACCATATCCTTATTTTTCCTTACAGATGTTAGGACTGGCCCAGGGGTGTTTTGACCGTACAGTTCCCTACACAAAGGAGAGAGTCCAGTTTGGGAAAAGCGTGTTTGATTTCCAGGTACTTGTTAATGTTAATGTTTCCTCCAAGAAAGAATAGTGACCACAATAAACAGTAAAATTAATATTATGATTTGCATAATTCATGTCCCACTTCACGTCTTGTTTCTCCTCCTCAATATCTGAGAATGAATCTGCCATGTAAAATTCAGCAAGTGCCACACAAATAATTTAAAACTTAAAAATATTATTGAAAAAAATGATAATATATATATTACATTATATATATATTTATATAATATTATATAAAATATATTCCTTTTGCTTGATAATTTATTGACATTCTTTGAAAATAATACACATGGATCTCCCTTCTGATTTTAATGTCACACTACACTGAATGTGCTCCAGTTTTTATACCCTTTCATGAGGTGTAGGGGAAGGGCTTTTTCTGGAGACACTAGAAATGATAAAAAGATGAGGAAAACTGATTGAATTATTAGATTTCCTGTGTTGTACAAAGACATTTAGTTTTCATTATAATATCTGTTTCTTACAGCGAAAAAGACTCTTTGTTGCAAGAATGATGTATAGTTTAATAAGGAAGATACATAATTGTAATTACTCTGGTAATTTTCTTGTTAAAAGAAACCTACATCTCAGCTGAAGAGAAGGAACATTAGCACTACTCATAATTTATGCAAATTTTAGGAAGCACTCGTAGATACCTAGGAAATGATTGGAACTACGTCTTTGGAATGGGAAATGGAATTTATAATTGCCAAATCATTTTGGTATTTTGACCTGCCTATATATTTCTGCAGATCTGAGAGAACGGTGTTAATGTTCTAATAAGATGAAAGATTTCATTGTGTTTTAGACTACTAAATGTTCATTTTCAGTGATCATAATATTTGGGTGTTCTTAAATAAACCCATTCTTCTGTAAAACCGTTCAGATGTGAGCTCCATCACCTCTTTCCTTCCCCTTGAAGCCATTCCTCAGTCATGTCCTCTGTACCTTTAAGCTGCTTCTAAATTTTGTCTTGTGCCTCTGGGACAAGGAAAGGAGTTGTCACCTTCCTAGTTTTCCACTTCTATTTAAGAAATATTTGTTTACAAGTCTTCCTTGGCTGAGTTCATTAGGGAACCAGACCTGGTTTTGTCTCAATGAACAGCTGCAGAATGAAAACACAGCTCTGACTTCCTCATGCCTTTGTAACCCCGAGGAGGATGTTAAAAGAGGGATAAAATTATCCTTTATATTCCTGGGTTTATAAAGGTAACCCTCTGTCCAGCCAGTCAGGCAGAAAGAAGCCCAGTGCTCCTGAATCCAAGAACAGGAAAGGGGAAAATAGGACTGCAGTTCCTGAGAGCACTTCAGGGGCTCAGGAGTTTTCCCAAGCTCTGTCGATAAACACAGAAGGAGCACAAAATTCCTTCCCACCTGGATCTCTTGTTTTTATTTTAGAGTGCAGGTGCATTCCGTGGTGAGCAGAATGGTTGTTGCTGGGAGCTCCAGTGGGGCTGTGGCTCTGTCTGAGTGCTGTGGTGCCGTTGCAGGGGATGCAGCACCAGATTGCGCAGGTGGCCACGCAGCTGGAGGCAGCCAGGCTGCTGACCTACAACGCGGCGCGGCTGGCGGAGGCGGGCAGGCCGGCCATCAAGGAGGCCAGCATGGCCAAGTACTTCACTGCTGAGGTACCTGAGCTCCCTCACTCCAGGCCTTCATCCCACTGCTGCTAAAGCTCCTGCTGTTACAGTGTGAACTCGTAATTCATCTTGGCTGTGAAATCTCTGCGTGTACTTTTATCCCTGGAGGTGTTCGAGGCCAAGTAGGATGGGGCTTGGGGCAACCTGGACTAGTGGAAGGTGTCCCTGCCCATGGCAGGGGAGTTGGAATCAGATGAGTGTTAAGATCCACTCCAACCCAAACCATTCTGTGTTTTTCAGTCCATGCATAGTATCTGAAGTAAGTCACCAAAAAATAAGCTGCTCATGCCCCTAAATAAAATTTTTAAAACCAACCAACAACACTAAAAGAGGAAAGTGAATTAACACTTTCACTTACCAAGAAAGATTTCATTTTCTCAGAAATCTTATTGTGGCATGAGAAGTGACCCTGTAAAGAGTTCATTTGTGACCATTTCAGCTCTGCTGGTCGCATCTGTGAGTCTTAGAATGACTCAAAACTGGATGACTTTTCCCTCTTTGCAATTGCTGTCTTGCATACCACTGCTGGTCTTTTGCACAGAGCAGCATAGAAACTATTGCTGTAACAATTAGTGAAGTCCTGATGTCCTCTGGTTTATGTTGTTTTTATCCTAAAATGGCTTGCTGAAGATGAATACCAAAATATCCATCCTTCTTCCCTCCTGTTCTAGTCACTGCTGTAGTCCCTGTTTTGTTATTAATTAGGTACAAAGTGCAAGTTTTACTATCACTGTCTGAAGTTGAATCCTGTAACTCTGAAACTCGCTTCATAGGTTGCAACACTGACAACCAGTAAATGCATTGAATGGATGGGAGGTGTTGGATTCACCAAAAATTACCCAATAGAAAAGTATTACCGTGACTGCAAGATCGGTGAGTGCCACTTTCTTACCAAGTGTCTCTTGTAGCTTTTGGTGCTACTAAAGTTTGAGGAAGGAGGGCTGGCTTTTTTCCTCAGGATATTTTTCCTTGAAATTATATCAACACTAATTCAAAGGCTCAGATATAAAACTTTAGGTATAAATAAATGTATGTACCTGCAAGGCTAGTTAAAATATTTCATTAGATACCAACAAAATATGGACACAAACATTGTGTCCATTTCTATTAAGAAAATTTCTGGAAAAAAAAAAAAGAAATGAAAATACCTTCATTGTCTTTAAGATTTGAATCCATGTGGAGTTTTCTTTTCAAGGCTTTCTTGTTTATCAGGATAATCCTTGGACACAACATTTTGATATTTTTAACAACATTACCCTTTTGCTTTTATTATAACAGCGTTTGGAACTTCTTCATTTTTCTTGGCTATTTAAGACTTTCTTTTCAGGAAAATGTCTTTGCATCATATGAATGTCTTGCTGCTAGCCAGAAAAGTGCTTTCATTGTTACAGTTAATAAAATAGAAACATTTATATTATATAAATAATTACAATTCTGTGCTACTACTTGCACAGTAAAGCTTCATTTCATAATTGTAAAGGTTCTCACTGGAACTTTAGGATGATATTTTGGTCTCTCTTCATAAACTCACAGTGGATTTAGAGTCTACTAATTTGTTTTCTTCTCATTTCAGGTACAATATATGAAGGAACTTCAAATATCCAGTTGAGTACAATTGCAAAATTCTTAGCACAAGAGTACTGAAACCATAAGGACTTTCTTGATGCTGTATAAAAATTATTTCCCTGAACACTGATTGTAAATCTATTTGTAATTACAGAAGGCATTGATGACATCATAAATAAGAATACACCATCACAGTGAAATCATAGGGAAAACCATGAATTCCCCATTTCAGGAGAGGGAGTGATTCATGTGAAATCATGAATTCCACATTCAAATCCAAACTTCTTCCTGCCTGAGACACTTCCAAGCACTGGATTTAGCTCCCTTAGGTCATGCCAGCAGTTCGTCTCCACTTGGAGATTTCAGAGTGAAAACAAAGGAATCCAAATCCCTGGCATTTCTGTTGATCCACCTGGGAGAAGGGACTCTCCACGAGCAGCAGAGCTGGTGTGGGGAGTGGAGCTGCAGTTGGGGTGTGCTGCCTGCACTAGCATGGGGTGCAAAGAGGGGGAAGTGGTGGTTTCCTCTCTCCCAGGTGGAATGATGTCTGTGGAGCTGCTGTAATTGGAGTCATTTTTATAGCAGCCCTCAGTGTGTTCTTAAGGATATCTTTGTAATTAAGCCCTTGCAGCCCCAATTTGTACTCCTGAAAGGTGGATAATATCCACCTCCCTTTCCAGCCTTCTCAGCTGTTAAGGGTTTTAATCTAAGAGCCTATTTATAGTTCTCCTTTCATAAAAGGTTGAGTTGAAATCTTCCTGAAACGGGGTTAAAAAAGCTCTAGTAGTTCTGCAAAAGGACAGATATAAGCTGGGTAATGGGAGTGCTGTGATTCTACCTCACAGTGGCCTTTCCACATTCAATGCATTTCACAAACTTTAAAGAGAGGCACTGTTAATTTGCAGCCTAGAATTCCTTGCTCCTGGAAGTTAGTGGTTCTCTAGCACCGTTTTTCTCCCTTTTTTAAGAGAGAAAAAAGGGCAGGGGGTTGGGAAGTATTTGCTTTTTTTATTTGTCTCTGTTTACTCTAAAATTAGACATTTTATTTACAGCAGAAACCTCTTCAGTGCTGGAGAGCTAATTAACTAATAATCAAGAGACAGGAAGCTTAATATATGAAAAATCATCCTAATTGCTGTAATTGGCAATCTGTTTCAAGTGTTTTGGGGAGGGAAGGATTGGTTTTCTGGTTTTGGCTGACTTAGAGGAATCTCATTTTTAAAGCTTGCCTTTCACTGATGATTCACTCTGAGTGGAGCTTAGAACATTACAGGCTGAGACTCCCAGAGGATTTCCTAGCAAAACCAGGGCAAGTGACACTTAACAAGTGGGATTTGTAAAACAAGCAGTGCCTTAGACAAAGAAACAAGCAAGGATGAAAAGCACTATTAAAAAGTTCTCTGACTTCAAAGGGAAGTAACTGCTTTAGTAAATTAATCCCTCTATGTGCATACTTTGCCTGTTAATGGACAAAGAATTATTGTGGTGATTATCCTTATGCCAATAAAAAATGCCCCTCCCATATCAGTTTGATCAAGAGCTTTGAGATTTACAAAAATACAAGAGTAGGAAGGTAGACTAGATAGTTTCTGAAGTTTTCTTCTAGCAATATTATTATTAATCATTATCTTTATTAATACATTTCAGATTTGCTTGCAGGCTTTCTTTCAGCTGAATTGAAACAGCTGAGGAAATTCAGATTAGAATTAAGACTACAGACATCACAACACTTAACTACAGTTATTCTGCTCAACACAGTCTGTCTGTGAATCCAAAATAATCATAAGCACACTGCAAAATGCTGGGGTTAGGGCTGATTACTGTGCTGAGTTGTGGCAAGGTGAGGCAGCCCTTGGCTGCTGAGGTTTAATCTGCTTTACTCACGTGAGTGTCCACAGACAGCAGGGTTTGGTTTTTGCTGTGATCTCCTGGTTTGAGACACTCTCAGCTTGGCATCTGCAGTTTTGTGTGAGACTGAGGACTGGCAATACTTAACTGATTCAATACAGTGCCAGAAGCAAACCCTTTGTGGAGGAAAGTGCAGAGCTCTTTGAAGGACTGTTAAGGGCTGGATAACCAGGATTATGTAAAAAGACTCTCTTTGTGTAGAGCTGTGTCAGGTATCCATTTGAAAAAATAACCAGGGGAAAATGAGATTAATGTGATTCCTCACAGTCTGATATGGGATGCCTGAGTCCAGGAAACAACCTGAACATCCTCAGCAGCAATTCAGCAGTAGCTGATGAGCTTTTTTGTTCTCAATAAAGCAAGGTCAAGCCTTTAACTAATGTTACAGCTGTAAATATTTCATGTCTTTGTTATATATGCTGTATTTTGTACACAGTTTTGAAAGAAATAAATAATGTATTGTATACACAGTTCTGTGGAGGAGTATGTGCACAAATCAATTCCAGCCCCTGAGTAACTTTCCTTGCTGTTTTAAGAGGACAGGTACCTGTGTGCAGAGCACTGGCTACTCTGGTCACTGATTCTGGGGAGAGTCACAGAATGGTTTGGGTTGGAAGAAACCTTAAATCCCACCCCTGCCATGGGCAGGGACACCTTCCACTATCCCAGGGTGCTCCAAGCCTGGCATTATTTCCTCCCCTCAATTCCATTGCTGCTCTGAACTCAGATGTTTGGTTAGGAATGAGAATTGCTCTGCTGTTGTCCAGGCCCTGTTTAGAGCTGCCTGTGCTCCCCAGCCCTTGTTCTGCTTTGGGACAGGCATTTTTGGGTGGTCATAAATGGCAATTCTACATTTGGCACTGTGGGCACAGGCTGCAGAGCTGGTGTGGGCAATGCTGGGAGGCTTTTTGAGCTTTTAAGATGCTTTATCTCCTCAAGATGTATTTTATTAGTGACTTTTCCCTTTTTATGCCCTTAGTCCATCCAGTCTGTTGTCCTGGAACAGCAACTTCAGTATCAAATGTTGCATGTGAGCTTCCCTGGTTAGAAGAAAAGACCTGTTTTGAGAATGTATTAAAAAGTGCCTGAATTTTGGTTTTGACTTGATACAATGCTAATCTTGTATATCAGTTCATGGTTCTCTAATAATCTGTCATTTAAAATTGTTACCAGATCTTGCAGGGTTTGTACCAGGAGAGAATGACTGTGCCCTGTCAGGTTTCTCTAGTTCTGTTCTGGTTGGTGTTCAAGGCAGATTTCCATAGAAGGGTTTAATCACTACTTGGGAAATACTCAAATGCAACATTTTATATCATCTTTTCTATGCTGTTTTTCTTTCTTTCTTATTTTCTTTTCCCCACGTAAAGATTGTGTTAGAAAAGGCTTACATGAGCTACAGAGTTATTGTTCTTTGGGAGCCTTTTGCTATGTAAAGACTTTTCTAATTAACATGTTATTGCATTTCCACTTGAAAATCTTTTGGTGAGAGACACATTTCAAGTTCTTCTACCAAGCTAAGCTCTATTAGAAGCCCAGTCTGTTTTGAAAGCAGCTGTCTGACTTCCCTGAGCTGGTACTGGATACACAAAAGCTGAAGAAATGCTTTTCCTCAGCCCCAGAATGTATTCAGGCTAACTGGAAATTACCAGTGTGTTCTCTAATAGCTTGTTTATTGTTCAAAGGAACATGCAGCGTACACTGTAACATTTTTTTTTCTGGTGAAATATTTAGAAATATAAATCAAAAATATGTGCAGTCTCACTAGACAGTAATAGCGTTTTATATATTTTGTCTTTCAAGATCATTTGGATTTACATCTTTCTGAAGCTATTCTCTCTCTCTCAGTAACTGCAGAGCTGCTAACACTGGAGGACTTGGACAAACTAAAAAAAAGTCAAGTTTTTAGTAACTCCTTTTTAGTGAGGATAAAGAGGGGCTGTTTGCTGCCTTCAGTCAGGGACAGTCAGCCAAGTCCCAGGCAATGACCCAGCCCTCAGCTGAACAGAATCATTTTCTGATCATCCTTCTCATCACATTAAGTTTGCCACAAGAGTCTTGGATGTTTTTGGCCTGAATTGTTTTCAAGGACACCCTGTAAAATTCTCCTTTTCCCTAATTTGCATCCTAAGTATGCAAATTAAATGCAAATTTTTCAGTACAAACAGAGCAGGTTTTAATTGTGTTGCTGAGGTTTTCTGCTTTTGTTTAGATCATTCCCAAAGACATGATAATTACATGTTTGACATTAGCTTCTCTGGACACTCTTTGGTTTTCTGTAGAAGAAATTTGCTAAACTGCCATAAAAATAATCCAGGAATAATTAAAAAATAAAAGTTAAGGTTCTGGAAGCATAGTTAAGTAGTGAAAAGCTCCAAAGAACTTGTTGGGTCAATGGAGCTGCTGAAGATGGAGTTGGTCCTCTCAATATCTGTCCAACCAGGCTTTAGAAAGAAAATAATTTTCTGGGTTTAATTGCAGCAGTGCCTACATTTGATTGATAAGGCAGATTATTTTGACTGTTGCTTGAATAATAAAAGCTGCATTCAGCTGGATATTTGTCATAAAATGCATTTGAGTGCCATGCAGGATTCACAGCTTCCAAGGACCAAAGGAAGGTGCAGCAACAGATCTTCCATTTAATGCTGGAAGAATTTTAGCTCTCCTGTACTTTGACTTCAGTGATCCAATTTGCAGAGATAAACAATTCTCTGGCAGTAATGCAGCTTGCCATTATTTAATAATTATTTAAAATGTGCCTCGTTACCCTTGTGTAAGAATCTGGGCTGCAGGGGAGTGCTGGTTGTGCTCTGATTCTTCAGGGGCTGACACAGCACTGGCTTGAAGCACCCCATGGTCTGGTGTCTCAGACTGTTCTAATTTAATAGCAGACCTTCTCTATCCTGCTGCTTCTATTTAGAAGTGTCCAAAAACCTTTTTTTTTTTTTTTTTTTTTTCTTTTTCTCCCAACTGTAAAAGCCTTCTGGCACTAAATTACATCTATTCCTTGACTGAAACATATCTGCTCTATGCTAACCTCATTATCCAGGAATGATTTCTAGAAGAGGAAGTGAAGAATAATTAAATCATTCCTAACTGAAGGAAATGCTTCGCAGAACTATACAAATTCCAATTTGGCCAAGATGCTGTGGTTTCAGATTCTATTTCTGGGAAGGGCAGAGGGATGAACAGTTATTTTTGGAGTCATGGGCAGCTGGGTTCTGGCTGCAGTTTTCTCTCTTACCTTGAGCTGGGAGTGGGCTGGGACATCCCTGCTGAGGAGGGAGCACAGTTCCTGCCACCACCCTCCTCAGTACCTGCCCTGCTGGGAGTGCTGGTAAATTCAACTTGTCCCCCCTTGCTGCAGGTGTCACCTGCTTTGCTTGGTGCTGGCTGAGACCCCGAATTGGGGGATTTTCCTGCAAAATCCTGCCTCAGCCCCGATCTGAAGCAGTGGTGTCAGCAGTGGTGCCCTGCCCTTGCTGTCAGCACAGGGCAAAGCTGTGAGGGGACAGACACTTCCCCCACTTAGCCTGGGACACAGTGCCTGGGATAAAATCAGGATTGGATTTTGGGGGTTAAAAATGAGCTTGCTCTGCGTGTGCTCAGCAGGAGTGCCTGGGGGAGCCCAAGGGCTGGGCACAGCCCCTCATGGGGCTCTGCTCTGCACATCTTTAGATTTTCACGTTTTTCCATCTGCAAATCTCACTCTTCCAAAGCTTAAGATAAAAAGAAGGTAAAAAAAAAAAACCCTCACGACTAGCTCTTTTTATGAGTGAATGTTTGCAAGTAAATTAGTGATGTAAAAATGATTTATTAATTGGGAAAAATACAGCTAGCATGCTGGAAGAACAGCTTTTCAGTGCTCCACAACTTTGGCCTTTCAAGGAATCAGATCCCTGAAATGAGTTATGCATTTAAGAAATCCACTCAGAATTAAGAACATATGTCCTACTTTCCCAGCTTTTCCTTTAAAAGTTGCATATTACAATAATGGAGTGTAAAGAGTAAACTTCAGTGATTTGCAAAAGGCACCAGCCTTGTGCCTTTTCCAAACTGGTTGATTTATGTGCTGTTTGCTGTTTTTGAGAACACAAAACAATTAATTCATGTGTGAAAAGAACAGTGAATTAATCCTAGAGAGCCCTGGAGCCTTTAAAGACCTGAATCATATGTTGAGCTCGTTTAAAACTTACATAAGAAATTAATGTAGAATAAAGCCCTTTAATTTGAAAAGTGCATCTATAGTAGGTGTCCCTAGGATATCTTCTGGATCATTATTCAGAAAGGTTAAGGAGGACTTTATTTTTTCCTTTCTTTCTTTCTTTTTTCCCCCCTTATATTCAGCATGTATTTTCCAGTTTGCAGCTCAACGTGGTGCATTTCAACTTATAAAGAGGCAGAGATTTTAAAAAGAAACGGGGAGCTTTTTATTCACCTTCCACTTAATTTCCTTGCTGCCTTGCCAGTCCCAGCTTAATGAATGTAATTGCTACCTTTGATGAAAATACTATTATCAAGATCACACATTACATTGGAAAACAGTTTTTCTTTAAACACAGCTACTGCAGTCTCTAATTATGCATGTAACAAGTGGCTCCTGAACAAAAGAGCATGTTGTCTACAATTGCTAGGAATTGGAGCAAGGCAAATTTGAACAAAGAACAGATTAGATTTGCTCCATGCTCCACAAAGCCCATTCCCCTGATTAATTTCCTGCAAAAACTAAAACAATTCTCTCTTAAAAGAAACTAACCCTCATCCCCAGAATGATCCATATGCCATTTGTGTCAATCTATATGATGATAATGGCTACAGATTTAAATTATTAACTATTAGGTGGAGTAAAATAGGAAAGCTCTTTTATAAACTTACCTTTTCATATGTAAATAAGCAGTACAAGGACTTAAGGAACAAAAACCTGACTTTTCTGTGGAAACCAGGAGCAAGAAAGCACCCAGTAACTGAAAGTCTGAATTGTGCATGTATAATCCAATTATTTTGTCAGTTTACTCTGTGCTCCGTGTTCTGCACAGGCACTGCAGCAGGAGAACCAATGTCCTGTTGGGTTTTCCAAGGATGACACATTTGAGGGCTGATTTCCTTGTTTCCATCTGAGGAGAGTTCTTCTGAAAAGGCTTTCATTTAATTCTCAAAACAAATAATTTTGTCAACAGGGCTTAATGGGTCTAAACCATATTTGGAGATATATTTTGCTATCGTTCCATGGAAAAGCAGGTAAAATTTTGAATTTGTACTTGGCCTCGGATAAAATCCTGCAATATGGATTGAATTGTTTTTTTTGTATTTCTAATCCAAGGAATTAGTCACAGCAGTTTAGAACACAGTGTTATTTTTCACTCCCACTTGTATTGATCCAGGATCCCTAGCTGTGGTACAGGATGCATATGAGCCACAGTCAGGTGGGTAAAAGCCAAAAAAAAAAAAAAAAAAAAGAATTCTGCACCAAGGTGTTTACAAGCTGTGTTAGGACTGGGTGTGAGCGAATACAAACCAGGGTCTAGATTATTTTTTAAGGAAAATTGGTGAGCTTCTGTCTTCGAAGGAAATAACAGCAGGCATGGTGGTTTTGGTGCCAGCAGTGGCAAAGTGAGGTGGCAGAGGTGTGTGTAATAGCAGCCTTTTTTCTCTGCACAAAAGCTGCCAGAGTCTTTGTGTCCTCAAAATGTCACTGCAGAGATCCCAGGAATAATCCTGCCCCTGTCACACCTGTCCTTTATCCCTCTCAGTCCCAAAACCTGCTTTGTTTGCAGGTTATCACAGTTCTTCCCAGTTCACATTATTTGTAGTCATATAAAATCTTTAAAATCTACCTTGCTGATCAGGAAAAAAAAAAAAAAAAAAACAAAACCAAAACCCCTCCTAATTTTAAATGTGGATAGAACTAACCAAGATGTAATTATGACACCAAATGAAATTACTTGGAACATAAAATCCTTCTTCACCATCTTTAAGAAACTGAATTAAAGAAAATGTAAGACATTTCTTAGAAATTAAAATAATTTCTGCTTCCAGACAGTTTTCCTTGAGTGTTCCAGATACTATGGGTCTTCTGATGATGGGACACCACAGAGCCTGCACTGGTGGGAAAAATCCATGAGAACAGCCCCATGGTTTTGGGGCTTCTGGCTGCAAATATCTGAGACAAAACAGAGCAGGTCTATAATTGCTACGTGGGGAAGCTGGAGAACAAAACCAGTATATTCACAAAATCCAGGATAACTTGTGGTTCGGTTCCCTGTCCCCCCTCAAACAATTTGAAAGCAATCTCCTGAGTCTGGGGCAGCACCTTTGTGTACTTTTCTGAGAAAGTGTCAGGATGTGAGTTTTTCTCCTTTTAGAGACAAATCCATTGTTCATCTCTTGTTTTAATGTAGCATTTGCTCAACACACTGTAAAAATAGCTGACTGGGGAGCTTGGCAACATTCCAATGGCACTTGGAATATTTAGCCCTTTGTCACACTGTCCCTATTTGGGTCTCACATCAGCCAAATGCAGAAGTTTAGCACAGTTCCTGGTGTAACCCACAAATCTGTGTTTTTCTAGGTGTGATGTAGCACCTAATAATGCTTTTTTTTAGCACAGCCATTGTCTGGAATAAACATTAATTCACAAACCCCCCCGTGGCCCCTGGTGCAGGGGCTGCATGGGGACACAGCAGATTTCTCTGGGGGTGTGATGCACCTGATTGCCCTGGAGGATGGCTTATTTTGTATGGGTAGATCAACCAGAAACTAAAAACTCCAGCCCTGAAGCCTGCACATGGTGCTACAGTGAATGGAAAGGAACCAGCCCCAGCCCCAGCTCTGGCTCCTGTAGGGAGTCCTCCTCTGACAGGGAAGTGCTGCTCCCTCCCTTTGCACAGTGACAGGACACTTGTGCTGATCACAAACTGGGATCTAACTATTATTAGCCAGTGGCAGGGAAGAGTAAATAGTGGACCAAAGAGGATGATAAAGAACTGTAAAGCAGAAGGCTTTAGTGAGGTTTTACCCACCTCAGTCCCCTTCTCCGTCCAGTTCTTAAAATAACGCAGAGCAGGGGGCAGACCTTGCATCCACATTTAAATAACCCCAGAGCAAATAATCCCTTTGCTTTCAAATAATCCCAGTGGGAATGCAAAAGGGAAAGAGTCAGTGCAGAGCCACTGATGCCTTGTGCAGGCTGCCCTAGAGCAGAGGCTGGACAGAGCTAAAGAATAAAGCAGGGATTTATTCAAAGGATCTCCTCATGGATCCACCTTGGGCAGCACCAGAGCCCAGCCAGGGCTGCACCCAAGATGAACCAAAATGGTCCCAAAATGCACGAGCGCTCCTGGGGGCTCTCACTGGGATCAGCTCTGCTCCATTTGCACCTTGCAGTTCATTGTCCCATTCCAGCTCCAGCCCATGCACTCCCATCCTGCTTGTTTTTCTCTCTCCAGCCCACGCTGTTTGTGCTCCTGGGCTGAGATTTGGATCATTTGTCCTTGGTGCCCAGCTGGAGCAGGAATTGTCTTGTCTCCCTGCTCTGTGCACAGAGCTCAGCATCCCCTGATATGAAGCCCAGACCCACACACTAAAGCAGCACAGAATCTGAAAAACAGAAAAGCTAAAACCTGAGCCATCACCAGGGGCAGCTCTTTCCTCAGCTGTGCTGGAGCTGAGCACGGGCCAGCTCAGTGCACCTCAGCTGGCACACAGGAGCCATTTGTCTCAGGCTCTTCTCTACCCAGATGTATGATCCAGAGAGAAGGAAAAAGGAGTTGAGGCTTAAACTCTTATCACTAAAGAGAGTCTCCCTCTACATTAAAAAACTATCCAGACATTGTAACAGGAATGGGTTCAGTTCTTATGTCATAAATTTGTGTGTGTAGAAAAAAGACTTATTGGCGAATTTAGCAGTATTTTTCGTTGAACTGGCAGTTGCTAACCATTACACCAGTATTTATTTGATTCTTAAAGAGCACAAAAGCATGGACTACAAATAAAGAAGATGGAGTAATAGCTTTTGACTGGACCACTAGCTTTAAACTTGAAATGAAGTGTCCAGTTTTGAGTTACTGTGTCCAAATGCCATTTGTACAGTTTGAAAAGTGGGGGCATTTTTCCAGCTTGTCACTGTTAGCTGTAGTTCATTCCAGTGAATGATATCACTGAAGGAGCAGTTGTTCTGCTATAAGTACTTCACTCATGACTGGAATGTATTAAATGTATTAATCTGTGCCTGAGAGTGTAATTTAGGGAAGCCCTACATTTGACACATTCTTGTACATCCTTATTTTATTGCCTTATCCTGCAGGTAACAATGTCTCAAAAGCAAAGGGACGGGATGAAGTTAAAATTACATGTCACCAAATATTATATGCACTTTTTGCCGCTCATTTCGCTGTCAGAATTACGGATTTTCAACAACATTAGTTTAAATATGTTTATGACTTGATTTACACCTCTGATGTCAAAATAAAATGCTAGGCAGGAACCCAAGGTTTCTAATGAGCTAGGAGGTGAGATGAAGCCATGAGGGGAATGTCCCCAGCCTCAGAGCTCCATCTTTCATGACAAAACTCTGTCGCAGCCGGCGCCTGGGCCAAGCAAAGATAAAACGCGAGGGTTGAGTTATCCTGGAGAGTATTTGTCAAACCTGCTTTAAGCCAGCGGAATAAAAATGTATTTTTGTGGCAAGGTTAGGCTTTATGTCAACTAAGTGAACCCGTGAAGCATTTATAGCCACCTCGTGACTACTGCCTGTCATAAATTTGAAACGCTCTTAATCCAGGGGTGCGTAATTTCGAGGCACTCGAGGCACTCTCAGCACCTTCCATGTAATTATCCCCCATATTGCCTGGGGAAATTAGGGATGGGCATGGTCAGTGGTAACAAGCAGCATTTTCTGAATGGTGCTGGGAGCTGTGCACCTGGGAAGAGGAGCACATGGCTTGCTACCCAAACCAGGCGTGGTGTGGGAGCCCCGGCTGCTGCAGGTGCCTCTGCTGTGGTGAGCAGCCCTGGCTCTGAGGAAATTAAAGCAGTTGGAGTGGCTGGATTGAAAGGGCAGCCCTGGTGACTGTGCTGCAAACCAGCTCACCTCCCCTTCCTTCGCGGGGCGTGGAGAGCATTTAACAACCGCTGCACCCCTAATTTATGCTCCGCCAGAATTTCCCTGAAGAGCTGAACCCCTCGGCCTCCAAACACCCTGGGCCGCTCCCTTGCCTTGACGCCCACGTGTTCCCTTGTGCACATCCCAAAATAACCATCCCAGGCTGGCCCCAGCTTTTCCTACGGGGCGGGAAAGCCTTTGGCGCTGAGGTGCCCCCGCTCCACCTGCAGGCATCGTCAGCTGGCAGTGATGGGGATGATGGAGGAGATGGGACCAGTGCCTGAACTCCGACCTTATCGATCCAGCCACCCCCTCCCAGCTGAGTGGCTGCAGCCCAGTCAGCTGAAAAGGAATTTAAAGGGCGCCCGTCCTCGCCGCGCGGCCCTCCCGTCATTAATAACGTTTTCATCCGTGACAGTGATAAACACGCGGTACTTGAGGGGAGTTTATTAAGGTCAGTCCATAAATAAAAATTAAAATTTTAAAAAATGGGTTTACACAGATGAACAGATGGATGAATAAAGTGATTGGTAAAACAATAAATATGAAAATAGACAGATGGATGAAGTATCTCTAAAAGCCCAATGCCTCAAACGCTGGCAATGTTGTACCAGACCCTTCTCTCCTTTCTGATAAAAAACAGATTTAATGAAGCTGCTGCAGAACTTATACATTTCGGGGATCTATGGCCTGACTAATATTTTGTCATTTAATGCCTATTCTCCAGCCTGATAAAAAGGATTGCAGCCATTTCTCTATGTCAGGTGTATAACTGAGTGCTACTAAAAGTTAAATGTCTCATCTGTCCTTGGATCTAAATACAGATGGCCTTAAACCTTCGAGTTTTTCTTAATGCAGGATGGTATACAATACCCTGCCTGACTTCTTTTATCATTCTCAAAGAGACAGAGATTTGTATCTTGGTGGAATTCAGGCTACCAGGAAGCAAATATTCTTCTTCACTTTCAAACTCTGAATATCATTTAGAGAAATAAAGCCAAAAAGCCTAATAGCACTTCAGCTGAGGAATTCTGGCAGATCTTAAAGCTTTATAAAATTCAAAATTTCCTTGGGAAGCATTTAATGTCTGGCTATCATGCCAGTTATATTATAAATTTTATCTTTAGCTGGGCATTATGTAAAAGTGATGAGGAAGTGGCAGAGGAGAAAAGTTAATTTCAGTTCCATGTGATCTTTGTTTCTGTGCTGGCTTTGCAGACAGCCGAGCTAGAGAGGGAGGAGGAATCATTTGGGCAAACCTGTGCAATCCTCAAAACACTTGATTTGGATTCAAGCCTTTGCAACACCTAAAAGAACCTTAATGGTTGCCCCTGGTTAAATATTCCAAAGCATTACCTGGATCATTGTGATTATTGATCCTTGATCAGCCCTTCTGTCCCCGATGGCCGCGCACGCGTTCCCTCGCCTCCTACCCAGCCACGTGCAGCTCTGTTTGCTGCAAATGAAGATTTTGAGTGCAGAACCTGAGCTCAGGACTCATTCAGCCCCAGCTGGCCATCAATTTCCACGGAGAGCAGGTGCCTAAATGAAATGGATGTGAAGAGAAGGCAGCCAGGACTCTGCATGGTTTGGTCCTCAGGAAGCGATTCAGCCCCGTAATGAAGAGGTGACGGGGCACAAAACCACTGTTAGTTAAATCCAGGTGTAAATGGAATAAACCAAGAGTATTGCAGGTCCCTAATGAGCAATCAGAGAGGTGGTTAGGATGGTGCAGAGCAGCTGTAGGGCTTAAAAAGCAGCAACAGTTGGGGGAATAATGGCTTGCAGCCAGTTGTCGGGTAGATCTGAATGGCAGATTGGAGAAGAGGCAGAAATCCTTCTGTCCCCATCTCCATCCATCCTGGGACTGAGCTGGCCATAAGCTGACACAGGAGATCCTGGTGGAGGGGCTCTGTGCCCCATGGGCTCACCAGGCCACCAGCAAGGCTCCTGCTGCTCACTGGGAGCACAGGGCAGCCTGGGGCACCTGGCCACCAAACCCAGGAGCTGCAGGGGTCCCCACAAACAGCAAGTCTCCAAATCTGCTGCCAGCTAGAGGAGGGTGAGCAATTTCCCCATCCCTGGAGTTTTAAAGCATTTTTTAAGAAGAAGAAGAAGGTTATGTTTTTTGGTGATGGGATTCTGTTCAGCAAAGCTGGAGTCGAGGCTGTGGGAATTATAACAGGTAAAAACAAAAAGGATGCTTTTCAGGCTGCCTCTTGTAGCCCCACTTGCAGCACGTCTTTGCTTCCCTATAAGATTCCTGGGACATTTTAGGAAGGCTCCTCCAAAATTGTGACTGCAGCTGAGGACTTTCAGAAGATTTCCTGGTGCTGCCACTGCCTTGGTGAGCCTGGAACAGAACAGGTGAGTAGGACTGAGCAGTGGGAAGAGCACAGTAGCAGTGAGTTTGGAAGGTTTGTTTCTTTTTGGAAGTTAGCATAATAATCAAAGTTTCATATGTCAGGAATGTTTTCTTGCTGTGAAGTGCCCTGGAAAATGCCCTTTCTCCACTTTTTGCCATTCTGCTTTGTCAGCTGTCCTTGTACCCAGATGGGATTCGAGGCAGAAGCTGTGGCTGTCACCACGACTCAAGGCATGAGGCTGCTGGTGGAGTGAGCTGGGTCTGCCCCTGAACATGGCACCCCGTGTCCCAGTAGCACTTCCACCCTCTTGTCTGGGTAATTCTGATCCTCTGCAGTCAGCTCCTGCCTCTCCTTGCTGCCTTCCTCCCCCTGGATCTGCCTGAGG